>NC_137088.1:670000-972009 GCF_951640355.1 Cnephaeus nilssonii | reverse complement strand
GGTTGAAACAGGGCATCAGCAGAAGTGCACTAATTCAATTGACATTATTTCTGCTGGAAAAAGGGTTGTTTCCGAGCAAATCGCTTCTCGGATTATGTCTGAGCAAGGAGGCTCCCCTGCGTGTGTGGATGGATATTTATTTTTTATTTTTATTTTTTTAGGGAGTCAATCCTGTTTATTGTTGAGGACTAAGAAACAAAGTCTGGAGATGCTCTGTACAAGTGGTGATGAGCTACCAAGGTGGGGGGGAAGGGTAGAGAGGAGACACAATAACACGCAGCATTATTCGGAGTGAGCACCGGCTCTTCATTCTAACACTGAACCAAGGAGAGACAGCCACCCTTGCCACTAAGGCTGCAGGAGAATGGAAACCTCACTCAATCGACTGTGTCAGTTTCTACAGGGCAGGCTGAGCAAGAGGTTATTATGGAAGCTGATGCAAGAAGCCACTCGGGGTCCATTGGGGTCCCAGTCCCAAGCACAGAGTGGGTGCTGGAGGTGGTCCGTGGTGGCTGATGGTGCTGGTCTTTAGGTCTTGGGCTTCTCCTGCTTCTCAATGATAAGCTTGTCAGTCGGATACAGTTGGCCAATGTGGACCTGTCGGTGAATAATTTCCAGGTCTCTCTTGGCTTTATTCACTAGACACTGAATTTCTACAGGATCTTTCACATTCTTATTTTCTCTGAAGGCGTCTCTTATCTTCCTAATAGCGTAAGTTCTGTAATTGTAGGTGCTGAATTGCTTGCTCTCTCTCAGCATCACTTGGTACAGATCGAACACTCGTGCTAGGCTGGAGGCTGCCATTTTGGAAAGAAAAAAATAAGTGGGTCCTCTTCGCAGAGGTACCGAGTTTAACCGAATCACAAAATTTCAGCGTATGGAAAACCACGCACGACCTCAAACGCAGTGTGGTTTGGTTAGGCCACCGGCCGGGCCTCAGCCTGGACCGAGCCCGGAGTCTCTCTGTATGTTTATTTATTCTTGCTTTTGTTTTTAAGGAGGAGAATCCCTTCTCCAGACAAAAGACACAGGGCATTGCGAAACGTAATGCAGATGTAAAAGCCACGTTTTATTTTGGTGGCCACGGAGAGGCAGGGAGGAGCCGGGAGCCGGCCGGCTGCCGTACTGAGGAGCACAGTGGAGTCCAGCTCTCTCACCCCCCACAGGTGGGACCCAAGGCCTCCTTTCTCCTCTGCACCGTCCCCTCCCCTCCCTAGTTCGTAGTAGGACCACGGGATGCCCTCCAAAGGGGTCCCCCAGCTCTACCCACTGCTGCTCCCCACTCCACTCTCCACCCTGGAGTCAGGGTTACCTTCTAAAATGTAAACATCAGCTCTTCCACTGTTTCCCCATTGCCCTTGAGAGAGAAAAGTTCCAGTCCCAGCGTGTGGTCTGCCAGCCCCGGGGCGTCTGGGCCCTCCCCTCGCGCCTCTCCTCGGACTGGCTTTCTGGCACCCTCGGGGCCTCCCCCGAGACTCAGCCTGCACAGCCTTCCTCCCCACCCCGAGGAGAGGATTGGGCCCGGCGCCTCCTCAGAACTCCTGACATGCCAGGTCAGACTCCCTTGTTCAACACTCAGAGCTTGCACACCTTTTCTTTGCAGTGAGCATCGGTCTCCATGTCCCCAGGGGTCCCCTGACCCAGGCGGGCACTGGGGTGGTACCGAGTCGAGAAAGGGAAAGGCAGGGCCCTACCCTTTAGAGTTTGCAGTCATTGGGTGGACGCACCCGGTGAAATAATCACAGAAACAAAAGTGGAGCCTGTGGCCCCAGGAAGGTAGATGATAACGCGGGAATGTCGGTCAGGGCGTCGGAGCAGAGATGTCCCGGGAAGCTCAGGGGTGTGTGCAGGGGCGTGAGGGGGTTCTTCCAGCATTTTCCAAGGACGTGATGACCCAGTCGGTGTGGATCTAGCCAAGTGGTAGGCTCTCGGGAGCAAACCGACCTGCCCCGGAGCAGCATCCAGTAACTCAAACCGCCCCGTTCGCAGGGCAAGGCCCTCCCGGCCCTCCTGCTGCTCCGGGGCCTGGGCGAGCAGACCCACAGCCATGGGGGAGGATGTGGCTAAATTAGGCTTTTCCTTTGGCTCCCGTTCACAACGGAAGATGGCCCCAACAGTATAAAAATCACCCTCCACACTTGCGTCAACCTTTAAGAAGAAAAAACAAATAATAATACAGATAACGCGCTTGGAAGAGGGCCTGGTACAGACGCGCTGCCTGTGTCAGCCATGATTAGTGATGGCGTAGCTAGGAGCTAAGAAAGGGTGGAGGAGAAGGAAGTGACTCTCAGAAAACATAGTCAGAGCTAAAATGGAGGCGAGCAAAGGATGCTGAGGCCCACAGCCCGCGCCTTCCTGCAGGGCCAGCTCAGCCGCAGGGTGTGGAACGGGGGTTGGGAGGGCAGCGCCCAGTCCAGGGGTCATTCGCGTCCCTCCCTCGTTATCAAACGTAAACCCGGGGCGTGGAGACCCGTGCGGCAGAGCGGGGCCCGCAGTCCTGCCAGGCTGGGCTCAGCCGGGCCTTCGAGGGCCCGGAAGGCCGCCTCCAGCTTCCCCCCCGCGGCTCAGGGGCTGGGGTGCCGAGCCCGGGGCCAAGCATCTGCAGCCCAAGCCGGGCAGGTAGCAACGGGACGGCCGCGCGGGCTGAGAACTACGCTTCCCAGCATGCAATGGGCCAAGAGCGGCCATTCCGTCCCGACCGCGCCTCGCCAGGAGCTGCTGGGACTTTTCATTGACCTCGGAGCTCGCTCCCGTTCGGATCCGCTCGGGTCTCCCCGGGGCCCCGCCCCTTTCGGCGAGCACGTGACCTCGCTGGGTCCCGCGAGCTGCGTCCTTTGCCCCCTCTTCGTGGTTCAGCCCGGCTGCCAGTCGGGAGCCAGGGGGCGGGGCCGCTCGCTGATTGGTGGGCTCCGTTTGGCGCCAACTAGGAAAGGGAGCGGGGCGGGGCGGAGGCGGGTCCTAGGGAGCAGCTATTAGCGCGAAAGGGCTCAGCGCCGCGACAGTCCACGAGAGAGGAGGCAGGCCGGGCGGCGGGTCTGTGCGCGGTCCGGGCGGGCGAGGGGCCGAGGACGAAGCGAAGGCAGCGTGGGCCCGGGCTGAGGCCTCTCCGCTCCGGCCGCTCTCCCTCCCCGGCCCGCCGCGCTTGTTTGGATTTAACCTTCAGGTTGCCGGCGCCCGCCCGCCCGCCGGCCTCGCGGGGTGAGCGGGAAGCACCCGTGCGTGTGGGTGGCGCCTGCTGGGGCCGGACGCCCGCCCGCCCGCCCGCCCGTCCGCGCCGCTTCTTCCGCGGCAGCCGCGTCCCTGAACCGCGGGGTCGTGTTTGTGTTTGAGCCGAGGGCACCGACGGCGGGGCGCGCGGCCCAGGCCAGTGCCGGCGGGGCGGACGGGCGCCGCGGAGGCAGAGGGAGCCGGAGTCCCCCCCTGGGCGGCCGGGCGCGGCCATGGAACTGGGCCCGGAGCCCCCGCACCGCCGCCGCCTGCTCTTCGCCTGCAGCCCCCCTCCCGGGCCGCCGCCCGTCGTGAAGGCGCTTTTCAGCGGCGAGCCGGCCGCCGGGGGCCTGTCGCCTGTCACCAACCTGACGGCCACCATGGGCCAGCTGCAGGGCCTGGGCAGGTGAGGAGGGGCGGGCGGGGCTCTCGGGGGGTGATCGGGCCGGGAAACGGGCCGCAGGAAGGGCCAGACCTGTCGCCGTCCGGGGGCGGCCCGGCCTGGCGGGGGCTCGCCATGTGCACCCTCCCCCCAGGAGGAATGCGGGGCGGGGGAGGCCGTTCGGACCCTCCAGGGCCGCCGTCAGCCCTGAGCCAGGCCCGGCGGGGTGTGGGGGCGGCCTGGCCCCCCGACCTTCGCTGCCCTGGCCTTTCGGATTGCCCTGCCTTGCCCGCTTCTGTCCTGGTCCCAGGAGGCTGTTTGGACCCCCCCACCCCCCATGCCGGGACCCCCCTGGGCAAAGACAGGCCCTCCGAGGCCCCACTCGCACCCTTGGCCGCACCATCTTGCAGGATCCTCGTTTCCTGTGAGCTTGGTTCCTGCTCAACAAAGGAACGTGGCATTTTCTCTCTCGGGGTTTTGTGCAAAACCCTGGGGATCCCTCGCTCCCTGCACATTCCCGATGTCCACCCGCATGCATGCCTAGAGCCGGGCCTTTTTACTCAACTTCCTGTACTAAATTCTCTGGGCTTCTCGGAGAGAAAAAAAAATTAAAAAGAGCATCCCACCGTGTTTTCCCGAAGAGAAGCTGCTTTCCCTGCGACCTTGGACATGGGCTTCCTAAGGAAGCACGTGTCCTGCAGGCTTGTTTCCCGTGTGTTTGGTGGCTGCTCCTAGCTCAGTGCCCACAGAACACAGGCTCGCACCCCCGGAAACACTCCGGCACTCATCCTAGTCCCCCTGCCTGCACCCGCCCCTTCCTCATCCTTTCTGCCGGGGTGCTGGGTCCGAGATCTGCCCTGTGAGGCTGGAAGCCCGTAGCTGTGGCCCAGAAACACGGATTCTTCCTCTTGTTTTCAGTGTGGGCGAGCCGCCGGAGGCCAAGAACGGCAGTCTGCAGAGAATGGGTTCCTCCGAGTCCACAGATTCAGGTACTTGGCCCTCGCCGCTCATCCTGTGCCCGTTGTGTGGGGAGCAGTCTTGCTGAAACCTGCGCTTTCACCGGGGAACGTGGCAGGGAGAACACCAGTCAGGCCAGGTCACTGGGGTTCACCAAGGTTGCAGGGTGCCATCCACTTGTCCACGCGCTCCGCGGTTGCTTCCCCTGCCCCGGGATCCGGCCCAGCAGCCAGTGGATGCCTAGAGAAGTGGAACAACATAGATACATAAATAAATAGTCAGTAAATCCGCACCCAAGGATACCTGTGGAGAGGGGCAGGCCGCTGATCTGGGCCATGCCGGGCAGTGGTCCCACCTGCCGCCTCTGGGGAGATGGGCACCTCCCTTGGTGGTGACTTTGTCCTATGACATGGTCGTGTTTCCCGAACCTCCGAGTTAGGCATAACGGTCTGACGAGATAAGGTATTTGAAATCAAAACTATGCCAGAACATTGGTTTTGGAATGTTCTCTCCAGGGGCTGGAACTCACAGAAAGTTACTGGGTAACTTTCTGAGTAACCAAAGTGATGAGAGGGTTTGGGGCTAGTTCACGCCCTCAAATCCCATTTTCCTTGATGGTATTTGCAAATAGGCCAGGGAGATTAGTAGATATACCATGGAAATGTGACGTTTCTGACAATCGTACTAGTATAAAGACTCGATTTTATTTTTGGCATAACGTCCAGGCCGTCTTTGTGGACTGGTCTAAAGAAACAGTACTAGGGAGTCTTATTTTTTTTTTAAAGATATATTTTATTGATTTTTTTACAGAGAGGGAGAGAGAGAGTTAGAAACATCAATGAGAGAGAAGCATCGATCAGCTGCCTCCTGCACACCCCCTACTGGGGATGTGCCTGCAACCAAGGTACCTTTCAGTCTGTAGGCCGACACTCAGTCCACTGAGACAAACCAGTTAGGGCTTAGGGCAGTGATGGCGAACCTATGACACGCGTGTCAGCACTGACACGCGTAGCCATTTCTGATGACACGCGGCCGCATGCCGAGGAGGATGAAACATTTGCTGCTCCTGAGGATGAAACATTTGCGACTAGAATCTTGGAGTTAGTTTTTTCCTCAAAGTGACACACTACCCGAGTTATGCTCAGTTTTTTGGCGAAATTTGACACACCAAGCTCAAAAGGTTGCCCATCACTGGCTTAGGGAGTCTTATTTTAATGACAAAATGGTGTTTTGTGTACTTGTTCCTAAAAGACATTTTTTATTTCCCACAGGCTTCTGTCTGGATTCTCCTGGGCCCTTGGACAGTAAAGAAAAGTATGTATTCACTGCTTTTAGATGTTAGTGCTTAGAAAAAACTTCCCTTAATTTTTTTATGAAATTGGTCATACTCTGGATTTAGCTGTCCCTAGTAAGACTACTCCTGGATCCTATGAACAGTCTGGTATCTTACCATTATTATTACTACTACTACTATTATTTTTTGTTTTTATTATTATTTTTTAATATATTTTATTGATTTTTTTACAGAGAGGAAGAGAGAGGGATAGAGAGTTAGAAACATCGATGAGAGAGAATCATCGATCAGCTGCCTCCTGCACACTCCCCACTGGGGATGTGCCCGCAACCAAGGTACATGCCCTTGACCGGAATCGAACCTGGGACCCTTCAGTCCGCAGGCCGACGCTCTATCCACTGAGCCACACCGGTCAGGGCACTACTGTTATATTTTAAATCCTCACCCAATGCCCTGGTGGGGGGATAGCTTAGTTGGTTTTAGAGCATTTTCCCAATACACCAAGGTTGCTGGGTTCAATCCCGGTCATGGTGAAGCAGCTAATGAATATAAACAAGTGGAACAACAAATCGATCTCTCTGTCTAAAATAAGTAAATGATAAGTCGTCACCCAAGGATATGTCCATAGAGAGGAAAGGAGGGGAAGGGAAAGAAACATGGATGAGAAAGAGAAACGTCTGTCGGTTGCTTCCTGTATGTGCCCAACCCAGGGAATCCAACCCTTGACCTTTTTGGTGTATGGGACAACGCTCCAACCAACTGAGCCACCCGGCCAGGGCAACAGTCTGATTTTTTATTGATTTCAGAGAGAGAGAGAACCATTGACCAGTTGCCTCCTGCATACCCCACATTGGGGATCAAGCCCAAAACCTGGGCATGTGCCTTTGACCAGAATCAGACCCAGGACCCTTCGGTCCACAGTCCTGATATGCCTGCCTCTTTTTTTTTTTTTTTTTTTAAAGATATTTTATTGATTTTTTTAGAGAGGAAGGGAGAGGGATAGAGAGTTAGAAACATTGATGAGAGAGAAACATCAATCAGCTGCCTCCTGCACACCTCCTACCGGGGATGTGCCCACAACCAAGGTACATGCCCTTGACAGGAATCGAACCTGGGACCTTTCAGTTCACAGGCTAACGCTCTATCCACTGAGCTAAACCGGCCAGGGCATGCCTGCCTCTTTGCTTTATTCTCATGATTTACCTTCTGGTTTCATTGCAGCCTTGAAAATTCCATGAGGAGAATAAATTCCCTGCCTGTAAGTTAGTCCTCTAGTATATTTTGAACTAATACCTGTTTCCTCCCCACAGCTGCCAGTATGCTCTTAATCGTAGACATGAATTTAGACAATGAAGTCTTTTCCTTAGTTTCAAAAGCATTCAAACATTCCTAAAAGCTACTTCAAATCTGCCTCTTTTCCCTGCACCTCTAATTATCAGCTTTATGGAACCGTGAGGGGTTCTTTTTGTGCAAACGATGTTATTGGGAAGGGGTGACTTGTCAATCCCAAGTCCCTGCTGAGGGCTGTAGACTTTGGGGAGTCCGTGTGAAGCCACGCAGTGGGAGCTCACGTTCCGGCCACATTACTGCAGTGGGAGGGTGGGTGCCCCACGCGTGGCTTGTCTCTTCTTTCGAGAACAGTTGCCATTGCCTTTCTTTTATGTACCTGACCTCCTTTTCCACTTTGGCAGCTGAAGCTTTTGGGATGTAGTCCAGCTCTGAAGAGGAGCCATTCAGATTCTCTGGACCGCGGGGCCTTTCAGCTGATGGACCCAGAGGAGAATAAGGAAAACGTGAGTGCTGCTCCGTGGCCTAACTTGGAGCAGAAGCAGAGCCCACAGGGCAGTGGCTTGGGGCCGGGGCCGGGCTCCTTCCGGGGAGAAGGCACCGTGGGCCTGGGCGGCAGAAACGTGGGCGTGCATCCTGCCGTGACCGCGCCCTGGCGAGTGGTTTCTTCCTTAGGGTTTGTCTCTGAGCAGGAACAGCCGCGGCCTGTAGGGCTGTTGTGGGAACTCAGTGAGCTGACCCAGGCCTTTCACATGGTTCAGGAAAGCAGGCATTGCTCTGCGGGAGCTCTTAGGAGTCCTTCCATCCATGGAGAGCTTGTCTGGAAAGGTCTGCCCAGGACTTCCTTTCCTCCGTGTGCGCTGACCCCGGCCTGGGCTGTCGGTCGCCTTAGGAAGAGCGGCTTGATGGCGTTTGAAAGGAGAGCGGGCAAGTCCCCGGGAGTTTCAGTCACTGAAACGGCAACTGAGGCTGAGCTGTGCTTGCCGTCCGGAAGTCCAGGCTTCTTGCTGTATCTCCCCATCTCCTCTCCCCACTAAACTGCCAGTCCATCCTCCTCACAGCCTGACAGACTCAGTGGGAGACCTGCTTCCACGGGCTGGGCCAGCGGTGAGAGACCCGGAAGAGAACGAGCTCCTGCCTTCAGAGCCTGCCAGGCTGCGGCCTCGGGAGTGGCTTCTCCCTGGACCAGGTGCACACCTGGACCAGGCCTGGTGTCCCGGGTCCCCTCCCTCCCAGCCTTGGCTTCTCCCAGGGTGGCCTGCTTGGAGCCTCGTTCTAGAAGGGAAACGGCATAGGTTAGAGTTGTCCTGGCTGGCTGTGAAGCCAGATTTCAGGCCGTCACAGCCTGTAAGGTCTCGTCCAATCGAAGGGGGACGATCGGGTTGATGAGCTGATGCACAGACAGCACTTGGTCCGGTGCTGGCACCCGAGGCCTCTGGTGTCAGCTGTCACTGCCCTGAGCCGGGAACGCGCTGTTAAGTGGGCACCTTAGGGAAGGGGGTCCGAGTGCTTTTAGATGAGCGGGAAGTGGAACCACAGTGTGTATTCTACCACTTCGGACTTCTTTCCCTCCGCATTTTGTGAGATTTGTCGTTTGGCTTTTCCCCCCATTGCTTTTAGTACGGAACACAGTGATTTTATTTTTAAATGCGTTTTTATTGATTTTAGAGAGAGAAACACGGTTCAGCTGCCCTCTACGTGCCCCCTACTGGGGATCTAGGGATCAAGCCCCCAACCCGGGCATGTGCCCCAACTGGGAATCGATGCTCAACTAACGGAGCCACTCTCTCCAGGGCTGGGATGCAGTAATTTTACGCAGGGAAAAATTTGTCTTGTGGGGAAGAAGGTGGGAATGGAAAGCTCTCAAACAAATGTGCAGTGAACAGCTTTGGCTCCCAGGCATGTTGACTTGGCTTTGGATTTTAAAAATGGTTGACTAGCGTATAAGTCAGTGTTTTGTGGACTTGGCAATGACGTGCTTGTTAGGAAATTCAGCCTGGTGAGACAAACAACGCTGTGTTAGAAGTCAGCTGTCGCCAGCCTTTGAAATGCTTAGCTGCACAGACCAGTGTTGGAGTTAGGTCAGAAACGAGACAATCCTTCGTTGGAGGCGTTTACAGAGTGACCAGGGCCCACTCCCTTGTCCGTTTCGCCTGAGGTATCGCGAAGGCCCTGGCTGGTGCCATAGACCGTGGAAGATGTCTCGACTGTACTGTCTTGCAGGAAGCCTTTGAGTTTAAGAAGCCAATCAGACCCGCATCTCGTGGCTGCCTGCGACGTGAGGAGGGTAACGATCTCTTCACCCGGAGGCAGAGTTCTGCCCCAGCCCGGATGGTACGTGCTCTGGCTGTAGGGACGTTTCTCACGGGAAGAGAATCCAAGCACCGTAACCTGGAACGGAAGACACCGCAGTAGCTCTTGATGCCTTCACTTGGATCTTGTCTTTTGAAACTAGTTGGTCACATTTCTTGGTGTTTTTGCTGTGTCTGGAGAGGAGACAGGCAGAAACTGAGTGAGAGACGGTCTGTTTGAAATATTGGACTTGAGCAAAAGATGTTTGACCTGGTCAGTTCTGGGGAAGTAATGTGCAGGCTTCCTGGGTCATTCTGTGGTGGGTTCCATGTCTCACGTAAACCTGCTCTTTCCCAGAGCATCCTGGTGCTGAGGCACTGACTGCTGTTTGCAGGGAAGACCTGAGCTTCTCTCAGAGGCGCTGGGTAAGAGTTGTGGGTCTCAGGGAACCACTGTCTCTGGGCTGCTGGGTTGTGAGGGGCCACTGGCCCAGGGGCACTCATTTGCCGGACAGAAGCTGTCATCCCTTCCGAGGTTTTCTCCTGGCGATCTGACGGCTGTGGACTAGAGGGGCCCGGCGTGGACAGAATGATCACATTTGTTTCCAGGTTTTGCTGGGAACATGCTTCTGAAAATACAACTCCCCAGACTGGCTTGTGGTCTAAGGAATGAGTCAGCCAGTATTGCTATGTCTAACATTAGCACAAAGCATTTTTAAAAATGATTTTATTGATTTGAGAGAGAGGAAGGGGGAGGGGGAGAGAGAAACACTGATTGGCTGCCTCCTTCACACCCCTTACTGGGGATCGAGCCCAAACCCGGACATGTGCCCTGACTGGGAATCGAACTGGTGATCTCAACTGTGCCACACGGGCCAGGGCAGCACAGAGCACTTGCATGTTTTGTTTGTTTGTTTGTTTGTTTTTTCAAATGATAAGAGAGTTTATTTGAAAGTTACGGAGGTGGTAGAAGTGAGCCAGTGGGCTGCCGAGGCTCAGGAGACAAGTTACAGAGCAGAAGGGCCCGGAGCTTAGGCGAGAGAAAGGGGAAGTGCCGGGGGGGGTGGGACTGGGAGGAGGGAAAGGCATGGCGCCCGCGGAGGGAGAAGGCCTGTCTTCTCACCTTTCATCTCACAGGCCTGTGAAGGAGCTGAATTGCCATGTTACACATGGGAGAGTGGTCAGGCTTTAGGTGATGTGCCAAGGGACACGGTAATCCTTTGAGAGCTGGGTATCCAAACTGAACATGCTTCGTGTATGTGCGTGTGTGTGCGTGCGTGCTTGAAGCCAGCATTTCCTGTGATCACTTGGCTGCCCCTAATTGCAGCCACTGCGGTGTAAACACAAGGACAGGCAGTGCTAATCTCATGGGGTGGATTTTGCTCGTGTCAGAGGGTGTTTGCTTTGTGTCCTTTTAGTCTGCAAGCACGGCTGTCTTTCCTCGTGTGGTGGAGGAATCGGTGGAGGAATCGTGGAGGAAGGTGATCTGTTCAGAGATTTGTGTGTCATTTTCTGTAGCCCGTCTGCATCTAGGGGGGGTCAAGAACCTAGGTCACAAACTGGTGGTCTACCCAGTGTGAGCATCAAAGGGTGTTGTCCTTGATCGCTGCCTACCCTGCGTTCTGCTGGGTGAGACCCGAGACCCTGCAGTGTGCCCGGGGTGCTCAGGCGCACCTGTGGACGACCAGAGAGCGCCAGAACTTGTTTATGTTGAGAAGCAAAGCGAGGGCCAGGACAGCAGGCTGCTGCAGAGGATGCTGGGAGTGGTCTGCCCAGGGCCACTGGAGGATCACAAACTCATGCCCCAAAGGGATGTGGGTCTCAGCGATACTTGTAGGGCTGATGTGGGGACCACCTGTTCCTGTGGAGGGAAATATGTCTGAGCTCTGTCCCTGGCTTTGGAAAGCACGCAGAAAAGAAGTAAAGTGTCCGCGATGCTTGCTGAGTGGCTTAAATTTCCTGTGTCTAACACATGGGTTGCCTGTGAGATGCCCGTGTTCACTCCAAGAGGTCTCTTTCCTAGGGAGGGCGTGGTGGGGAACAGGTGAGCCCTGTGACCTTTAACCTGCATAAGCATTGCTCCTGGTTTGTTCAGTAAAAGGGAGGCTCACCCTTAGAGCGTTGGGCGACTTAACTGGGAACATGCAAGTGGGGATGAGACTGCCTGTCGGAACGGGCCTGACCTGAGCATTCGCTGGGCCACTTGGTGGTCTCCGTGGACGGCACCTTCTCGCCCTCCTCATCCTGGCAGATGGTCATCTTGTCACAGCCCTCGGGGTGCTGTGTTCACTGGTTACCGCCGCTGATAAGCCTGTCTTTCCCAAAAGGCTATCCGGGTCCTGCTGGCAGGGGAATTGCTTTGGGGAAGGGTTCTTTGTGAAGGCTACTTGGCCTCACACTGCTTAGTACTGTATGTGGATATCGAATCACTATTTTTTCAAATATATTTTTATTGATTTCAGAGAAGAAGGGAGAGAGAAACATCAATGAGAGAGAGAATCATTGGCCAGCTGCCTCCTGCACACCCCCTGCTAGGGATTGAGCCCGCCACCCAGGCATGTGCCTTGACAGGAATTGAACCCGGGACCCTTCAGTCCACAGGCCGATGCTCTATCCACTGAGCCAAACCAGCTAGGGTGACTCAGATTTATAACCTGGGGTTCATATTCCTTTGAGTAGTGCTAAAATTTTACTTAAATATTCTGTGTTTTCTCATAACTAATGACCCATCCGAGGAGACCAGAGCTGATGGCTCACTAATAGGCATGACTTCTGTCTTGTAGCTTTCCTCCAACGAAAGAGAGAGCAGCGAGCCAGGGACCTTCGTTCCCCTCTTTATGCCCCAGTCCCCCGTGACTGCCACTCTGTCTGATGAAGATGATGGCTTCATGGACCTTCTTGATGGAGAGAATCTGAAGGTACTGGGTGTTTTCCTGTCGGTTCCACTAACTACCCCGGGAGAACCCGTGTGAACAAGTATGGTGGGGGAAGAAAAGGTCCAGCGATTTCCCAGGGCTTGAATTAGCTGATGTTTTTGTTTATTTGGTGAGGATTTGAAATGTCCTTATGGATTAAATTCCGTACCTCCTCCTGTATGGATAGGGGGGTGCTGTGTTCAGATGACTGAACTCTAAAATGTGATCCTCTTCTCGCTGTACAATGTCGGGGAGTGGGGAAAAGAACATTAGATGGTATTTAGGCAAAGTCACGCCAGCATTTAAACCAGTGCTCATCTCTGCGGACCTTTGTCACGTTCTCTCTCTCTAGAATGATGAGGAGACCTCCTCCTGCATGGCAAGTCTCTGGACAGCTCCCCTGGTCATGAGAAGAACCACAAACGTGGTGAGTGATTCTGGTGGGTCATTGGGCCTCTGACAGGCTGGACTAGAGCAAACAGGAAGTTAACCCTCTGCTCACATCACCACAAAAATGGCTTCATTTGAGATTCTGTTTTGGGGTCTCTGGGCCTTGACTGGTCACTAGTATTTTCTCGTGTTAATGCGCTCTGCCTTTTATTTCCCTTCAAGTTTTTTGTCCTCGTTAATGTGTGAGGAAGTATCAGTAATGTGTGTGCTTGCAGTTCTTGTTTTTATAATTTCTCGTTCATCCCAACCATTCTTGGTCAGCTAATGCCCTTTCTGTACAGCCCTGGCCTCTGTGAACTCTGGGTTAAGATCACTGGCTGACATCTGGAAAATAGCTGCTAAATCGCATTTAAGAAATCAGTTGTTCTTAAGTGACATACGATGGTTTTGGCTTGGATTTTAATTGAAAGCTTTCTGAGTGAGTAACTTGTCAGCAGCAAGAATAGGAAGACTCCAGCACAGACACCATCCACACCCACTCCCCAGCCGTGAGCCGCAGCCACGGCTCCTCCTCCTCGGAGAGCCCTGGCCCTGTTTCACCAGGAGAGAGCGCCTGCTGGATTGCCCTGCTTTCTTTAGGGTAGAGAGGGCCTGCCGGACTGCCACGTGCTTTCCTGTCCACGGAACGTGGAGAGACGGCAGCACATGCGGAGCACAGCCAGGAGAACACGGAGACTCGAGCCATGAGCGAGGGGTGGGCTGACGGGTGAAGTGCTGGGACAGGGCTTCCTGGGAAGAGGAGTGGGCCTGGTTCCTCCTGCGGAAAACGAGCAGCTGGTGCGGGAGCCGGCCCTGCAGGAGCCGGCAGGGCTGTGTGTGTGGAGCAGGAAGAGCGGAGGCATGGGCAGTCAGAGGGTGCCTCACGGTGGGCAAGGGAGGCTGGTGGTCACCCAGGAAGGAGTGCTGGAGGGGGACCCAGCGACAGTGACTGATGGCCGTCAGCACCGGCTGTGGGTGCAGGTGGGCGTCGGTGTGGCCCTGTGGAGCGGCGTCACAGGCGGTGGCCCTGGTTAGCCTCAAAGCAGCCTTTCCCCGGAGCGCTGAGGAGCGGGCCCCTCTGGCACTCGGCCCTCAGGCCGCTGCTGTCTTCTGTCCCGGGGTCTCTTGGACCTTTTTTTTTAAAATCCTCATCCAAGGAGGGAAGAGACATTTCCATTGACTTAGAGAGTGGAAAGGAGGGAGGAGAGAGGGAGGAAGAGAGAAGTATTGATGTGAGAGACACAGCGATTGGTTGCCTCCCACACACGTCCCAGCCGGGGGCAGGGATGGAGCCTGAGACACTTGGGTACGGAGGCCGGTGCTCTAACCACGGAGCTGCAGCCGGAGCGCCTGGACTTCGTGTCCAGGCTTTTCAACATTTGCACACAAAAATCTGCCCACCATCTGGAACATGGTTTATCTCGGCTTTGTGCTCAAAGATTCTATTTCACTTGTAGGTATCCCCACCTGGAGTTGCGTTAGGCCAGTTGTGGAGCGAGGTGCTGAGAGCATGGCTTGTGGATAATGGGGTTTTATGTGTTTTCCCAAAGGGCAACCGATGCAAGCTGTTGGACTCCACTCCCGCGGGCAGCCCCGCCCTGCGCTCCTTGCTGAAAAGACCAGACCCGTCCCGGGAGCTGTCCCCGCCGGGAAACACGAAGCGGAGGAAGAGCGTCCTCAGGGCCAGTCCCGGGCCGGCAGCCAGTCCGGAGAAGCCCCGGGAGGTGGGTGTGCAGGGAGAGCGACGCTGGACTCTTGGTTCTAAAATTCCCGCCGGGCTCTGCTGAGGCCTGCCTTCTGCTCTCATTCGCTGAGGAATGTTTGTAATCCAGCATCTGCCATGGTGTCGGCTTCTGTTGGTTGTCTTTTCCTATTCGGGTGGAGGTTTTCCTGGCTCCTGCTCTGACAAGTGGGTTTTCAGTTGCATCTGTACATTTTGGGTGTTTTCGCAGGTCTCCTCTGACAGTGTGGGGAAGGTGGGATGGAAGTTCAGGTGGAAGTCACTGCCCCAGCTCGGCCTCGGGGCATGTGTGTGGGGTGGAGGAAGCCTCATTTTGCTGGGCAGCAGTGGGATTTCCGCTCCCTGCTGGCCTCCATTGACATCATCCCAGTGGAGTGGAGATTGGGCCACTTTGTTACAGCTAGGCAGCGGTACAGCTCTAAGCTGCTGTTAATCCTCACCCGAGGATACTTCTCCATTGGTTTTTAAGAGAGTGGAAGGGAGAGGGAGAGACACATCGATTGGTTGCTCCCGCAGGCGCCCTGACCGGGGCCGGGGATCGAACCTGCAACTGAGGTACCCTTGACCAGAATCGAACCCAGGACCCTTCAGTCTGCGGGCTGACAGTCTGTCCCCTGAGTCAAACTGACTAGGGCTCGTCCTTTGGACCGCCTGCCGCACCTGTGGACCAGTGACCCGTCTTCAGAGCCCTGGTCTCTGGGCAGAGAGGTCTCTGCGCTCTGCCTCCCTCCCCGTTTCCTCCAGGAGCTAACGCCTTGGGGACGGGATTGCATCCCCGCTGGGAGGCTCCATTTTCATCAGCTGTTTATATAAGTTGGCTTCATAGACTTCCTGGTTTGAAAGCTATTTTTCTTCCTGAAATGTCCTGTTTGGCTTACTTCCAATTGTTTTTGTTTATATAATTTCCTTGCATTGCACTTTCCTACATCAGGTTTTGGTATTAGCATTAGACAATAAGCTGGGAAAGTGCCGTATTTTCTGTAGCATGAAAAGGTTTGAACAAACAGCCATCGTCTAAAAGGCTGATCACAGGCATGGAAACATCTAGGCCTGATGCCTTGTATTTTATAATTACTCTAGGTGCCTGATACTTTAGGAAAGTTTGTTTTTCTTTTCTTTTTTTTTAAAATATATTTTATTGATTTTTCACAGAGAGGAAGGGAGAGGGATAGAGAGTTAGAAACATCGATGAGAGAGAAACATTGATCAGCTGCCTCCTGCACACCCCCCACTGGGGATGTGCCCGCAACCAAGGTACATGCCCTTGACCGGAATTGAACCTGGGACCCTTGAGTCCGCAGGCTGACGCTCTATCCACTGAGCCAAACCGGTTTCAGCGAAAGTTTGTTTTTCTAATTAAAAGCAGAATTCTAGGTTAAAGGGCAAGAACGTTTATGAAACTGTTGTGTACATGTCAACAAATTGCCTTTGTTTTTCAAATCTGGATCTAAAGAAGTTCTGTATGTTGCAGTTGGTTGAGAGGCCTCGTATCTAGACCCAACCTTACTTTTATTCCTGCTTGGCGGAGGGGCAAGGAAAACTTAGTTTCAGGGAAATTCAGTTTGACGCTGAAAAAAATAGGCCTAGTTAGTGGGCCTTCTTTTTTCACTCTAGATTCAGCCAAATAGGAAAAGTCTTCGTTTGCTAAGTGTAAACATGAACATTTCAGTCTCCTTGTGACGTGTTCCAGGGGCGTGTTCTCAGAAGCCCTGTTTCCAACCCTGGCCTCACTTCCCACCTTCCATTCGTTACAGATTCCACATCTGTCTCCCGCCGTGGCATCTCCCCCAAAAGGGACCATTGAGAATATCTTGGATAATGACCCAAGGGACCTCATAGGAGACTTCTCCAAGGTAATGGCGAGCCTCTAGCTATAATGCAGGGTGGATGGGGTTACCTACCCCCCACCCCCACCCCGCCTTCCCCTCTCTGAGGTGGCTCCTGGGGTGTCCCCACGGGGACACAGCTTGAAATTTTTAAAGGTCTCTGTGGGATGGTAGACCTCACTGGTGCTGATCAGAGAGTCTAAGTAGGAAGCCATTCTCCAACCCCAAGGCAGGCTCTCAGGGAGCTGTGTTGCTTATTATAAAGACAGAAATGCAGAAGAGCGTAAGCAAGCAGAAATCTATAGCCTCCCCACAGATCTGTGTCAAAAGGTTTTTCAGAAGGTCCAGGATTAAAACGGAAATTCTCACCTGGACACGTGCCCTGACCAGGAATCGAGTCGTGGCCTCTTGGTTCCTAAGTCGATGCTCAGCCACTGCTCCACTCTGGCCGGGCGCGGTAGTGTTTTAAAGCTGCCTCTCCCGCAGGAGCGCAGCGTCAGCGTGTGCTGACTGTCTCTCTCTCTCTCTCTCTCTCTAAGGGCTATCTCTTCCACACGGTCGCCGGGAAGCATCAGGATCTCAAGTACATCTCTCCAGAAATTGTAAGCCATGCTTTCGGAACCTGCCTCGCGTGAACTGTTTGATTCTCGTTATTTCCTGCAGCCAACGCTGATTCTCCTGGCCTTTCTCCACAGATGGCATCTGTTTTGAATGGCAAGTTTGCCAACCTCATTAAAGAGTTTGTGATCATTGACTGCCGGTACCCATATGAATATGAGGGCGGCCACATCAAGGTAAGGGTTCCTGAGGCCGGGGGGAGCCCTGCTGTCGTGGAAGGCATAAAAGGGGCCCTTGGCAGCGTCTGTGACTGACGGGGGTGTGGGGACCCCTGGCTGCTTGTGAGCTCACAGGCTGGTGTGGAATTGAGAGGCTGCTGTGGAAAAGGCACTTGCCTCCTGGGTGCTCACAGGATGGTCCTGGTCTGCACGGCTGCCACCTCGTGCAGCAGGCGCTCCGTCACCCGCACGGCATGTCCGGGCGGTGCCCACTGCTCCGAGCCGGGCCTGCAGACCCCGGGCCTGGCACAGGGCTCGGTCAGGCCACCTGTGGGAAGGGGTGTTGGGACACACTTTCCCGGGAAGGAAGTAGCTGCTTGTGCATTTCAATCTTTTAACCAGTAAAACAGTGTTGACACGTAGTGAGGGTGCTTTAAAAATGCTGTTCCTGTTTGTCACTGTCTGTGGCTTTTGAAAGTCCCCGAATCCACACGTAGCACTCGGGAAGTGCGCGCGTCGTGGCGTGTCGAGGCGCCCGTGTAAGAGCTGCGTGTGGGACCGCCGCGCAGCGGGAGGCGGTGCTGAGTCTGTGTCTCCGCAGGGCGCCGTGAACCTGCACATGGAGGACGAGGTGGAGGACTTCCTGCTCAAGAAGCCCATCTCTCCCGCCGACGGCAAGCGCGTCATCGTGGTGTTCCACTGCGAGTTCTCCTCCGAGCGGGGCCCGCGCATGTGAGTGTGGCTGTGCTCCCCGCAGCCCCGATGGCCGGCCGCGGGCCATCCCCAGGCTGGGTGGGCACCTGGCACGGGGCTCTGGGTGTGAGAGCACCGATCCCCGCCCGTGTGGTGGTGTTCTCTGAAATGCTTCCCCACTGAGCAGCCACCTGATGCCATGAGCAGCTTCCTGGCGTGGAGCGAGTGGGCGGGGCCTGGCCGTCCGGGGCGGGGCTTGCGGGCTTCTCCGGTCCCACTGCCTCTGATGCTGGAGGTGCCCCTGCCTCTCCCCGGGGCCTGGCCTCTGCCGGCACCCCCTCCTGAGTGAGCTCCCTCCTGAGTGAGCCCCCGCCGCTTGCGGTCTGGCTCACTGCTCAGCTCCTTCACGTGGCGGTCAGCCCCCGCTTTCCTGTGTCCCCGCTGTCCTTCCCTCTACCTGGGGCTACTGTCCCCAGGGGACACCTGAGGAGCGGGGTGGTGGCTCTTTGTTCACACGCCAGGAAAGTGTGGCGTCCTCACTCGGAACTGGATGTGGGGCTTGAAACATGCGTCCAGTCCGTGCTTGCGCAGGAGTGGGTTGTATGCTCGCACGGTATTGCCACATTGGGGGGAGGGGCGAAATGCCCCACACATGCCCCTCATTGGCACACACTTCCGCTGGGGCTCTGGTGTCTAAGGCCCTGTTGTTACCAAAGCATCTTTTATGCCAAAATAGGTGAAAGTGATTACAGTAGAGCAACATTCACTTGAGGTTTGAAGTAATATCAGACGCTCACCAGCATCCTCCGCACTCGCTGACGGAGCGGAGCTGGTGCTGGAACGGCCCGAGGTGCTGCTATTGAAAGGCTGGGGGAGGGGCAGGCAGCTGCCCGGCCATCGTCCGTGTCCCTTCGAGAGGACTGGGACCGGCCAGGTGCACGGAGGCAGAGGGCGTGGCCGTGAGCAGGTCTGACGGGACCCGCTGCAGGACGTCCCAGTAGGGAGACAGGATGACACGTGCTGACAGATGAGCGGTGGCAGGGGGTGCAGCTCGGCGAGGAGGTTCCAGGAGAGACTTCTACGCCATGGTCTTGGCCACCTTTTTTTTGGACCAAAACACAGGAAAACAAATCCATTTTATTTATTTTCAGTAAGTTTAAATCCTTGAGGGGTACAGCATTACACGGATTGTGTCCAGTAGCCTTAGCAGGAAGGTTGCTTCGGAATTTCCCATGAGCACGAGTTGCCTCTCCCCGGATGACTCTGGTTCTGTTTGGTTTGCCACCAGGAGCCACTGTGTTGCTCCACAGGGTCCAAGATTGCGGAAAAAAGCGCCACCTTTTTATCTCGGACCATTGCAAACTCCAAAGGGTGGTATTCCTGCCGAGTTTCACTGATCTCATCAGCTGCTAGCATGTCGATGCATTTGCACACACAGAACCACACACACAACCACAAGAACCTGGCAGGTGTGACCGTCCTACGTCTGTGGGCAGCTGTCTCCCGGGGGAGGGACTTTGCCGAGCAGCACACAGAACCAGGGTCACCCGCAGCGGTGGCTGAGCAGACCTGACGCTCCTCTCCTGGTGGGACTGCACTGCAGGTCCTCGCTGTTCCCCTCCGGTGCTGTCGGGTGGGAGGTGGCAGCGGACAGGACAGCCCCTGCCTTAAGGAGCCTGCGTTCCAGAATAGTCCGGGACCAGCCGGCATCATAAACGTGTGGACTCTGCCGCCCGTAGGAAGTGCTTCTGGGAACGAGCAGAGCGGAGGCGGGGCTCCCGGCTGGGGCGGCAGCGAGGGGGCCGCAGTGGCTGGGGGGAGAGGAGGTGGAGGCCAGTGGCAGAGGCTGGGCGTGCTAGGGCCGTTTCACTCGGAGAAAGGAAGTTGGGGAAGACGTGTCTGCCTTCCAGTGCGGAGCCGTGGCACTGGCTGGGACACTCGGCTCCCACGCGGCGGCCAGGATCCCGCTCCGCACTGGTGAGTGCTGCGGCCCCGCCCGCTCTGCCCGGAGCTGCTCCTGTTTCTCTGCTGGAAGCGCTGACCTGCGCCTTCTCCTTTGTAGGTGCCGCTACGTGAGAGAGAGAGATCGGCTCAGCAACGAGTACCCCAAACTCCACTACCCTGAGCTGTACATCCTGAAGGGCGGGTACAAGGAGTTCTTCCTGAAATGCCAGGTGAGGTGGGCTCTGGGAGCATGGCGGCCCCTTGCCAGGCGGGACGGTGGGATCTGCCTGGTGGTCACGGCTTTTTGTTGGGTGTCTGGGGATTTGCCTGGCGCAAGAGGGGCCTTAGAACCCACTGGCCGGCTGCATTGCTGCTCAGTCTCCCAGCACCCGGGAGGGAGCAGGGTTAGGAGAGAGACAGATGTACCCTGACCTCGCCCGCCCTGTCCCCTAGTCTCACTGCGAGCCCCCCAGCTACCGGCCCATGCACCATGAGGACTTTAAAGAAGACTTGAAGAAGTTCCGCACCAAGAGCCGGACCTGGGCCGGGGAGAAGAGCAAGAGGGAGATGTACAGCCGCCTGAAGAAGCTCTGAGTGGCGGCCGGCGGACAGCAGCGGCCGGCGCCTGCTCCATCCCCTCCCCTCTTCACTGCAGAGAAACCAGCGAGGGCAGTTTGGAGAGAGGCCTGGGGCTTCCTCGTACGCCTCCCCTCCACACCCCGAGGATGGAGCCAGAGCACCCTGCTGGCTGCGCCTTCTCCGTCCCTGCTTCAGGACCGTCTCCCAGGCCGTCACCGGCCCAGTGCCGAGCACGTCAACCCAGCTCTGCCTCTTGGTCCCTCAGCTGGAGCAGCACGGGGCCTTCTGGGCACTGGACCCCTCGTGAGGGGCGGGGAGGAGGGAGTGGAGAGAAGTAAGACACGGAGGCGCTGCTGGCAAACTCCAAAGACAGCTGGGAAGGGATAACCCACGTCTTAATTTATTCAACCTCATCAATCACTTTATTATTACTTTTAACTCCTGGAGACTTATTTAACTGCTTCAAGTCACAATACTGCCATTTTATCATCCCAAGACTACCTCTGCTTTTAATTAGGAAGGAAAAGGAGGGGGAAGAAGAGGCAGCCTGAGTGCGGACAGAACTCGCTCTGTCACCCAGGAGGCACTGCGGTCCTGGCTGCTGCTATTGAGCCAAAGACTGAGATACGGTGGGCGCGGGCACTGGACTCGGCCTTGGCGACGGGCGTGAGCTAACCCGCCAGCCTGCCTCGCAGGCCACAGATCTGCTTGGGGTGGCCCTGCCCTCGCCCAGTTCCCGGGACGGTGCCTGGTCTGGGAGTCGATCAGGAAAGCACTTCAGGCAGCCTCCGCCGGCACCCGGGTTCGTGGGGAACATGGTAGCGAGGGTATCCCAAAGTGGGGGCAGGGGTGGGGGCTCTGGGACGGGGAGTGTGTACGGAGTGTCTTCCTTCTGGCACTCGGTAGCTTTGGACTTTAGAGTCATTTTATGAGTCAAGGAGTATCAAATCAGTGTTAGCGGGCCCCCGAGGGTGGCAGCGGGCTGGAGCCCTGGCATGGAGGGCGTGGGTGCTGGCGTGCGATGACTGGAATGTTTCTCGGGCGGAATGGTGGGTTGGAAGGTAAAACTCCGAGTTTATCATGTTTTCCCTGAGGGGCAGGGAGTGATGGGCCACGTTGCCAGCTGCCTCCTCATCCAGCCCCACGGAATGGGGGTCTCCAAGGAACATGCCGTCCTGGGAGCTGGGCCGACTAGACCGATTCTGGACAGGCCCCGTTGGGCTCCTCTGGTCCCCACCCTCAGACACCAGCCCTCACCACCTCTGCTCCCTTGGGGCGCAGCCAAGTTTCTTCTGCACGAGTCAGCCCCCCTTTCGCCTCGGCTGCCTGTTGGGATGGGAGGGAACCAGTGATGCTGGGATGGCTGGTGTGTTCATGGGTTTGAGTTGCATTTGACTATAAAACAATCTTGTTAGAAAAGGATGTATGTGGGGAGCAGGAGGGACCTCCCCTCGGTCTCTGATCTTGTTCGTGGGGATTCTGTTGGTTGAATGCCTGGAGGGAGGTGGTGGCCTCCGGGTTGTACGGCGTGGCTAGCACCGCTGACCAGCCATCGCAGGCTCTGAAGTAAACCAGTCTTGAACCCATGCTTGGCTTCGTGTTTTTTTGTCGAATTGATTCAAAGGGAATTGTTTGCCTTTAAGGTTCGGGGACTCCACGTGATGAAAACCAGTGGCTGGGCAGCCACATTCCTCGAGGCCACAGGGCTCCATTAGGCCCCGAGTCCAGAACAAACGGGTTGAGGTTGCGTGGCCTGAGGAACAGGGACAGCCGCAGCTGACCGCAGGCGCTCCCCACGAAGCCAGTTCCTGTGGAGGAGGCAGCAGCCAAAGGGCCCTAAAGAAGAGGGTTTTGACCTTTTTTGGTTGACTAGAGGCCTGATGCATGAGAATTCATGCACTGGATGGGGGGGTCCCTCAGCCTGGCCTGCCCCCTCTCACAGTCCGGGAGCTCCCAGATCGCTGGTGGGAGGAGACCCAGTGATCAGGGGAAGACCACACCCCATCGCACCTCTGCTGTTGCCACTGCCGGCAGCGCAAGCCTCGGCCGGCCCTGGGGGGCTGAGGGGAGGGGCGCCACCATCTCTGAGGGTGGGGCAGTAATTAGCATATTCCCTCCTTATTGGCTGCGGATGTGACAGCATGAGGGTCAATTAGCATATTCCCTCTTTATTTGATAGGATAGTGTTATAGGTCTCTCCCGTTTCCCCCTGGAGTTTTGACTTCCGCAAGGACCAAGGACCAGAGAGGTAGGACAGATGGTAAGTCATGGGCCCCCATGTGATACTGGGGGTGATTCCAAGATGGAGAAACGCTGGAGCAAAAGTTACAAAATAGTGACGCCTGCCCAGGATAGAAAAGAACTACTTTTAAATCTTACATAAATGTAGCAAGTGCTAAAATCTAAGCTATTTCACTCAGCTTAACTGAGACATTGTGCTCCCTTCTGATTTGTAGGGATAATAGAATAATAGAAGCATTATTCCATCCTTAAAACATATAACATGTGCCGAAACCGGTTTGGCTCAGTGGATAGAGTGTCGGCCTGCAGACTGAAGGGTCCCAGGTTTGATTCCGGTCCAGGGCATGTACTTTGGTTGTAGGCTCCAGCCCCAGTTGGGGCGCATGCAGGAGGCAACCACTTGATGTGTTTCTCTCACATCAATGTTTGCCTCTCCCTCTCCCATTCTCTCTAAAAACCAATGGAAAAATATCCTCGGGTGAGGATTAACAAAACAAAAAAGTTTTAATTAATATAACCACGTAAACTCTGTCTTATGGTGGAAATAGCCAAATATCTACTTATGATTAATATCTGTACATATTTAAAAGCACATATAAGATGTTAATTTAAACATGCTGCTTAAATCTGTTGTGTAAGTGTCTATGATTTCTGCAAGATCACTGCCTTTTTTAATCACGGAGAACTTCAAACGTTGTGGATGAGAAAGCGGTGCTGTGATCATACATTCCCAAGTGGGCAGGTCACGGTGGACAGTCGCGCCCCGGCCTGCCATTTCCTCGGTGAAGGATGTAAGCAAGCCCTGCCATTGTTCTCACACATCTAGGTGAACACGCCTTGGAAATGCTGGAGGTGAAACCTCTGGCAGGCATGTCACATAATCTTAACATTCCTGTAACCCAGTGGTTTCCAACCTTTCTCATCTCATGGCGCACACAAACTAATTACTAAAATTCTTCGGCACACCAAAATTATATTTTTTAACTTTTTTTTTTTTTACTGATTTCAGAGAGAAAGGGAGAGGGAGAGAAACAATGATGAGAAGATCATGGATTGGCTGCCTCCTGCACACCCCTACTGGGGATCGAGCCCGAAACCCAGGCATGTGCCCTTGACAGGAATCAAACCCGGGACCCTTTAGTCTGCAGGCCGATGCTCTATCCACTGAGCCAAACCAGCCAGGGTGGCTGTTGTTATTTTTTACTTATTTTTTTAAATATACTTTATTGATTTTTTACAGAGAGGAAGGGAGAGGGACAGAGAGTCAGAAACATCGATGAGAGAGAAACATCGATCAGCTGCCTCCTGCACACCCCCTACTGGGGATGTGCCCGCAACCAAGGTACATGCCCGTGACCGGGAATCGAACCCGGGACCCTTCATTCCACAGGCCGACGCTCTATCCACTGAGCCAAACTGGTTAGGGCTGTTGTTATTTTTTAAATTTGACAATCTAAGGCAGTGGTCGGCAAACTCATTAGTCCACAGAGCCAAATATCAACAGTACAATTGAAATTTCTTTTGAGAGCCACATTTTTTAAACTTAAACTTCTTCTAACGCCACTTCTTCAAAATAGACTCGCCCAGGCCGTGGTATTTTGTGGAAGAGCCACACTCAAGGGGCTAAAGAGCCACATGTGGCTCGCGAGCCGCAGTTTGCTGACCACGGATCTAAGGAAAAGAGATCAGTGCCCCCGGCTAAGCAGTCAGGTGTTGCGTGTTTTATTTTTATTTTTTTAGGTGTTGCATGTTGTCAAGGCCCCGCCACAGCACACCGCTGGAAATCGCTGCCGTAATCCGGTCCGCGCCTGGCTTCCTCCCACCTGCGCGCAGCAGCCTCCCTGAGTTCCCTCCTGATCGCAGAGGCATCAAGGGAGCTGCTGAACGCGTTCCTCGGAGCATCTGAGTGCTTGCTCGTCCGCGTGTCATCGGTTTGGAAACCTCTACAGGTTTGGACGTTTCTGGCTTTTTATTTTGTTTTTTTCACTTTCAGAGAGGGAGAAGGAGAGAGAGAGGAACATCAACGATGAGAGAGACTCATGGATCGGCTGCCTCCTGCACACCTCACACTGGGGATCGAGCCCACAACCTGGGCCTGTGCCCCGACTGGGAATCCAACAGTGACCTGGTTCATAGGTCAGCGCTCAATCACGGAGCCACACCGGTCGGGCGGCTTGGACTTTTCTTACGTCGACATCATACCAAAGAGAGGCTGGGAAACTGGTCCAGGGCACAGGAGACGGAAGGCACGTGACAACCAGCGGGGAGTGGGGGAAGGGCGATGTGATACATTCAACAATCAAGATTTAAAAAAAAGACACATGGCAGCTAACTGAAATAAGGATCCTAGACCAAGATTAACAACAACAAAAACGCTGTGAAAGACACTTTGTCTCAATGTTAAATTTTCTGAATTTGATAATTATATAAAGCGAATAAAAATACCCTTATTCTCAGGAAAGGCACTGAAGTTCAGGTTAAGGACTAGTATGTAACGTGTGTGCACCTGCACATTAATGATGAGAGGATCACTGAGCGGCTGTAAGAGAGAGACAGGAGAAAGCAAACGGAGTGAATGCTCAAGAATGAATGCCTCTTGCCCTAGCCGGTTTGGCTCCATGGACTGAGCGTCGGCCTGTGTACTGATGAAGGAAGGGTCCTGGGTTTGATTCCCTGGTTCTGGGCTCAATCCCCAGTAGGGGGCGTGCAGGAGGCAGCCAATCAGTGATTCTGATCATTGGTGTTTCTCTCCCTCTCCCTTCCTCTCTGAAAAAAAAAAAAAAAAAGGGCAGTCTTCCTTAGTGCACAAACTGCTGAATCTCATTCATTCATTTAAAACATTAATGAGTCTTGGTCAAGGGTGCAAGGGAGTTCCTTGTACTATTCTTGCAACTTTCTGTAAATGAGATTATTTCAAAAGAAAACTTCGGGAACCCCTTTCACGTCCCGCGTGGTTCAGGGTTCAGGTTCTGGATTCGGGTTCTGGAGGAGGCCGCACACAAATGAGAGAGACTAGAAAAATATTAATTTGTCGATATTGGGAGCCCAACTCTAGTGGGAGGACTACACCCCTCACCGGCCTTGCTACCCCTTTTATTAAGGTTTGGGATCCACCCATACAGGCAGGCAATTCCAGTAATAGCCAATCAGCAAGGATCTACATCAGACTGACAGGTGGAAGTTGCTTCAGCTATCATTGTCTCAATCAGATAGGGAGTGATTGGCTCTGACCTTTCAGAGCTTCAAGGTTGATCAGCCTTCCGGGTCCCTCCCAGGGAGAGGGAGAGAAACACCAATGATCAGGATCACTTTCTGCTAGTGGGGACAATGGTGGGTTCCCACAGAAAACCACGGGAGAGGAGGCTGCTGCGTGCTGAGCTCCTGCAGGGGCGGCGGGCTGCGCGGATGCCTGGGGTCCGGGAGGGACCGGGGTGCTGGGAGGAACAGCCAGGCCGGCGGCAGCAACTAGCTCCACGCTTCCACGCGGCAGTTCAAGGGGCAGCTGTAGGCGAGGTCCTGGGCGGAGGCCGAGGGCAGAGGCCGAGGGCAGAGGCCAGCAGCCGGGCAGGGCTGGCCGGACGGGGCAGGGAGGGAGCGGAGCGCAGGGAGGCGAGAGAGAAGGTGACGGCCGCTGCCTGAGGCCGGAGGTCACTGACGACCGTGGTGAACAGAGGCTTCCCCAGCCGGCGGGCGGAGGAGGGACCGAGAGGGCGGCCGGGGCCGCGGGGCGAGCCGGGCGACCCAGCCGTCCTCAGCCCCTGTGGCTGACCCGGCCGCAGGTGGGGCGTGGGGGTTACCGTGAAGATTCTAAAATGTGAGGACCCGGGCATCCTGGTTTCTCAGCGATGGCGCCCGAAGTCGTGTCCAACCAGCCCCGGCTCCTGCTCGCACCCGCCCGAGAGGCAGCGCCTTCCTGGACACAGTCCGACGCCCGGCCCGGCCCGGCCGGCCACAGGCCTCCTTTGTGCTCCGCCGGGCGGGCGGGGCTCGCTGCCATCGCCGGGGCACGCCGCCAGGTGGCGATGGTGTCCCGGGTCCGGCTCCTCCAGCATTCCCTTCCAGCGTCTCTTCCCCAGAGCAGGAACCGGGAGGAGCGGGACCGGGAGGAGCTGGGCTGGGGCTGGGGCTGCAGGAGCTCCACGCCCCTGGCTCCCGGCTGCAGGTCGGGGCACCCGCTGCCCCAGGGACGGTCTCCTGTTCGGGCCTCGGCCAGCAGGTGCTTCAGGGACCTTGACTGGAGTCGAACCCGGACCCTTCCGTCCGCAGGCCGACGCTCTGCCCCTGAGCAAACCAACTAGGGTGTCAGTGTACGTTTTTAATAAACGCATGGCCCAGCCGGCCTGGCTCCGTGGTTGAGTGTCAACCTAGGAACCAGGAGGTCGGGGCGCATGCCGGGGTTGCAGGCTCCATCCCCGGTGGGGGGCGTGCAGGAGGCAGCGCATCAATGGTTCTCTCTCATCATCGATGTTTCTCTCTCTCTTTCTCTCCCTTCCTCTGAAATCAATAAGGACATATTAAAAATATATTATATATGAAAAGGAATGCCTGACGGCCCCAGTGTGACTCGGGTGGTTGGGGGTCCTCCTGAGAGCACCGAAAGGTTGCCGATTGGCTCCTGGTCCGGGCACATGCCTGGGTTTCCAGCTCCTTCCCGAGGGGGCCCTGGTGGGCAGGCAGGAGGCAGGATTGGTGCTTCTCCCTCTCCTTTCCCCTCTCTCTAAGAATCAATTTTAAAATCTAAAAGAAAGGAAGGAAAGAAAGAAGGAAGAAAAGGCCTAATGAAATGTTTGAAGTCACAAAATCCGCAAAGACCCCTTGAATCTTGACAAAGTAAATGAGAGGAGGTCCTCGGCGACACAGAACGCGGGAGGCCCGGGCTCAGGCGCAGGCTGAGCGGAGGAAAAGCATCCCCAGGCGGGGGGCGGGGTGGGGGTGGAGGACAGAGGCTGGCGGCGGCTGACCCCCCCCCACCCCCTCGGGGACCGGGACAGGCCGCCCTCTGGGCCTCCATCCTGGACCTGGACGTCAGGTGCGTGAGCCCAGCGGCCTCCCCTGGGTGCCTGCAGCGTGGCTGACGCCCAGGAGACTTGCTGCCCCACGTGAGGCCGGGGAGCCCCGTTCCCTCTTTCCCGGGCTCCTGCTGGCTGCGGAGGGAATGGTCCGGATGGGGGTTGGGACCTCTGATTGAGTTGGAAGCGGGAGATAAGCTGTCCCTGGCTCCTCAGGTCCCAAGGATGCCCCGTCTCTCCCTGGGCACCTGGGCTCCACAGGCATCCGCTCCCGGAACCCGTTCCAGGCGAGTGATGCTCAGATTCGGCTGCAGGCCAGCCCCGAGCCGGGGTGCCCCCTCCTCTCCCCTCCCCTGCCCCATGCCCCCCCTGCACGTGAGGGTGCGGCCAGTGGGGCCAGGAGAGGTGGCAGCCACCAGCACCCAGACTCCTGGGCGTGCGGGGGGGGGGGGGGGGGCGCGGGAGAGAATGACAAGCCCTGGCCGTGGCCCAGCTCCCCAGCGGGGCCGGGAAGGCGGCCAGGCAGGCCGGGCTGAAGCAGGGTGCGTGTCGGGTCTGCAGGCTTCACGCCCGCCCAGACGTCGGGCTGCCTCAGGAGGGCGGGCGTGCCGACAGCTGTGGGCTGACCCCGGGCCCGGGGGCGAGCTCCGGTGACCACAGGACTTGGCAGACACGGAGCGGGCGAGGGGTGGGTGGGGGCCCTCGGGCATCGCCTGCCCGCTGCGGGGAAAGCAGGTGGTGTGAGAACGAGATGACATCAGGTGAGGGACTCGGTTCGGTGAGAACCCAGCAATCCCAGGTGTGACTCGCATGGGCCCAGCCCGCAGGGAACAGCTGTTCCAGGTCCGGTCCCTCTGTCTCCCACGTCAGCACAAAAACAGCAAAATCCACAGCAACAGCCGAAACCGGTTTGGCTCAGTGGATAGCGTGTTGGCCTGCGGACTGAAGGGTCCCAGGTTCGATTCCAGTCAAGGGCATGTACCTTGGTTTCGGGCACATCCCCAGTAGGGAGTGTGCAGGAGGCAGCTGATCGATGTTTCTCTCTCATCGATGTTTCTAACTCTATCCCTCTCCCTTCCTGTCTGTAAAAAAATCAATAAAATATATATTTTTAAAAAATCCACAGCAACAGAGATCCGCTCCACCGAGTGCTCCAAGCCCGGCGAGGCAAGGGCCCTTGTTGAGCCTTCTGGTGGGTGAGTGAACGGCACCGAGGGGCTGGCTCACCAGGAACAGCGTGCCGGCTGCCGGTGGAGAGCGGCTACAGTGTTTGGTGTATGGCAGTGGTCAGCAAACTCATTAGTCAACAGAGCCAAATAACAACAGTACAAGGATTGAAATTTCTTTTGAGAGCCAAATTTTTTAAACTTAAACTTCTTCTAACGCCACTTAGAAGAATACCACAGACTCGCCCAGGCCGTGGTATTTTGTGGAAGAGCCACACTCAAGGGGCCAAAGAGCCACATGTGGCTCGCGAGCCACGGTTTGCTGACCACTGGCCGCTACAGTGTTTGGACAGGGTCAAGCCTCGGACTAATGAGGGCACGGTCCTCTCGTGGCAAAGCCACGTGCAAGTCCCAGCTTGGAGGCCAAAGCCCTCCCAGCACAATTACAGCCAAAGGCTGTGGCTGTCAGCTTGACCTTATGGTCCGAACCTGTGGTCCCACGTGGCTGAGTGATGTGGGCTGCGGGAGGTGCAGCAAGTAAACAAAGCTCGATCAGGTGCATGGAACTGAGCAGATTCGAAACCCGGGAGAACGTAGTAAACATCTTGACCACGCCCTTACTGTGCCTCATGGGATCTGCTATAAAATAAGGACTCGGCTTGCAGGCCGTGGCGCTGTCTCTCCGTCAGAGAGCGGCGTCCCACCCAGCCCCAGCTTTCTTCTCTTGTCTGTCTTTTCTCAATCCTTCACCGCCCCCTCTCAGGCTCTCCGAACCTGGCTGAGCTGGCGTGGCACATACGGCGCCCAACGTGGGGCTGAGGATGCCATGGCCGTGCCGGCTCACGGCTCACCACAGCCGCCCAGCGAGGACGGGCCACCCGGCTCAGGCTGAGTGTTCCTTTCCTCCCTCCACCATCCCGCCCCCACTCCCCCCAGAAGCCTGCTGAGGCCGGTGCCGGACCTGCTTTCCCAGACGGAGAACAGCACTGAGTGGCCTCCCCAGGTGCCCGGGTCCCAGGCTACCTCCCACCCCCTGCTCCCCTTTGCCCCCCTTCGCCCCCTCCTGGTTGGGCCCCTGGGCCTCTCCCTCCAGGAAGTCTTCCCCCCTCAGCCTGGGGAGGGCTCTTGGGAGGTGGGTGCGGCCCCTCTGCCTCCGCAGGACGTGGGTGAACCAGAGACTGGGAGTTGCTGCCTGAAGGTGTTGGCCGAGCCAGGGGACACCGGAGGAAGGATGTCGGGGAGCCGGGACGCCAGCCTCTCACCGAGTGCTTGGTGACCTTGTGAGATGGTCGCTGCCACGTCCCTGCGGGGGTGATGGGGGGGCCGGGGGGCGGGGGCCCAGGCCACAGCAGGCAGCAGCGGAGGCTCCGCCAGGCCCCGGCCCTCGCCTCTTCCTGTGGCCCTTTCTGTGCTGTGCGCACAGGCGTTTCCATGAAGCAGGCGTCACCCTGCTCAGAGGCACCTCTCTCGCCCGGCACAGGGCCCCTGCTTGACTTGGCGAATGTGGGAGCACGTCCAGGTGGCAGCCTCGCTCCCGCCCTCCCTGGGCCAGGAAGTCCTTCGGGCTCTCTGAACCCCTCTGCCAGGGCCCACGTAGCCCCCAAGCAGGTGCCCCCCACCCATCTCTTCCTGTCCCCTCCGCTGTCCCCGAGGCAGGTGGACGGAAGGCATCGCCCTGTCGAAGGTAGAGCTCAAGGTCACGGCTGCCCCAGGTGCGCACAGACACGTACCCCAGGTCTCCTCACCGAGGCCTGGCCTAGGGTTCGAGCCCAGAACCTGCCTGGACACAGAGGGGTTCCCCTGGCCTAGCTCAGGGCCAGGGGCCTCAGACCACCCGCCCTGGCTGTCGCTGCCGGGGGTCCGTGCAGGGCCAGTGCGCGCAGTGTGTCTGTCTGTCCCTCCTGTGGCCGGCGGAGGCTCGGGGAGGGAGCAATGCTCGCCACGCCGCGGGCGTCCCCGAGGTACACGCAGAGCCCGGGTGTTGTGGGCATAACGGCGGCCACGCGGGAGCGGACGGGCAGCCAAGAATCGGGCCTTGGGGTGCAAGGCGTGCAGTAGAGAGGATGCTACTCATGGGACATCCCAGGCCTGGTGATGCTCAGAGCGGATGAGGAACCCCGGACTAAAAAAATATTTAAAAATGGATTTTTAGAGAGAGGAAGGGAGAGGGGGAGAGAGGCACATTGAAGTGAGAGCGACATTGATTAGCTGCCTCCTTCAGGGATGAGCCTGCAGCCTGCAGGTGCTCTGACCAGGAATCGAACCCCCAACCTTCCGGTGCGGGCGACGCCCCAGGAACTGAGTCACAGCAGCCAGGGCGAGCCCAGGGCTTTCGAGAAATCTGGGTCAATCCTGTTTTCATTCTCTTCCCTGCTGGCGGCTTTGAGCAGGTTAATTGAACGAAAAGGCAAAATCCTTCCACCACCAACGCGACATCCAGGAGCGGTGTTCGGGGCGATGGGAGGAGGGCAGGGGTCAGCCGAGGCTGCGGTTGGGGGGCCTGGGCGGAGGTCTGACCCTGAGCTCCGGCTGGGACCGGGGTCCCTGACCCTCTGGCAGCAGCCGCGACGCCTCGGGGCTGGGGCTGGGGGCCCGGTACGTTCTGGTTGACCTTTCACACCAGAGCGTGAAAGCAGCAGGTCCATGCCGGGGCTGGCACGTGAGTGAGCCCAGCAGCATTCCTTGTAACAACCCCGACTGGAAACGGCTCCAGTGTCCATCCCAGGGAGCGGCTCAGCCCCGGGGACACGCCGTCGACGGGCGTGAAGGGGCATGAGCTCCTGACACGTGTCCCAACATGGATGGACCGCAAACATGTCATGCTGACAGCAGGGAGCCAGACACAACAGAGCATATTCTGGGTGAGTCTTGCATACGAAGTTTCTAGAAAAAGCAAACCTCGGGCCCTCGGCCTGTGGACTGAAGGGTCCCGGGTTCAATTCCCCATCAGGCCCGGGTTGCGGGCTCGATCCCCAGTGTGGGGTGTGCAGGAGGCAACTGATCCATGATTCTCTCTCATCATTGATGTTTCTACCTCTCCCTCTCCCTTCCTCTCTGAAATCAATAAAAAAAATAATTCAATAAGGAGGCAGCGCTGGGATCAAACACCCAAGTTTCTGATTTGAAACAGGCCTGCTCCACTCCCCCATGAACCTCGTGAACGTGAGCAGCCCTCTTAGCGCCTGGGGGCCCGGAGGGGGGCCCGGGGGTGGGGGGACCCAGCGGGGGGCCGGAGGCTCTGCCCGGGAGCGTGTGGCTGTGAGAAACGAGTGGTGAGTCCCTGGGCCCAGTGGCTCCTCCAGGCCGGGCCTTTGTTTGAGGTCATATTGTTCTCTCCCCAGGGAGGGGGGCGGCTGGGGGAATTCAGAAGGAGCTGCTTGGACAGCTGCCCAGGAGGTCCTGACTCAGTTCCTGGGGAGCCTGGAACAGGAGGGTTGGGGATACGGAGAGCGGAACGCGGAACTCGGGGAGCCTGGCCAGAGAGCGAGAGCCTCCGGGGACCGGGGGGCGGGCCTGCGGTTTCCAGATGCATGAATGACATCATGTCTGCCCGGCCACGGCACCGCCTGCCGGAGCGGCCTCCCAGGCCTCAGGGCCAGAGGCCGTGCCGGCCGAGGGGCTGGCGGGTGGGCTCTGTGCTGGCGCCGCGGAAGAAACGGCCGAGCAGCCGGGGCCTTGCTCGACCCGCACCACCAGCGCTTGGCTCCTCGCCACACGGCGGGCACTGCCCGGCCATCCCGCGCTTCCCGCCGCGTCCCTTTGGTGACGGCGCTCCCGCGAGGTGGGGCTCGCATCCCCAGCGTTGCCCACCGCCCACCGCTCACCGTCAGACAAAGAGGGCCGGGCCGGCGTGGCTCAGGGGTTGAGCGCCGACCTAGGAACCAGGAGGTCACAGTTCCATCCCTGGTCAGGGGCACGCCCCACCCTGGGGACCGAGCCTACAGCCCAGGCATGTGCCCAGAATCTCCCTTCCTTCCTCCCTGAAGTCAATGAGAGCATTGTTCCTGTTCCGTCCGCAGGCCCACGCTCTATCCGCTGGGCCACACCAGCCAGGGCCCGAGCGGAGCAGCCTGGACACTGGGAGGCGGCAGGGAGGACAGGCCGCCCAGCACAGCCCATTCGTGGAGGAGTCTGGGGTGCAGAGAGGGACGGGGGGCGGGGGGAACGCGGGGCTGCGAGCCGGTCCCGGCCTCTCGGTGTTCTTGCTGAGGGTCCTGCGGGCAGGCTCCATCGCCTGGGTTCCCGTGCTTTAGGGAAGGATGCTGAGGCCCGGTCTCCGGTCTGGGACAGGCAGGGACAGGCGTGGCTGCGCGTGGTGCCTGGTGGGGTTTCGGCACGGTATGTGGGTCAGGGCTTCGCTCCTGTGGAAATCCTCCCCGCGGCCCTGGGCCGAGTCCTCCGCACCCGGGCGCCGCGGAGAGCCACGCCAGGCTGCCACAGGCCTCGTGGGCCGGGCCTGGGCGTGAGTGCCAGCTGCCTGGGATTCCCCGGGGACGTCAGTGCCGGTGACGTGAGCCCGGAGGAATGCCCGGGCGCGGGGAGGGGCGGGGCCTGTCTCCAGGTGTGTGTTCCTGGCGAGGGCCTCAGACTCCCCGAGGTCCTCTCTTCTGAGTTACCTGCCCCCTCCCTCCACTTTAAAAAAATAAAACATATTCTCACTGATTTCTGAGAGGAAGAGAGAGAGGGAGGGAGAGAAACAGCAACGATGACAGAGAATCATTGATGGGGATCGAGCCGGCAACCGGGCATGTGCCCTGACTAGGAATCCAGCCCGGTGACCTGGCTCCTGGGTCGATGTTCAACCACGGAGCCACGCCCGGTTGGGCTTAAACTTTTTTTAAATCATTTTTCTTTAGTAGAATAACTTTGATGTGTACCATGGTGTACAGTGTGTAACTCTGGTACTTTTATTATATAACTTGGTACTTTTATGTGATTGCTGACGGATGACATTTGTCACATCACAGAATCAGCACCATGGGACTCATCTGCCTCTGAGGATGGCCTTCCCGGCCAGGACGGGTGCTGACCAGGGGCTGCACCCCTCCTCTGTCCAGGGAAGACAGTCCGCAGGCTCCTACCCGGGGAGATGGCGTTCGTGACCCTACGCCCCCGGAGACGGGGCAGGTGGTCGGGCTGGCTCCCTGCTGCACCGCAGTGTCTGGCCTGGGTGGGCACAGAGAAGATTCCAGTAAAGATGTGCAGCTTTGAACTGAGAGCGGGTCAGTGTGGCTGGAGGGCAGGGATCCTAGAGAGAGGCTGGGGGTGGGATGATGCCTTCTTTAGCCTCTGCTGTGCGGCCAAGTCCCCCGCAGCTCAGAGGCCCCGATCAACAGGAACCCTTTATCATCCCTCCCGACCTACAGAGCAGAGCGGGGACGCGGGCGTGGCATCGCAGGCATTGCCGTCACTGTTGGCTGGCCGGCCGCAGTCTTCTGGCTGGGGGACCCCTTCCCCGCGGTCCCCGCAGGCCTGGCACGCTGGCCGGCTTCCTGCCCAAAGGGCCTCCTCACCCGGCCATCCTGGCGGCCCCGGGCCTGACTTCCCTGGGAGGGAGCCGTGGGGGAGAGGCGTCAGGCGGGGGGCTCTGAAGTCCTAGCATCGCTGCTGGGCCCCACGGTCCGGGGTAAAAGCAAGTCACTGAGCCCGCCCACACCCAAGGGCAGGGGATCCGAGCCGTCGTTGAAAGGGAAAAGTGTCCAGGGGTTTTCAGACCTGTTTCATTTATTATTTTGGTTTATTTGTTTTTTAATTCTCACCCGAGGATATTTTCCGTTGATTTTCAGAGAGAGTGGAAGGAGGGGGAGAGACAGAAACATCGATGTGAGAGAGACACATCGAGTGGCTGCCTCCCTCATGTGCCCAGACCAGGGCTGGGGATGGAGCCCGCAACCACGGTACGTGCCCTTGGCTGGAATCGAACCCGGGACCCTTCAGTCTGAGCCGATGCTCTATCCACTGAGCCAAACCGGGTACGCCTTTTTTTTTTTTTTTTTTTAATCTATTTTTATTGATTTCAGAGAGGAAGGGAGTGGGGGAGAGTCAGTGATCAGTTGCCTCCTGCACGCCCCCCACTGGGGATGGAGCCTGCAACCCGGGCATGTGCCCTGACCAGGACTCCAAGCGTGACCTCCTGGTTCATCGGGCAATGCAACCACAGAGCCCCGCCGGCCGGGCTTCAGGCATATTTTAAATCGCCACAGATCCTGGGGGGAAGGTTTGTCTGCTCAGAATCTGGGGCTCCCAGGGACCCAGCCGTCCTGCCTGGATGCTGTCTCTGGGGACTGAGCCCTGAGCCCTGAGCCCTGGCAGAGGGCACGGCACGTAGAACAGCCAGTGACGGAAGACAGCCACACTCCGCAGAGGACTCACGGTGGCTCGACCAAGACAGGAGGCTCTCCCGTCTGAGAGCACGTTACTGAGGACACGGTCCCCGCCCCCAGGAGGCGGGAGGGCCTGGCGAGCTTGGCATCTGAGCCGCATTCTTCCGAAGCTCATGTTGAGCCCACACGCGAGGAGCTGGTTATCCACAGGGGCTGCCGGCTCGAGGGCAGGGATCCTAGAGAGAGGCTGGGGGCGGGATGATGCCTCATGCCTCCTGGGAGCCATGCCCAGAGCCAGGCCTGGAATTCCTGGGAGCCCTTATTTTCAATCATTCATTCATTCATTCATTCGTTCGTTCGTTCATTGTTGAAAGTATTACATTTGACTCCTTTCCCCCCATTGTGGTCTCCCAGCCTGCCCCCACCCCCCAGTCCCCGCCCACACACTCTCCCCCCCCCCATTGACTGTGTCCATTGGTTATGCTTATATGCATACAAGTTCTTTGGTTGATCTCTTACCCCCCCACCGCCCCCCTCCCCTGTCTTCCCTCTGAGGTTTGACGGTCTGTTCGATGATTCTATGTCTCTATTTTTTAAATCTATTTTTAAATTTATTTAAAAAATATTTTTATTGATTCCAGAGAGGAAGAGAGAGAGAGAAACATCAAAGATGAGAGAGGATCATTGATCGACTGCCCCCTGCACACCCCCCTCCCCACCCCCACCCCCACTGGGGATCGAGTCTGCAATCGGGGCATGTGCCCTGACCCGGAATTGAACTGTGACCTCCAGGCCCATTGGTCGACGCTCAACCACGGAGCCCTGCCGGCCGGGCCTGCTGAAAGCCTTGGACGCTGCTCGCTGGAGGCACACGGCTCTTCCGACGGCCACGGATTCTCCCGCCGGGAAAGCGTGAGCTCCTGTGGCGTCCACGTGCCGTGGAGATTGTGTGTTCAAGCTTCTGCGGCCCGTTCCCCATCAGAGGCCCCCCCGACTCCTCTCCCCCTCCCCTGGCCTCTGGGAGCCCGGCCCTGCGCCTGTCTCGCTCTGCCCCCCGCAGCTGGCCCTCGGGTGACGTGCCAGGACCAGCTCAATGAATGGTTGCTCCTGGAGGACTCCTCCTGCCCCCCCTCCCCCCACTCGCCCCCTTCTTCCCCGGTGGCCGCCAGGACCCTCGGCAGGCTCCTCCCCTTTTGACAGGCGGCTGTGAATTCCTCGGCTCTGGCTGTGTGACCTTGGGCTCCCTGCACAGCCTCTCGGAGCCTTATCTGTCAGCCCGGGAACTGAGCTCAGCCTCCCTGTGGGAACGGAGTCCGGCCTCCCTGTGAGCACGACAGGAGACGACGAGGGGGAAACTCCGCGAGGGCTGGGACGCGGGCGGGCGGTCTGTCCTGCTCTCCCGGGAGGCCCGTGTGCGGATTGGCAGCAGGTGCTGAGGGTGCTGGGCCGAGGAGGGCCGTGCCGACCGGTGCCCTTCTCCGGAAGTCACGCCACGTCTGTGACCTTTGGGAGGTGGGGGCACAGCGTGGAGGAGGGAGGCCGAGGACCCGGGATGCGGAAGGCCCACCTGGGCTGGTACACGCCTTCTTGGCCGTGTTCTTCTCCACGACCCGGGGAGGGGGGTTAGTCCTGTCACATCCTCAGACACTCAGGCCGGCCACAGTCTCCTCAGGGCCTGCTGCTGTTGTTGATCCTCACCCCAGGGTGTCTTTCCATTGATTTGTTATTTATTTTTAAATATATTTTTATTGATTTCAGAGAGAAGGAGAGAGAAACATCCATGATGAGAGAGAGTCATGGGTCGGCTGCTTCCTGCACGCCCCCTCCTGGGGATCGAGCCTGCAACCTGGGCATGTTGCCCTTGACCGGAATGGAACCCGGGACCCTTCAGTCCGCAGGCCCACGCTCTATCCGCTGGGCCACACCAGCCAGGGCCCGCGCGGAGCAGCCTGGACACTGGGAGGCGGCAGGGAGGACAGGCCGCCCAGCACAGCCCATTCGTGGAGGAGTCTGGGGCGCAGAGAGGGACGGGGTGGGGGGCGGGGGGAACGCAGGGCTGCGAGCCGGTCCGGCCTCTGTTCTTCCTCAGGGCCCTGTGGGTGGGCTCCACGGTCCGGGCTGTGGTGAGGGCAGGCGGGCGGGCGGGCTCCACGGTCCGGGCTGTGCTGAGGGCCCTGCAGGTGGGCGGGCTCCACGGTCCGGGCTGTGGTGAGGGCAGGCGGGCGGGTGGGCTCCACGGTCCGGGCTGTGGTGAGGGCCCTGCGGGCGGGCGGGCTCCACGGTCCGGCTGTGCTGGAGGCCAGAGGGAGGTCAGTGGACAGCCCGCACTCCGAAGGGACAGGAAGTCTTTAAGGATCGCAGCCCCCAGAGCTGGGAACCAGGACAAACCGAGTCGTCTTCCTGCTCTTTAAAGCCCCTCACCCTGGCGGGGGCTCCGCTGGTCAGAGCCTTGTCCTCACACGCCAAGGTTGCAGGCTCGATCCCCGGTCAGGACACATAAAAGAAGCAACAGTGAATGCACGAGTAAGTGGACCAGCTAATTGGTCTCTCTCTCAAATCAACACATTTGAAAACCTTCAGGGAGGTCATGTCTTGACCACATTCTGTCACAAAACTTGCCCTTGCTTCCAGCTTGCTAATAAAAGCAACAGAAAACCACCACCGCCTGGCCGCTCTCCCCACGGCTGGGCCCCACCCCCACGCCACTGTCCTCTATCGGGCTGTCAGATCTCACACACACGCACACACACGCACACATGCAGACATGCATGCACACCCGCTCTGCACATGCATCCTGCTCAATGGCTTCCCGCTGCTGACTGAGTCCACACCAGGTGCCCTTGTCTGTCTGTCAGGCTAACGCGTCCTCGGCGCAGTTCGGCCCATCAGCCCCCTCTCCCGCCATTCTCGGCTCACCTGCAGCTTCCCAAAAGGGCTGTGAGCTGTCCCTCGGCCCTGTTTTTCCTCTGGGGTGCCCCCCCCTCACCCCCCCGCCCCCCCTCACCCCCCGCCCCCCCTCATCCCCCCTCCCCCACCCCCCTCCCCCCGCCCCCCCCTCATCCCCCCTCCCCCCCTCCCCCCCTCACCCCCCACCTTTAAACTCCTCTCTTCCAGGCCCATTTCCTGGGTCGCCGCCTCTCCCAGCCTCCCCTGACCCTGCCTCCTCCGTCCCAGCCTCCCCTGACCCTGCCTCCTCCGTCCCAGCCTCCCCTGACCCTGCCTCCTCCGTCCCAGCCTCCCCTGACCCTGCCTCCTCCGTCCCAGCCTCCCCTGACCCTGCCTCCTCCATCCCAGCCTCTCCCCCAGCCTCCCCTGACCCTGCCTCCTCCGTCCCAGCCTCTCCCCCAGCCTCCCCTGACCCTGCCTCCTCCGTCCCAGCCTCTCCCCCAGCCTCCCCTGACCCTGCCTCCTCCGTCCCAGCCTCTCCCCCAGCCTCCCCTGACCCTGCCTCCTCCGTCCCAGCCTCCCCTGACCCTGCCTCCTCCATCCCAGCCTCTCCCCCAGCCTCCCCTGACCCTGCCTCCTCCGTCCCAGCCTCTCCCCCAGCCTCCCCTGACCCTGCCTCCTCCGTCCCAGCCTCTCTCCCAGCCTCCCCTGACCCTGCCTCCTCCATCCCAGCCTCTCTCCCAGCCTCCCCTGACCCTGCCTCCTCCGTCCCAGCCTCTCTCCCAGCCTCCCCTGACCCTGCCTCCCTCCGTCCCAGCAGAAATGCTCGCTTGCTCCTTTGTGCTCCCACGGAAGCTGGCTCTCTGCCACGCCGGCTCTCCAAGTCCAGCGTGAACCACGAAGCATTGTCTCTCCCCCAAAGGGTCATTAGGAAACATTTTAAAAGTACAGCAAAGTGGGGGGCGTGCAGGAGGCAGCTGACCCACGATTCTCTCTCGTCGCTGATGTTTCTCTCTCCCTCTCCCTTCCTCTCTGACATCAATAAAATATATTTAAAAATAAAAAAGTAAAAGTACAGCGAAGTTGGAAGCATTTTAGTTAACACCTGCTTCTCCAGCCTCTTGTTTCTACCATTCACACGTTTCGATACTTGTTTTATCACAAACCTATCTCTCTTCCCATGCTCCCATCCATCCGTTAACCCGTCTTGTTTCTGATACATTTCAAGGTTAATTCTGGAATCGGTACACGTCTCTCTAAATACTTAGTGATGTACCCCATTCATTGGAGTTCAGTCTCTTTATGTTGCTGTGCAATTCTGGACAACGACATAGACCAGTGGTCGGCAAACTCATTAGTCATCAGAGCCAAATATCAACAGTACAACGATTGAAATTTCTCTTGAGAGCCGAAAACCGACTTCTGCGCATGGGCCACGAAGTTTTACCTTTTTTTTTTTTTTATTTTCTTATTTTATATATTTTATTGATTTTTCCACAGAGAGGAAGAGAGAGGGATAGAGAGTTAGAAACATCGATGAGAGAGAAACATCGATCAGCTGCCTCTTGCACACCCCCTACTGGGGATGTGCCCGCAACCAAGGTACATGCCCTTGACCGGAATCGAACCTGGGACCCTTGAGTCCGCAGGCCGACGCTCTATCCACTGAGCCAAACCGGTTTCGAGGCCACGAAGTTTTAATCGCACTGTACGTGCGCGCCCGCACGTGGTATTTTGTGGAAGAGCCACACTCAAGGGGCCAAAGAGCCGCACGTGGCTCGCGAGCCTCTGTTTGCAGACCACTGACATAGACAAATCTGAACTGTGCATTTGCTGAATCTGGACAAGCACATCAACCCGTGCCCTCTGACCCCGAGCACCGTACAGAACTATCTCACCACTCAGTTCCTCCCTGCCCTTCCCAGCACCCTCCCTGCCTCCAGCCCAGACACCCCTCGTCGGATGGTTCCCAGTCCTGCCTGGTTTTGAGCTCTCTGAAAGTGAAGTCACATAGCAGAAGGCTGCTCCCACGGAGCGTGCTTTTGAGGTTCAGGCATGTTACACGCCATCAGTAGGTCGTTCCTCTTTATTGCTGAACTAGAGGCCCGGTGCACGAAATTCGTGCACAGAGGGGGGTTGTCCCTCAGCCCAGCCTGTACCCTCTCCAATATGGGACCCCTCAAGGGATGTCCGACTGTCGAACATCCCTCTCACAATCGAACATCCCTCTCACAATCCAGGACTGCTGGCTCCCAACTGCTTGCCTGCCTGCCTTCCTGATTGCCCCTAACCACTCTGCTGCCAGCCTGTTTGCCCCCAACTTCCCTCCTCTGCCGGCCTGGTCACCCCTAACTGCCCTCTCCTGCAGGGTTGATCACCTCCAACTGCCCTCCCTTGCAGGCCTAGTCCTTCTCAACTGTCCTCCCTTGCAGGCCAGGTGCCTCCCAACTGCCCTCTCCTGCTGGCCATCTTGTGGTGGCCATCTTGTGTCCACATGGGGGCAGGATCTTTGACCACATGGGGGCAGCTATATTGTGTGTTGCAGTGATGATCAATCTGTATATTACTCTTTTATTAGATAGGATAGTGTTCTACTGTCGGGGTGTACTACAGTTTGTTATCCCTTCCTCCATCTATGGGTGGAAACCTGAGCCATTTCCAGTTTGGGGCCATTAAGAATAAAGTTGTCATGAAGCTTCTTGAACAAATCTTTGTGTGGATGTATTTAAAATTTTTTTTTAAAAAATATGGTTTTTAGAGAGGAAAGGAGAGGGAGATAGAAACATGGATGAGAGAGAAACATCCATCGGCTGCCTCCTGCGCACCCCCTACTGGGGATCCAGCCCAAAACCCGGGCATGTGCCCTGACCAGGAATCGAACCAGCGACCTCTTGGTGCATGGGCCAACACTCAACCACTGAGCCACACCAGCCGGGCGTGGATGTATGTTTTAATTTCCTTGGGTAAATACTTAGGAGTGGAGTTAACTGTCTTTTCCTTCCTCTGGACTGGGAGTTTTGTGAAGGCTCCATTTCATCTCTAGCTCCAAGCACAGTACCTTGGCACACGGTAGGTGTTTAGGAGATGTTTATTGAAATGAACCAATTCAAACACAACATGATTTCCCCGTGTTCTATATGATATATACCTCTCAGCACACTATGGGCCCAGCAAGATAGGCGAATTGTTTCTTTTAACCTTCCCAATGGCCCATTATTTTCAAATTTTTAAAATTGTTGTTAGAACTCAAAATATAGGGCCTGATTTTTAAAAAAATATATTTGTATTGATTTAGAGAGGGAGAGACAGGGAGAGAGAGATAGAAACATCAATGATGAGAGAGAATCATGGATCGGCTGGCTCCTGCACGCGCCCCACTGGGAATCACGCCCACAACCCGGGCCTGTGCCCTTGACCAGGAATTGCACCGTGACCTTCTGGTTCATAGATCGACGCTCAACCACTGAGCCACGCCGGCCAGGGTCCCAATGAGCCTTTAAAGGAAGAATTATCCCCATTACAAGTAAGGAAACGGGTCAATGAGACGCTAGGTGAGCTGTGGGAGGTCACTAAGCAGGCGAGAGGAAGAGTCAGTGTTGGGCCTGACCTTTGACACTGACATGGTGAGGAGCCCCTGCACATTCCTCCAGCCACGGCCTCCCCGAAGGCCTCACTTCCTGAGCCAGCCGTTGCAGGGACCGTCCCGTTTACCCTGAGCCGCTCTCAACGCCTCGCCGGGTGACTGCCTCCTCTCCCTCTGCTGCTATTAGATGGGAGTGACTGTTTGCTGTCGGGACCCCGGCCTCCCGCACCTTGATAGATATCAAAATCGCACCCTTTGCCCGGCCGGCCTGGCTCAGGGGTTGAGCATCGCTCGACTTAGGAACCAGGAGGTCACGGTTTGATTCCTGGTCAGGGCACATGCCCGGGTTGTGGGCCTGATCCCCAATGTGGGGTGTGCAGGAGGCAGCCGATCCATGATTCTCTCTCATCATCGATGTTTCTCTCTCTCTCTCCCTTCTCCAGTCCTCTCTGAAATCAATAACCACATATTTTTTAAAAAACCGCACCCCTCGAGAAGGGGGTGAGGTATGGTTTACGTCAAAATGCTTCCTGTCAACAGGCACATGTGGAGGGGGAGGTGGGATGGAGAATCATCGCCGTGAAGGCTTGGTTCAGGCAGGAGTCGTCCGTGGAGGCTATATTTAGGGAATGATTTGATGGAAGCAGGATATAAGCATGTGTCAAGTTTCTCTCCACAGCTTGCCTGTTAGTTGAAAGGGAAAGAATAGTAACAACACCCTAGAGAAATCAGATGTGAATGAAAATGAACATCGCCAGGGCGGGCCAGATGGACGCCACATGCCTCCGATAGGATGGACTGAGGACACGCTATCGCATGTGCGGTATTGCAGAGCGGGACGCGTCCTGAGTCTGACCATGAGAACCATCAGACACCCAAACGGGACACGTTGTAATTGAAAAAGGGGAGCTTTGGCCCGGCCAGCGTGGCTTAGGGTTTGAGTGTTGACCTATGAACCAGGAAGTCATAGTTCGATTCCCGGTTCAGCGTACAGGCCTGGGTTGCAGGCTCGATCCCCAGTGTGGGGCGTGCCGGAGGCAGCCAATCAGTGACTCTCTCTCATCATCATTGTTGTTTCTCCCTCTCCCTTTCCCTTCCTCTCTGAAATCAATAAAAAATATATTAAAAATAAGTAAATACATAAATAAAAAGGAGGATCTTAGTCCTGGCCGGTGGCTCAGCTGGTTAGAGCAGTGGTCGGCAAACTCATTAGTCCACAGAGCCAAATATCAACAGTACAACGATTGACATTTCTTTTAAGAGCCAAATTTTTTAAACTTAAACTTCTTCTAACGCCACGTCTTCAAAATAGACTCGCCCAGGCCGTGGTATTTTGTGGAAGAGCCACACTCAAGGGGCCAAAGAGCCGCAAGTGGCTCGTGAGCCGCAGTTTGCTGACCACAGAGCTAAGCGAAGGAGCGTCAGGAGCTACGGTGGGCATCTTTGAAAAGATTCCCTTCTTCTTTTTAATCCTCACCCGAGGATGTTTTCCCATTGATTTTAGAGAGTGGAAGAGAGAGGGAAAGACAGAGAAACATCGATGTGAGAGAGACACATCGATTGATTGCCTCCTGCAGGAGCCCCGACCAGGGCCCTGGCCAGGGAGGAGCCTGCAGCCGAGATACGTGCCCTTGACCGGAATCGAACCCGGGACCCTTCGGTCCGCAGGCCAACGCTCTATCCACTGAGCCAAAGCGGCGAGGGCAATGCCTTCATTTTTGTCTTTTCTCAGATGTCTTTCCTAGAGCAGCTCTCACGAGGCGAGAGGCCGTTGAAGAGGCCAAAGTTCCAGCTTCTGAGCGACCCGAGGTCTGGGGTTTGGGCCTCGCCTCCCGCCCTCCTGCTAATCCGCTCCAGGACGTGGGCCTCCTCCTCCGTGGGAAGAAGGGTTTGGAACAAAACACCCCGAGAACCACCAGCCCACAGATGTGTTTGGCCTACACAGTATTCTTTAAAACGTTTCATTCGTTGCCAACACTCAGCAGCCAGGATACTGCACAGAAAATGTGGCCCATCGTCCCATCTTCGCCCACCTCACTGCGCCCACGTTTCCAGCTGGAGCTGGGTGTATGCTCTCCTGCTCCTCACAATCCTTTCCTCCTTTTTTTTTTTTTTAAAGAATAGTTTATTTTATTTTTTAAAATATATTTTTATTGATTTCAGAGAGGAAGGGAGAGGGAGAGAGAGATAGAAACATCAATGATGAGAGAGAATCATGGATCGGCTGCTTCCTGCACGCCCCACGCTGGGGATGGAGCCCGCAACCTGGGCCTGTGTCCTGACCGGGAACCCAACCGTGACCTCCTGGTCCCTAGGTTGACGCTCAACCACTGAGTCAGGCCAGCGGAGCACGAAGAGTTTATTGATTTTTAGGGAGAGAGGGAGAAGGGAGAAACATCGATTTGACTGCCTCCCGAACGCCCCCCACTGGGGATTGAGCCCGCGACCCGGGCATGTGCCCTGACTGGGAATAGAACTGTGGACGCTCAACCACCGAGACACACTGGCAAGGTGAACCGGCCACCTTTTGGTACCTGGGATGGCACACAATGAACCGAGCCGCCCTGGCCCGGGCCCACGCCTTTCATGTTCTGACCAATCAGCTCCCACGTGTACAGTTCCCGCGTGGCCTTTGGACGGGGAGCTCTCGACGGGCCGCAGTTCACCGGCCACGTCCCCGACCTTGTCCCATCTCTTCAGGGACCTCAGGTGCCGAACGAGAGGTTGGAAGAAGCGAGAACAGAACCAAGACGAGGGTCGGCTCAAGTCATTGGCCTACAAAGGCCCACGTTCTGGCCCGTGGAGCTCCAGACGGGACGGGGCGCTGGGAGTCAGAGTCGGGAAGAAGCTAGGGGGCTGGACGGGGACGAGGGTTCAGAATGGAGGATGGAAGGAGAAGTGGGGGGAAGCCAGGTGTCTGCCGAGCCTGCCAAGCGCCTGCAGCGGAGGGCGGCGCTGTGAGCCGTCTTGAGATCCCGGCCCAGAGCAGCTGTGACGTGTAGCCAGGAAGGGACCCAGGAGAGAAGGGAAAGGGGGAATCGTGGGAAGAGCCTGGGCGAGGAGCCCAAGGATGCCGTTTCTCGTTCCGGAGCGCCCACTTCCTGCCCGAGACCTGGGGCACGTCTCTCCGTGTCCCCGAATCTGCTTCGCCGTCTTCAGAACAGGGCCGACCACGAGCCCGCCTCCCTCGGGGTGCAGAGCCTCAGCTGCGGCTCCAGGAGCAGAGACAGCGCCTGGGAGCCCCCCTCACGGGAGAGGAGGCTCAGGCGGCACTGGGTCTCCGATGCCCGGGCTTGACGGCCCTTGCGGGTCTGCAACAAGGACGGACCTGAGGCCCAAGAGGAGACACTGCACAGCGGCTGAGGGCAGAGGGGCGCAGCGACCCCTCGTTTTGGAGCAGAACCCCGTGGCCTCCCCCTGGGGATATGTAAACGCAAGGAGCCAAGGAGGAGAGAAGAAGGACCCGCTGGGCTGTGCAGGGTCTCATCCCCTCCGGAGGGCCAGGCCCTGTCCTGAGCCCCGAGGCCGCAGGAGCGAGGAGTCACTCTGCACGTGGACGCAGTGGTCGCCTCGAGGGGCAGGAAGTCCCACCTGCACACCCCACGCTGCACCGCGAGGTCCCAGGAAGCCAGGGCGAAGGGGCCGCCTCGTTCTCCCCCGACAGAGACCAGGGACCCGAGGCCCAGGATGGGGAATGGCGAGCCCAGTGCAAGGCCGCGGCGTGTTCCTGGCAGCGCTGGGGCGGCGATGGCAGTTCTCAGCCCGCAGTCCGCGGCGTCTACCCCAGGAACCGGTGGGACTGCGTTTCACTGCAAGTTTCAAAGGAGATTTACTGACGAAGGATGGCGTAGGGGTAGGCGTAGGTGTAGGGGTAGGGGTGCACAGCGGAAGATGAGGGTAGCTGCTGACGGGTGTTAGGGACCTGTTTCCCCCCTCCACCCCCTTCCTCACCCTCATCTCCCAGCTCCTGTCCTTATTGTCTGAAGATGGTTGCTTCGCACACCTGTAGGCATTGTGCCCTATCCAGGTGGGAGAAAGAAATGAAGCTGTTTGTCTTTTTTAAAGGCTTACCTGAGCCCGGCTGGTGTGGCTCAGGGGTTGAGAATTAACCTATGAACCAGGACGTCACGGTTTAATTCTTGGTCAGGGCACAGGCCCGGGTTGTGGGCTTGATCCCCAGTGGGAGGTGAGCAGGAGGCAGCCGATCCATGATTCTCTCTCATCATTGGTGCTTCTCTCTCTCCCTCCCTCCCTCTTCCTCTCCCTCTCCCTTCCTCCCTCTCCCTCCCTCCTTCTCCCTCTCCCTCCCTCCCTCTCCCTCCCGCCCCTCTCCCTTCCTCCCTCTCTCTGAAATCAGTAAAAACACATTAAAGACCGGAAAAAGGAAGACTTACCTGAAAGCTCCATCCAGGAGGCACGTAGCGTCCCAACTGCGAAGGAGCCTGGGCAGGCGGGTGGACGTGCTCGGGGCTTTGAGTCATTGGTCCATTTGCCACGTCTCTACACGTCACAGTTTCAAAGGTGAAAGATGGGGTGGGCTCGACAGGCACCCGCCTAAGACTTAGAATATGAGTTCAAGTCTGGATTCTGCCACTTTTAAAAAATTATTATTTTAGCCGAAACCGGTTTGGCTCAGTGGATAGAGCATCGGCCTGCGGACTCAAGGGTCCCAGGTTCGATTCCGGTCAAGGGCATGTACCTTGGTTGCGGGCACATCCCCAGTGGGGGGTGTGCAGGAGGCAGCTGATTGATGTTTCTCTCTCATCGATGTTTCTAACTCTCTATCCCTCTCTCTTCCTCTCTGTAAAAAATCAATAAAAAAAAAAAGAAAAAAATATGCTACCAATAATGATGGATAATGTTTAAAAAAAATAAAAAAAAATAAAAAAATAAAAAATTATTATTTTAGAGAGAGAGAGGAAGGGAGAGGGAGAGAGGGAGAGAGAGAAACATCGATGAGAGAGAGCTGGCGTCCTCTTGGCGGATGGGTCAATGCTCAACCACTGAGCCACACTGGCTGGGCTCTGCCACTTTTTTATGGGTTCTTGACGTGACTCAATGATCTCACCTATTCAAATTCTAATCAATCCAATATAATAAAAGCACAATATGCAAATCAACCAAACGGCAGAACGACCAGTTGACGGGGGGCGGGGGGTAGGAGGGGGGGGAGGCCGGCAAGCAGGTGACATCAGGCCAGCCAAGGCACGTGCCAGCGGGCAGAGGGAGGCCAGACTGCAGCTTAGGATGTCCATCGGTAGGACATCCCCTGAGGACTCCCAGACTGTGAGAGGGCGCAGGCCGGGCTGAGGGACCGCCCCCCCTCAGCAGTGCACGGATTTTCGTGCACTGGGCCTCTAGTGTAATTACATTTCTCTCCCCCTATGGAATTCTAACATAAACATCATAAATTATGATACAAATTGGTATGTAAAAATTGCGAATTTATCTGACAAGCATTGGTACTAAGAAATTTCAACCAGAGATTCCTACCTTGAAAGCATCAAGGTAATACCTATACTTTCTCTCTAAATTGTAGTTTTATAATGTTTTTCTATAGGAGTCTTATAGCCCCACTAGAGGCCCAGTGCACAAATCTGTGCACGGGGGAGGTCCCTCGGGGTGGCCTGCGGGGATCGGGCCCCAGCTCACGCCTCCAGCCTCACAGCCCCGCAGCCCCGCCTGGCACCCCGCCATGGCCTGGCGCTGCCCCTCACCTGCTCCACCAGCCCACCTGCGGGGTGATCAATCGGGGCTGGGTGCCCATCCTCCTCCTCCCCCCACCCCGCTCCCTCAGTGCCTGGGAGCTGAGTGGCAGCCCCATTCCCCGCCACCGCTGGTTGCCATCTGCAGGGCTACCAGTGGGGTGATCAGGCCCCGCTCACACCTGCTCCACCATCCCACCACGGTCCCGCTCTCATTGGGGCCCATCGGGGCCAGCAGCGCCTCCACTGTGGCCCGCTGCCAGCACCGCGTCTCTGATGCCTGCCATGTTCTGCGCCGCCCCCTGGTGGTCAGCGCATGTCATAGCGAGCGGTCAAACTCCCTGTGGAACAATTTGCATATTAGGCTTTTATTATATAGGATAGGATTGTTAGGTTTATTCCTAAGTACCATATTGATTTTACTGTTTCACGGTAGTGAAGGAGATCTTTTTTTGATATCACATTTTGTAATTGATGATTGGTATATAGAAATGCGACTCCTTTATGCGTGTTAACTGTATGTGGTAACCTCGTGGAATTCTTATTAATTCTAATAGTTTGTGGATCAAGCATGTCAGACTCCCATTTAACGAGGCATGCGGCCCACCGGCCGCGACTTTGACATGCTGGTTGTAGACCGCCCCAAGTTTTCTGTGCAGAAAATGTTATTGCCTACGGGTTAGGATGGACAGAGGATCAGCGTGAGGAAGGTCCTGAGAGAGGGAAGGTCCTGGGGTGACGAGCACACAACGCAATATACAGACGGCGTCTGGTAAAATGTACCCCTGACGCCCATGGGATTTTATTAACCAACGTCACCCCAATAAATTCAACTGAAAACAGAAACAGAGCCCTAGTCCCGTGGTCGGCAAACTGTGGCTTGCGAGCCACATGCGGCTCTTTGGCCCCTTGAGTGTGGCTCTTCCACAAAATACCATGGCCTGGGCTAGTCTATTTTGAAAGAAGTGGCGTTAGAAGACGTTTAAGTTTAAAAAATTTGGCTCTCAAAAGAAATGTCAATCGTTGTACTGTTGATATTTGGCTCTGTTGACTAATGAGTTTGCCGACCACTGCCCTAGGCGGTTTGCTCAGTGGATAGAGCGTCGGCCTGCGGACCAAAGGGTCCCGGTTTGATTCCGGTCATGGGGCATGGACCTTGGTTGCAGTCTCCTCCCCGACCTGGGCCCTGGTCAGGGTGAGTGCAAGAGGCAATCAGGTGATGTGTCTCTCTCACATCGATGTTTCTCTTTCTCTGTCTCTCCCCCTTCCACTCTCTCTAAAAATCAATGGAAAACTATCCTCAGGTGAGGATTAAAAAAAGAAAAAAAGAAAAAAGAAACAGAGGAGGCAGATGGTGCTGGGCACAGTGAGAAATAAGGCAGATGAGGAGGTGAGATGGAAGAGAGACACAGCACAGGGTCTGAAAAGCCGTTGCCAGGATGCTAGTGCAATGGAAAGCCACTGAAGAAGTTTACATTGAAACAGGAGAGACGCCTCTAGGCTCAACCACTGGGCTTTGCTCATGTCTGAGTCCTGCCCAGCACTGCGGTCATAGTTTGGATGAATAAATATAGACCAGTGGTCGGCAAACTCATTAGTCCACAGAGCCAAAGATCAACAGGACAACGATTGACATTTCTTTTGAGAGCCAAATTTTTTAAACTTAAACTATATAGGTAGGTACATTGTTATTAACTTAATTAGGGTCTTCCTAAGCTGGCCTTTGCTAAAAACTCAAGGGGCCAAAGAGCCGCATGTGGCTCGAGAGCCGCAGTTTGCCGACCACTGATATAGACCATGCTTTTCATGCATAATACATACACCGGAGAACTCTAAAATGTGGTTTTGTGAACTTGGAGGGCCTCAAGAACATGTCCTGAAACCTGGGACTGGATGTTGGTAAGACCCTGTCCAGCTCGGAGCTGCTGGGATCTGTGCTTTCCCTCTTGGGTGTCCTGGAACTGGAAGGAATGTCCTCCCCGACGGGCGGTGAAGGCAAGGAACCTGTATATCGAGAAGCAATCTACAGGGCAGATCCCCATTTACATCAATAATCACCACGTGCGTGGTGGGTGCTCCCACAGAAGGGGGCAGGAGGAGGTGGTGCAGAAGTTGGGAAACTTGGACCCACGCGGGGTGGGGAGGGCAGGGAGGGCGGGGAGGGCGCTGTGACAGTCCCGGGGGAAGGGACGGAGTCAGAGCAGCGTCCGTCCGTCCGGGTGATGGGGACATTCCTGAGGCAGCAGCAGCGCCTGGTAGGCCTGAGCGGGGAGCGGGAAGGGGGTCGTTGGGAATGACTCCTGGGTGTCGAGCTTGGGATCCATGAAGCATGGTGACATGTAACCGTAAAGAAGGAACGGCAGGTTCCTATGCTTTTGAATTTTCCTAGCCTTCCGGCTTGTGAGGCGCTCAAAGCCAACTCCGTTCATGAAGCCAGGGTCAGCCCTGGGGGCTGGCTACTCCAGGGAGCAGAAGGGGTCAGTGGAACTTTTTTTTAGCTCCCACCTATGTGTTTTCCTACAGGAGTTAAGTTCGTGCTCAGACAAAATCTGTGGGCGTTGGTGTGAATGACGCTGATTTCACCAGGACAGGAACCCATTTCATTGTCTTTGTACCAGTGTCCTACACGGCCTTCCCGATACGCAGGCACTCAGTCTGTTGGATGAATGCCTTCAGGCTTGCAAGGGCACTGCCCCTGCTGGAGCCTGGGTAAGTGTGACTGTGGGCCCAAGGCACCTGGCTTCTTCTTCTTCTTTAAAAAAAAAAAAATAAATAAATAATAAAAATATATGTTTATTGATTTCAGAGAGGAAGGGAGAGGGAGAGAGAGAGAGAAACATCAATGATGAATCATGGATCATCTGCCTCCTGCCCACCCCCTACTGAGGATCAAGCCTGAAACCCGGGCATGTGCCCTTGACCAGAATCGAACCCAGGACCCTTCCGTCTGCAGGCTGACGCTCTATCCACTGAGCACAACCAGCTAAGGCAAGGCACCTGGCTTCCTAATTGGTGTGTGACCTGCATCAGTCTTTCCAGTTCTCTGTAATTGGCCTAACGTTCTTTCCAGGGCTCCATGTTCATAGTTCTAGACCTTTTCCATTTTTTTTTTTTTATTCTTCATCCCTTCATATTGGTATATGCTGTTAACACGTCATTGTAATCGTTTAACAGTACTCTGTGTTTGCGAAGCGCGAGGCACCCTTCTAAGCACTTTACTACCTGATTAACACATCTGATCCACTAAAACCCTAATGAGGTCGGACCATTATTACCTGGTTCACGGTTGAGAGAGAAACTGTCTTCTACACGCTCACCTAACTCTTAAGTATCAGTGCGCAGGTCGCACACAGGGAGCCTGGTCCAGAGTCCAAGTTTAACGACCTCGGCACTACCTTTAGGTCACCCCAACAGTGACGCTGACAGAGGCTAGGAACTATGTTATCGCATTTTTATAAATAAGGCACCTGAAGCTTAACTTCTCTAAGGTTACACCACTGCCGCTCTCGAGCCACATGCGGCTCTTTGGCCCCTTGAGTGTGGCTCTCCCACAAAACACCACGTTCTTAGCAAAGGCCAGCTTAGGAGTACCCTAATTAAGTTAATAACAATGTACCTACCTATATAGTTTAAGTTAAAAAAATTTGGCTCTCAAAAGAAATTTCAATCGTTGTACTATTGATATTTGGCTCTGTTGACTAATGAGTTTGCCGATCGCTGGGTCACACGGTCAGAAAGTCGCAGAGCCGGCCCCAGCTGGTCTGGCTCAGTGGATCGAGCCTCGGCCTTCGGGTTTGATTCTGGTCGGGGACACAGGCCCGGGTTGCAGACTCGATCCCCTGTTGGGTGTACAGGAGGCAGCCCATCCATGAGTCCCTCTCATCATGGATGTTTCTCGGCGCCTCCATCCCCGGCGGGCTGGCCTTAGGGCAGGCCCTAACCCTCTGTGTGTCCCCATCCCTAAGGCGAGAATGAGCACCCTGATGCCAACCGGCAGGCTGGACCATGAGACGAGTCGTTAGGTATCACTGCTTACAGGCGGGCCTGGGACACAGGCCTGGGACTCAGGACGCACTCAGTAGGCGTCTGCGGTCACTTTCCAGCCGGGACCAGTGCTACCCGGCAGAAATATAACCCAATAGTAATGTAAAGTTTCCGAGTGGCCACATTTTATTTTTTAAAATATATTTTATTGTTTTTTTACAGAGAGGAAGGGAGAGGGAGAGAAGAGAGTTAGACACATCGATGAGAGAGAAACATCCATCAGCTGCCTCCTGCACACTCCCTACTGGGGACGTGCCCACAACCGAGGTACATGCCCTTGACCGGAATCGAACCTGGGACCCTTCAGTCCGCAGGCCGACGCTCTATCCACTGAGCCACACCGGTCAGGGCCGGAGTGGCCACATTTTAAAAAGCACAAAGACACACATGAAACCTGTATGTTCATGCTGACCTATGTCACCCCAATCAACTTAGTATATATCAAAAAGCAAAAGGAAACACGAGGTTATTTTAAATACATTTTACTTAACCAAATATGTACAAAATTGTAATTAACTTTGTAATCAATTACCCGACTTACAATCATCAATATAAAAATTGTGAATGCGACGTTTTACATATTTTTGGTATTAAATGTCGCAAATCTGGTGGGTTTTCTACACGGACCAGCCACGTCACTCGCGGCGGGTGACAAAGCGGCTCTGGAAAGGCCCCCCCCAGCCCCGCCCTCGGCCCCGCCCCCCGCGGTTCCCTCCGGCGACCAGCTGGCCCGCCCCGCCCCGCCCCGCCCCGCCCGGTGACGTCACAGAGCCCGCGGGCCGGGCGGCCGCGAGACCTAGCCCCGGCCGCGTGCTCCCGGCCGCTCGCGTCCCCCCTGCTCCCGGCCCCCAAGTTCGAAGAGAAGCGACGACATCACACGGGCGCCGGCGGCGGGCCTGCCGCGGGCCTCCCGCTAACGGGCGGGTCCGGGGAAGGAGCAGGCCCCCCGGGCGCACCTCGCCCCCAACCGCCCTGCGCTCGCGCCGCTACTCCCGCAAGGTCGAGGCGGCGGGGCCGGCGCCCATTGGTCCGCCCGGCCGTGCGCCCGCCCCCTCGCCGCGCTCATTGGCCGGATCCGCGGAGCCCGCGGGATAGGCGGCGGCGGCGCCCCGCCCACGCGCTGGCCCTCAAGAGGGCGACGAGGAAGCGGCCGCCTCCCCGCGCCCCGCCCCTCGGGCTCGCTCGCTGGCTCCCGGCGCCTCCCGGCTGCTCCCGGCCCTGTCCAGGCTCCCTCGGCTCCAGCTCCGGCGCGGCGGCGGCGGGTAGGTGCAGCGGCAGGCGCGGCCCGTCGGAGGGGCGGGCTCCCCCCGGCCGGGGGCTGCCCGAGCCGTGCCCCGCGGTCGCCGGGACCCCGCGGGGTCCGCCTGAGGCGGGGCAGGGCGGTGGCCACCCGCCTGCGGGGACGCGGGGCGGCCGGCGGGGGCCCGCGGGCGTGATCTTCCGAGTCTTCCCGGCGGGACGTGGGGGCCCGCGGGGCGGGGCGGGCGGGCGGAGAGGGCCGCTCGCGGGGTCTGGAGCGGTGGGGCCGCGAGGCGCCTCGGGCTCGGACGGGGCTGAGCCGCGGGCGCGGGGTCGGTGCTGTCGGGGCCTGGGTGGGGCTCGGGGACGATGGAGAAAGCCCTGGAAGGTCGTCCTGTGAGGACTTCGGGGGGCGGCTGAGGCGGGGCCCCCGCGCACCTTGGGGCGGGTGTCTGGTGCGGGGGCGCCGGGAAGCAGGCCCGGCGGGGGCTGTCCCCCCGCGCGGCGGCCCCGACCCTGTCTGGGGGCACTGAGCGTGGGTCTGGCCGCGGGCTGCGAAGCGGCGCCGGCAGTCACGTTGGGGCGCGAGGATGCGGATAGGGACCCGGGGGGGCGCCGGCCACGTTCCCGGGGACCGAGGCTGCGGCTCAGCCCGGTCTGCCGCCCGGCGCTTCTGCAGTGACATTAGCCCGCGGGGGGCCGCGCGTCAGTCCGTCCGGCCCGGGACGTGCGTTTGGGAGGGGGCAGGGATTGCGGCGCGGCGCGCGCGTGGGGCCCAGCCCCGGGGCAGCGTGCTCCTCCTGGAAACCCCCGTCCGCCCCGCGCCCCGCGGTCCGGTTCCAGCGCCGCTCCCGGGCCTCCCGGCTCGCCCTGCGGGCCGCGGAGCTGTGCCGGCTGCCGGCCGCGAGCGCGCGGGTCTGCCGCCCACTCCCCCGCCGCCGCGCTGCTGGCAGCGGCCGCCGCTCCTTCCCGGGGATGGTTGTGGCATTGCATCAGGGATATTTGTGCTCGCAATGTGCTCGCTCAGCCCGGCCGGAGGGAGCCGAGCCTGGCCGCCGAGGGGCGGGGGTGCCGGCTGCCGGGCTGCGGGGGCCGGGAAGGGCGTGGCGAGGGACTCCAGCTGCTCCGGGCCTGGAGGGTAACCCGGCCCGGCCATCAGCTGAGCGGGATGGAGGGAGCAGCCGCCCGCAGCAGCTATTTTTGTAGCTCGGCCCCGAGTCCGAGCCGAGCACAGGGATTTAGGGCGAACAGTTGTCCGGGGCCCGGTGTTTGGTGGACAACAGTGGAGTTGCTAAGCGAGAGGCTGGCTCCTGCGGTGCAGCAGGACCTGTGCTCCGCTCAGCTCCGGAGAAGCGGGGCGTCTCCCTTGGGGGGGGGGGGGCAGGGGAGGCGGGGTGTCTTTTACACGGATGTCCTTGGATAGTCCACACTCCTTGCTTGCTTTTTAAAAAATCGATTTTTATTGGTGTCAGAGAGGAAGGGAGAGGGAGAGGGAGAGAAACATCCATGATGAGAGAGAATCGTTGATGGGCTGCCTCCTGCACGCCCCCTACTGGGGATGGAGCCCGAAACCCTGGCAAGTGCCCTGACCTCTCATTGAATCCATGACCTCTCGGTGCATTGGTCACACTCAACCACTAACCCCACCCCTGGGTGGGGGGGGAACTTGTTAACACGTTTCCCCCTCCGTCTCAGTTGTGTTTTTTGTCATCACTTCATATATTTGTCACCCACCAGATACTTGTGTTAAAAGTTCCCACCAATATTTAGATAGGTGGACTAGTTTTAGTCAGAGAGGTGGTTCTTCCTGATCTTAGTATCTCGTTCTTTTATCTGATCTTCTTTCTGGATTTGGGGATCCATCCTTTGGCCTTGAAAACTTTTGCTGTTGACACTTCAAAAAAATTAAAAAAAAATATATTTTTACTAGAGGCCCGGTGCATGAAAATTCATGCACTGGAGGGGGGACCCTCAGCCCAGCCTGCCCCCTCACACAGTCCCGGAGCCCTCAGGGGCGGGAGGAGACCCAGCGATCAGGGGACGACCACGCCCTATCACACCTCTGCTGCTGCCACTGCCTGCAGCACAAGCCTCGGCCGGCCCTGGTTCCCTGAGCCTCGGGCAGCCCTGGGCAGCTGGGGGGCTGAGGGAGTGGGGGACTCTGGAGGCAGAGCGGCCGGGCCCGGCCTTGCCGTGCGCCTGCTGCCCTGGTGGGGCTGAGGGGACTGGGCACCGCCAGCCATCTTGTGGCTGTGGGCACTGCCATCTTTGAGAGCATGGAAGTCAATTAGCATATTCCCTCATTGGCTGTGGGTGCTGCCACCTTTGAGGGCGGGGCAGTCAATTAGCATATTCCCTCCTTATTGGCTGTGGTGCCGCCATCTTTGTGATGGCATGAGGGTTAATTTGCATATTACCATTTTATTAGAGAGGATTGGTTTCAGAGAGGAAGGGAGAGGGAGAGAGACAGAAACATCAATGATGAGAGAGAATCATGGATGGGCTGCCTCCCACATGCCTCCCACTGGGGATGGAGCCTGCAACCTGGGCATATGCCCTTGACTGGAATTGAACCTGGGACCCTTCGGTCCAGTGGCCCATGCTCTATCCTGTGAGCCACACTGGCCAGGGTGATACTTAAAATTTTTGGCATGGCTTTCCCCTGTCTCCTACCCTTCCTTCTTAACATTAAGCATGGGTATTTGATATGTAGGTTTTATTTTTCTTTAGGAAGCAAGAAAATATGAAAGGAGTATTCTGACCCAATGGAAGTCATCTTGTTGCTTCATCGGATTTTGTCAATTTGAAAACGAAAGGGAGTAAATATCAATGATTTCACTTTGTCTTTCTAAATGACACCTTTAGAAGCAGGTTACTGTGGACTTCTTGCTGGGAGTGAGTGTGTTGAGAACAATTAGGGTTAAGAAAGGGGCCTGGCCGGTGTGGCTCAGCAGTTGAGCGTCAACCGATGACCAAGAGGTCACAGTTCCATTCCTAGTCGGGGGGGGGGGGGGGGGCCACATGCCTGGGTGGTGGGCTTGATCCCCAGTGGGGGCTGTGCAGGAGGCAACCGGTCAGTGATTCTCTCTCATCATTGATGTTTCTCTTTCTCTCCCTCTCCTTATCTCTCTCTGAAATCAATAAAAATATATTTAAAGAAAGGGGGGGGGGGATAAAGCAAACGGATGTATATATATGAGGAATCATACTCAATACCTTCCTAGAGCTCTCTAGGTTAACCCCTTTTTTGAAAATCATATTATGAGTGTTTATTCAGAACTGCTGGCAGTGTGGGAGAGCAGTAGGTTATCCACAAAAATCAGCTCTTCTAGGCTAATCTTTTAACAGACATTGTGGTGAAATATTTTGTGTGTCATTAAAATTTTAAACTTGAAAGTCAACCCACTTCTGTGATTCTTTATAGATTAAAAAAGTTAATCGTGCCGAAACCAGTTTAGCTCACTGGATAGAGCTCTCTTCAGCCTGCGGACTCAAGGGTCCCGGTTTCGATTCCGGTCAAGGGCATGTACCTTGGTTGCGGGCACATCCCCGGTGGGGGTATACAGGAGGCAGCTGATTGGTGTTTCTCTCTCATGGATGTTTCTAACTCTCTCTCTCCCTTCCTCTCTGTAAAAAATCAATAAAATAAAATAAAAATTAAAAAAAAAAGTTAATCTTACCTTAAAACCCATCTTATTAGTTTGCATATATTTAAATATTTTTAAAAATTTATTTATAAAGTTTCCTTGTTCTTTCTGATTTTATCAGGAAAATGCAGTTTTAAAAATATTTTATTTTGAAATAATTTTAGATTTGCAGAAGAGTTATAAAGATAATACAGAATTTCCCTATACTCTTCATCTAGCTTTCCTTAATGTTAACATCTTATATAACCATGATACAGTTATCAAAATAAAGAAATCAATATTAGTTTACTATTAATATTATTATTTCGTTGAAGTTAACTTTGTTAGCGTAAGGTAGTGTCTGCCTGGTTTCACTATAGTGACTATTGTTTTGTTTCCTTCATTTATTTGGTAGAAGCTAGAAATGAGTCGCCATGTCAGGCTAACACTCAGGGGAAGGAATGAAGCTCCACTTCCTGAAGGGACGAGTATCAGATAATTTGTGAGCATATGTTAGAATCCCCCATGGTAGTTAGTAAATATTTTGGAGGAGATTCTGTGAGGCTATACAAAGGTCTGATTTTTCCTTTAAGTGTCATTCACTGACTTGTCTGCAGCAGCAATTACTGCGCCATTCTAGTTGTGATTTTCTAGTTCCCTCATTCTTCATTTAGCATTTGGAATTCTTCTGTAAGGAGCATTTGTACCCTTCTCCCATTATTTATTCACCATTTATTAAATTCAGTATGGATTCCTGAATTTTTGGGGGGTTTTTGTAATCCAGTACTATAATTTGTTGCTGATATTCTTTCAGCTTTGGCCATTGGCATCTATGTTCTCTTGTCATGTCCCTTTTTTTGGGTGGTGGGGGGAGCACTTTTACTTTTTTTTAATATATACATATTTATATATATATTTTTTAATTGATTTTTTTACAGAGAGGAGGGGAGAGGGATAAAGAGTTAGAAACATCAGTGAGAGAGAAACATCTATCAGCTGCCTCCTGCACACCTCCTACTGGGGTTGTGCCTGCAACCAAGGTACATGCCCTTGACCGGAATCGAACCCAGGACCCTCTGGTCCACAGGCTGACGCTCTACCCACTGAGCCAAACTGGCTAGGGTGGGGGGAGCATTTTTACTTTTTGGTGTTGCAAGATGCTCCAGTCTCATCGTGTATTTTTCCTACTCCAGCCCTAGAATCAGCCATTTCTCAGGAGCTCTGGTTTATTTTATTGGATAAAAATATTTAGATGCCAAGATCTGGTTTCTAAATGAACAGGGTGTACCTGTTGCTACTGGGATATCACTGCTCCTAGGCCCGCTTAGGGAGCAGAGCTAGGACATACATGCATGTACTAGTATAGTTACCCAGATATACATACATATATCTGTTTATTTCTGCCTGTCTCTCCTCCTCCTTTTTCTCCTCCTCTTCCTCCTCCTCCTCCTCCTTTCTCTCTCTCTCTCTCTATGTATATGTATATTCTTATATAATAAAAGGGTAATATGCAAATTGACCGAATGGCGGAACAACCAGTTGCTATGATGCGCACTGATCACCAGGGGGCAGACCTCAACGCAGGAGCTGCCCCATGGTGGTCAGTGCGCTCCCACAGGGGGAGTGCCACTCAGCTAGAAGCTGGGCTCACGGCTGGCGAGTGCAGTGGTGGTGGCAGGAGCCTCTCCTGCCTCTGAGGCAGCGCTAAGGATGTCCGACTGCTGGCTTAGGCCTGCTCCCCCCAGGCAGCAGGCGTTAGCCGTCATTCAGACATCCCCTGAGGGCTCCCGGACTGAGGGACTCCCCGCTCCCCCCGAGTGCATGAATTTCGTGCACTGGGCTTCTGTACTAGTATATATATATACTAGAGGCCCAGTGCACGAAATTCGTGCAAGAGTAGGCCTTTCCCCGGCTGCCGCCACCGGCTTCCCTCTGGCACCCGAACCCCGAGCTTCCCTCGCAGCCCCGGCTTCATCCGGAAGGACGTCCGGTCTAATTAGCATGTTACGCTTTTATTATTATAGATTATTATTATAAATAAGCATAAGTTCGTACTGGTCTCTGTGTCTAACTAGCACCACAGAGTTCATTTATCATCCCCTCCTCGCTTATTTGTAACTTCTTTCTCTGATCGTGAGAAACGTGGCTCTTATTATTTATAATGGATTTACCTAGTATATGAGTAAAGTAGGATAATGCAGTTTTAATTGTCACATAAATTTCCAAAGTATTTTGTAGTTGTTAACTAATGTAAATTTTACTCCTGCATTAGGTATTTATTACTGTTTTTCAGCTCAAGTAGAGAGGTGAAGTCATTTGCTTTTGGCCAAGCAGGAAATGACTTGGCTAGAATTGACCTATTCTCATTCCCAGTGCTAAGCTTGATCCCAGCAAAGCGGTCTCTTGATATCAAATATCTTGACTAACAAGTCAACCTTTGTCCCTTCTTGGTGGGATTGCTCCTTTTAATAAAGAAGCTACTGGTTTTTAGTTTTCAGTGTGTGTGTTTTTTTAAATTTTGGCAGTGTTGTGTGCAAGAATAATTCCTTTTCTGGACTTCTTCCTTCTTGTAGAATCATGGAATTGGAAGGAATAGTAGAGATAATCTAGTGCAGTCACAGTGTACGTGATTCCTCCAGCCTCTGTCCAACTATTCCCCAAGACTGGGACTTCACAGCTGGTGGCTATCAATGCCAAGTTTGCAAATTTGTCATTTTATTTATTAAAAAAATATTTTTTTATTGACTTTTAGAGAGAGAGAAGAAGGGAGAGGGAGAGAAAGAGAAACCTTGATCTGCTTCCTCCTGCATGCCCCAACAGGGGATCGAACCTGCACCCTGGCATGTGCCCCGCTGGCACCCGGAACCCAGCAGCAAACTCTCAGTGCATTGGGCAGCGCCCAGCCACCTGACCCACACTGGCCAGGGAGCAAGTGTCGTTTTAGAAAGACTTCCCCGTGATGCTCTCCAACTGCCTCCCTCCGTTCTTCTTCCTGGCTCTAATTTGCTGTCGACAATATTTCCCTGTAGCTCCAATCTCCACTTGATAGCTATTCAATGACAGTTACTCTGTCCCACTTACGTGTTTTCTTTTCCAGACGAAACAGTTCTTTTCTTGCAGCCACCTCTTATGAAGTGCCTCTCTAAACCTCTTACCGTGTTGGGCATCATGCTGTAGACATGCTACCGTTTGTCAGGTGGGCTCTGATTCAGATACCGTATCAGGCCCTGGAAGTGAAGTGATTAAGGAATCAAAAAGGATCCTGCCCTTGGGGAGTTTGCCACTTGCTTTCTGTCAGGGCTGCTTTAGAAGAAATTAGGGTCTCTCCTTTCTCTACCCACTTTTCCACGTTAGTTTATACTTGTCCTAGGACTAAGCTCACCTCTAGGTCCTTTTCTCTAGAACTGATATTAACCCAAGTCTTTGTTTTTAGTTGGCTGGCTTTTCTTCTTTTTTATTTTTTAATTTGCTTTCAGAACCTGTGTGGTTGATTTTTTTATATTCTTATTTTCTTGCTCTCTGTTGTTCCAAAGGATATTTTTGGAATCCTAATTCTATTCCCATGTACCTCTGTTATCCTCCCCATGTCTATAATTTTGATACGTTCTTTTTTTTACTTGAATAGGCTAAGGAAATACCTAGAGAGTGCCAAAATAAAATCTTAGTATGCAATGAGACAAAACTTCATGCCTATTTTCTTCTTACTTCTGACTTGTATGACTTTAGTAGTTCCAGGAGATCTTGGTTCTGATTTTCTGCTATAGTTTGTGTGCCAAATTGTAATTACTAGTAAAATGTTTTATATCTTACTACTCTGAAGGCACAACTAGTTTTTTCTAATGGTAGTCATTGATTATTGGTTGAAGTTAGGTTATAGGATTCTTTATCATGACCACGTATAGGTTCTGACATAAGTTATTCACATGTAAAGTAGCTATAGCTTTTGTCTCACTATTCCCCACCCCCACATGTTGAGACTGCTGTGGAAAAAATGTAAAGCTTTTTCATTCTAAAGAAGGAAAAATGGAAAAAATTAGGGGAGATTGGGGATGGGTGATAGTGGGAGTGGAGAATAGAGACTCTTCAGAAAAAAGTTGCTTCCTACAGAGACTCCTCTCTGAGTTTTATTTTCGTTAAGCTGTCTGAAATCCTCAGATAGTCATTTGCGTTAATTCATTTTCTCTTTTAGGCACAGAAAGACATTGGGAGGATTCAGGAGAGCTCAGTCATTTTCTTACAGGTAGAACATGCTTATTGAGTATAATTGATTGGAATAATTTTTATTGGGGAGTAATTGTTTGTCAGGTAAGTGATTTCTGAGTTTAGAGAGAACTGGGGAAGGGAAGGGAGGGAGCAAGGGACAAGGCCGGCTTACATACTTACTTCCCTTAGGATCAGCTCAGGTGCCCCTGTAGGAAGGCTGTGGGACTCGTTTCTACCCTCCTCTGGGGGACGTAGTACTTTTTGGTATTTTCACCAATGTGTGTGTGTGTGTGTGTGTGTGTGTGTGTGTGTATCTTTTGAGTAGATGTCATTTCATATATTTAAAAAATGAAGATAATTCACATACAATACAATTTGTTATTTTATTTTATTATTATTATCTTAAATATATTTTTTACTGATTTCAGGGGGGGGGGAAGAGAGAGAAAGAGAGAAACATCAATGTTGAGAGAGAGTATTTGATTGCCTGCTTCCTGCACACCCCTCACTGGGGATCGAGCTCGAAACCCCCGGCATGTACCCTGACCTGGAATCGAACCATGACCTCATGGTTCATAGGTCGATGCTCAACCACGCCATGCTGTCCAGGCTAGAATTCGCCATTTTAAAGCAAATAAGTCATTGTGGTTTTTGGTATATTTACAGTATTTTGCAACCGTCACCACTATCTAATTCCAGAACATTGTCATCATCCCCCAAAGAAATCCCAAACCCACTAGCAGTCACTTCTCATTCCTTCCGACTCTCCCAGCTCCTGGCAACAACCACCAATCTGCTTTTTGTCTATGGATTTGCCTGTTCTGAACTCATCTTTAAATGGAATCATACAATATATAGCCTTTTGTATCTGGCTTTTTTCACTTAGAAATATTCAAGGTTCATCCATGTGTAGCATGCATGTGTCAGTACTTCATTCCTTTTCATGGTTGAATAATACTTCATTGTAGGGTTCACCACATTTTAAAAGTTCTTTCATCAGTGGGCTGTTTCCGCTCTTTAGCTGTCTATGTTATAAAAGGCCTGTGGCCCTAACGCCGGAAAGACCAAAGACCGGCGCAGGTGGGCGGGGCTGCGCGATTTCGCACGCTGGGCTTCTAGTTGTGAATCATGTGCGATGAACGTTTGTATGAGTTTCGTGTGGATATTTCTCTTGGGTATATACCTAGGAGTGGAATTACTGGGTCATATGGTAACGCTTTTTGACTTTTTGAGGAACTTCCAGGCTTTTCCAAAGTGACCACATTATTTTATGTTCCCATTAGCAGAATATGATCACTCCAGCTTTTCTTAAAATTTTTTTACTTATTGATTTTAGAGAGGGAGGACAGAGAAACATCGATTTGTTACTCCACTTATTTATGCATTTATTGGTTGCTTCTTGTATATGCCCTGACGGGGATCGAACCCACAGCAATGGCCAATTGGGATAATACCCTAACCAGCTGAACTGCCCTGCCAGGGTCTGTGGGTTTTTTTCTTTGTCTGCACTCTTGGGCATTTCTGGGTTGCCAGACTTGTCACCTTGAATTTTTAGATGCATAAGGCAAAAAGAAAACCCCGGGAACTCGTCACGGCATTATTCCTCCGGTCCCAAAGCCTAGGCTTTCAGCCCCTTCCTCCTGCCTTTCAGAGTTTTGAGTTTGTTTTGATGTAACCAGAGGCCCAGCGCATGAAATCGTGCGTGAGGAGCTCGCTTCCGCTTGCCTCAGCTGGCCGCGCTGCCCCTCACCCTGCGCCCCGCCTGCGCTGCTCGTAGCTCGTGCCCCACCCCGCCTGCCACAAGAGCCACTGCTCACGGGCGGTGGGGGAGGGACCGAAAGGTGCTCAATGCACCTCCTGGTGCCCGGTCGGTCGTTTGGTTGGTTGGTCCTCACGGCGTTATGGCATTACGGCCACGGACCTTCTATAATACAGATGTCCAGGGTTTTTAGTTGTACCGAGTGGGGGGAGTAGGGAAAAGTAGTTCTTCATCTTCCCATGAGCAGAAGGGTTTTTTTTTTTTTTTTTAAATATATTTTATTGATGTTTCACAGAGAGGAAGAGAGAGGGATAGAGAGTTAGAAACATCGATGATAGAGAAACATCGATCAGCTGCCTCTTGTACACCCCCCACTGGGGATGTGCCCGCAACCAAGGTACATGCCCCTGACCGGAATCGAACCTGGGACCTTTCAGGCCGCAGGCCGACGCTCTATCCACTGAGCCAAACCGGTTTCGGCAGAAGAGTTTTTACAGAGTTGTTTTTTAAATGACATTTATTTTTCTATTTATAAGAATATAGATTTAATGTAGAAAATTTAGAAAATACCAAAGGTATAAAAGAGAATAACACTTTAATATATATTTTTCTACTGTTTACGGATCGTTTATACTATTTGTGAACTTTCCATTTCACTGTAGTATAAGCTTGATTCCTTGTCAATACGTGTAATACCAGTTTTTGTGCGTCCAGGAGATCATTGGGATGTGTTCCTCCCCTAGTTTAAGTTCCTGAAAGAGACTTCCCGTGCAAATAAAGGCTCTTCTGTTTCACATGAATCTCAGTGTTTAGCGATTGCTTTTTCATTAAAGGGAGTTTGAAGTAATCCACATTTAGCCATTAGTTCAGAAACTCTGGGTGTTTGGGTAGGTATTTAGATTTTGAAATTGAAAAATAAAAGTATCTACGTGTCTTTACAAGTGCTAGTGTGATTAAAATGTCTGTTCATATCGTCATACTACCAGAGGAGGTCATTATGCTTGCCTGAAGAAAATCGGAGATAATGATGGCTTTCTTGTTTTTCCTGGGAGGGAACAGGAGATGCTAGCAGTGTGTGTTTCAGCGAACCCTAGCATTAGTTTTCTGCTGGAATTTGCGAAACATAAGCTAAGATGACTTAAACCTTTTTCTTTTAAAAAAATATTTTTTATTGATTTCAGAGAGGGAGGGAGAGAGATAGAAACATCAGTGATGAGAGAATCATCGATTGGCTGCCTCCTGCATGCCCCCCACTGGGGATGGAGCCCGCAACCTGGGTATGTGCCCTGACAGGGAATTAACTAGGACCTCCTGGTTCAGAGGTCCACGCTCAACCACAGATCCACGCGCAACCACTGAGCCACATCGGCAGGGCAAATCTTTTTCCATAGTACAACTTTTTCTGATTGCCATGTAATATACTTCCAGGTGTTCAGATTTATTGGGCAGTTTAGACTTCATAGATTGGGATTGTTAGTATTTGTGGTCCAGATTCATGTAACAGGTCTAGTTGAAAATTAGTGCTCAGATTCCCCTCCACTTTGTGAAATCTTTTTCTTTGTGTGATGTGAGGAGCTGCAGTGTGAGTCACATCAAAACCAGTCCCGTAGTCCCCCCTCACCTGCAGTTTTGCTTTCCGTGGTTGCAGACACTTGAGGTCCACCGTGGCTTGAAAATGTTAAATGGAAAATTCCACCTCTTTATCTCATCACGTACGCAATGTATCATCTCACATCATCACAAGAAGGATGAATACAGTACAAGATATGACTCTTATTACAGAATATTGTTATAATTGTTCCATTTTATTAGTTATCGTTGTTAATTTCTTACTGTGCCTAATTTATGAATTAAACTTTATTGCATGTGTGTATTGGATAAAACAGTATATACATATAGGATTCAGTGCCATCCACAGTTTCAGGCATCCACTGGGGTCTTGGAACTATCCCTCATGGATAAGGGGAACTACTGTAATTATAAAAATCACTTTGCAAATGAGCATAGTATATAATATCTGGAGTTGTTTTAGTTTCTGTTTCTTTTTTATTATTTATTTTTTAAAACGTTTTTATTGATTTTAGAGAGGAAGAGAGAGCTAGAAACATCAATGATGAGAAAGAATCATTGATTGGCTGCCTTCTGCACACCCCCGATTGGGGATCAAGCCTGCAATCCAGGCATGTGCCCTTAACTGGAATTGAACCCTGGACTCTTCAGTCCGCAGGCTGGCACTTTATCCACTGGGCCAAATAGGCTAAGGCTTTTTTTAAAAATAGAATTTTATTGATTTCAAAGAGGAAGGGAAAGGGAGAGAGAGAGATAGAAACATCAGTGATGAGAGAGAATAATTGATCGGCTGCCTCCTGCACGCCCTGCCTGGGGACCGCCCGAAACCTGGGCATGTGCCCTGACTGGAATCGAACTGTGTCCTCCTGGTTCATAGGTCGACGCTCAACCACTGAGCCACGCCTGCTGGGCAGTTTCTGTTTCGTGAAACGTGAATATGCATATATATTTTTTAAAATATATTTTATTGATTTTTTTACAGAGAGGAAGAGAGAGGGATAGAGAGCTAGAAACATCGATGAGAGAGAAACATCGATCAGCTGCCTCCTGCACACCCCCTACTGGGGATGTGCCGGCAACCAAGGTACATGCCCTTGACCGGAATCAAACCTTGGACCCTTGAGTCCGCAGGCCGACGCTCTATCCACTGAGCCAAACCGGTTTCAGCTGCATATGTCTTAATTTGTTTAGGAAGCTATTCTTTCAACTTAACATGGAGTCATTATTAAAACATGAAAGTAAGGTTGTTACTGATCATATTTTAAAAACTTAATAATTATATTTATTCACTTTTTTTGCAAAAGTGATAGATAATGCTATAAAAATTAAGTTTAGGAAAATGGGAAAAATTTACCAGCTCACCAGTTTTCATAACTTTTACCAGCAGCTGACCACTGAGAAGTGCCCAGAAAGCTCGGTTTCCTCTTTACAGTCTCTGCAGCTTGTGGTTTGGGATGTTTGTCACTGTCGGGCAGTGGAGCCCAGATGTCCCAGACCAGCCTCATTCGATTACCTGAGGGCCTTTTGAAATAGTGTTGGCTTTCTGCTTTTGATTTCTAATTCGTTAGATCTGAGTGGAATCCAGAATCAGAATTTTTTAACAGCTTTATTGAGATGCTAGGGGCCCAGTGCACAAATTTGTGCACTTTGAAAGGAACTGTGGGCTGCAAGGCTGCGGTAGGCACAGGGGCGGGTCTCAGGCCATCCTCTGGGCCTCCGCCCGGTCCCTCCCACCGTCGTCACCCCCTCCCCCCGTCCCCTGTGTGCCAGCACCCCACTCCCGCCACCACCTCTCCCACATGCTGATGGCGCCAGCCCCGCTCGCACCTGCTGACGGTGCGGAGCAATTGGGGCCAGCACCAGCAGTGAGTGCGAGCGGGGCTGGTGCCATCAGTGGGTGTGAGCGGCAGCTGCTGCCTCAATCACCCCTCAGGATCAGGGGGAGGTGGAGAAGCCCTCAGGGGCGGTCAGGGCTGGGAGCCACCACTCGCACCCACTGATGGTGCCAAGTGATCAGGACTGGTGCCGGGCACCAGCAGCAGGTGTGAGTGGTGGCTCTGGCGCCAGCTGCAGGTGCAAGCGGGGTCAGCACTGTGCACTGGCCGCGGGTGCGAGAGGTAGTTGCCGACCCTGATTGCCCCTCAGGAGCAGGGGGATGTGGAGAAGCCCTGAGGGGGGATTGGGGCCAGCAGCCGCAGCTTGCACCCATTGACAGTGCAGAGTGATCAGGGCCAGCGCCAGGCGCCTGCAGTGGGTGCGAGCGGGGCTGGCACTGACAGCAGGTGCAAGCACCGGGTGGGACTGCGGCGCATGGGAGCAAAGAATTTTCAGTAACCACCAGAGGCTCACCCCGATGACAGCGACTGGCGCCCCGCCTTGGTCTGATGCCCCTGCTCACCTGCTCCACCATCCCTCCGTGGCCCACGCCTGCCATGTTTTGCGCACGCCCCCTGATGGTCAGCCCACGTCATAGAACCGGTTGTTTGGTTGTTCCAGTTGTTCCGCCATTCGGTCTATTTGCATATTACCCTTTTATTACATAATTCACATTCTGTACAGCTCACACAAAGTGTATATTTCCATGGTTTTTAGTATTTTCAGAGTCATACATTCATTACCACAATCAACTTTAGAACATTTTTATTAGACCCCCCCAAAACCCTCACTCAACCATCACCCCCTTATTTATCCCCTTACCACTCACTCCCAATTCCCCCACCCCTACCTCCCAGCCCTAGGCAAGCACTAATCTACTTTCTGTCTGTAGATTGGCCTATTCTGGAAACATACAATAAATGGTCTTTTGGGACTAACTTCTTTCACTTAGCATAATGTTTTCAAGGTTCATCCGTGTTATAGCATGTGTCAGTACTTCATTCCTTTTTATGGGCACATCATGTTCTATCGCAGGGGTGGGACCTTTCTCCTGCCCAGGGGCATGTGGATATTTATAACATCATTCACGGGCCATACAGAATTATCAACTTAAAAATTAGCCTGCTGTGTTTGGTCAAACACTTAATGAACTCACCCTAATGCCTTGGCAGGCCCAGTCCAAATGATTTCACAGGCCTTATATGGCCCTTGGGCCGGACGTTACCCATAAATGAACAAATAGTGACATACTGCAGTACAAGCATGTCAAACTCGCAGCCGGTGGGCCGCATGCCTCGTAAACGAGTTTGACATGCTTGCTGTAGTATATCAAAACCAGGAAATTGACACTGGTACATTACTGTTAACTGGACGACAGACCTTATTCAGTTTTCACTATATTTCTATTATTTTAAAAAAATATATTTTTATTGATTTCGGAGAGGGAGAGAGAAATAGAAACATCAATGATGAGAGAGAATCATTGATTGGCTGCCTCCTGCACGCCCGTACTGGGGATCGAGCCCACAACCCAGGCATGTGCCTTGGCCGGAATCGAACCCGGGACCCTTCAGTCCACAGGCCGACCTCTACTCACTGAGCCAAACCGGCTAGGGCATGTTTTCACTATATTTTTAACCTGCATTCATCTCTGTGTTTGGTTCTTGCAAACCCCTTCCCTCATCTGTCCTTGTCCTGGCGGCCTCTAATTTGTTCTCTATCTTTAGAGTTTTGTCGTTTTGACAGAGCCATAAAATTGGAATCGTACAATATATGACCTTTTGAGATAAGCTTTTCCCCTCCCTAAGGATAATGCCCTTGTGGCTCTTCCAAGTTGTTTTGTATATCAATAGTTTGTTCCTTTTTATAGCTAAGTGTGGATGTTGTGTGTGTAGTCTTACATTGTTGAAAGCCATTTGGGTTGGTTCATATTTTGTTGTTATGAATAAAGTGCTATGAGCATTTGTGTATAGATTTTTGAATTTTCTTTCGGATAAATACCTAAGAGTGAATACTGGGATGTATGGTAAGTGTATATTTATTTATTTTTTAAATATATTTTTATTGATTTCAGAGAGGAAGGGAGAATGAGAGGGAGATAGAAACCAAGATGAGAGAGAATCATTCATTGGCTGCCTCTTGCACAAGGATCCCCACTCGTGCATGTGTCCCTACCCGGAATCGAACCTCAACTTCCTGGTTCAGAGATTGATGCTCAACCACTGAGCCATATCGGCTGGGCATGTATGTTTATTTTTTTAAAGAAACTGTCAAACTCTTTTCTAGTGGGCTGTGCCCATTTACAGCCCCACCAGTGTACAATAGAGATCCAATTTTTTTGCATCCTCACTGGCATTTGATACTGTCACTGTTTTTTATTTTAGGTATTCTAATAGTTGTGCCCTTTTTTTTTATAGTTCCTAAAATAAAAAGAGCAGACAGCTCATTAAATAAAAACTTCACATACCTTGCCCTAACTGGTTTGGCTCAGTGGATAGAACGTCGGCCTGTGGACTGAAAGGTCCCAGGTTCGATTCCGGTCAAGGGCATGTACCTTGGTTGCGGGCACATCCCCAGTAGGAGGTGTGCAGGAGGCAGCTGATCGATGTTTCTCTCTCATCGATATTTCTAGCTCTTTATCCCTCTCCCTTCCTCTCTGTAAAAAAATCAATAAAGCATATTTAAAAAAACAACACTTAACATACCTTAAATTTATAATTTTGTACTTTCAGTTTTGTACTTTCTGTACTTGCATTTAAATTTCAATGTTTTATTGAATGTGTGTACACTAAGGCTTTTTCCTATATGGGTGTATATTATATCACATTGCTTTTAAATTTGTTTTTTTCTTACCCACTGTGCTTTATCCTGAATCAAATTTTTTTCAGGGTATAAATTTTGCACTTCTTTTGTTAAATTTATTTCTAAGTATTCTTTTGTAAGTGAAATAGCATTCTTAATTTCATTTTTTATTTTTTAAAAAGAAGTTTTAATTGATTTTTAGAGAGAGAGGAAGGGAGAAGGATAGAGAGATAGGAACATCGACGAGAGAGGAACATCATCGATTGGCTGCCTCTTGCACAGCTCCCACTGGGATCGAGCCCGCAACCGTGGCATGTAAACGGAGGAATCAAACCGGGGACTGGGCCTTAATTTCATTTTTAGATTGTTAATTTGCAAGTGTTTTGTGCTCTTTTAATATTGACTTTGTTGAATTGAAAACTTTCAAGAATTCAGGATCTTCTTACTGCTTGTAATTACAAGAAATGGAGGCTTGTATCGTAGGGTGCTCTGACAGAAACTTGATTTCAGCATTGGCTTTCAAGCAGTTTGTGGTCAGACTTTGCGCTATTAGCGATCACTTTTTAGGCCACTTGTGCTTAGGAGTTCCAAACTGGTGACTGCATATGCCACTTGTATGGTCAGTGTGACTGGTTTTCAAAAGCCCTTTCAGTTTTAAAGCAAAGGACTTGCAACAAAAATGCCTTTCATTCATATCATTCTTTTTTTTTCTTGGTGGGAAGAGCCAGAAGAGCCACAGTTAAGAGGAACAGTTACATTTTCAAGGTTTACCGAATTGCATTAGAGGAAGTCTCTAAAAGGATTGTTGAGCCGGCTTTCAGATGAAAAACCAACCTATTAGCAAGGCAGGAACCTCTGCAGATACTTGGTTAACCTGTAGTTTCCTAGGAGAAGAGTTGAAACCCTGACTGTTGAGACTAAATCTTAAGTCATCGACTGTAGGTATCTTTATGGCAAGTACTAGAGGCCCGATGCACAAAGATTCGTGCAAGAATGGGCCTTCCTTCCCCTGGCTGCCGGCACCGCCTTCGCTTTGGCCCGGAGCCACCTTTCCACCTTCCCACAGAGGCCCGGAGCGGCTGGGGCCATGTGGGACGCCTGCATCGTTGCCATGGCGACGATGCAAGTGTCCCGCCCCACCCCTAGCCGCTCGGCGCCTGCATATGCAAATTAACCCACCATCTTTGTTGGGTTAATTTACATATTCACTCCTGATTGGCTGGTGGGCATCACGAAGGTATGGTCAATTTGCATCTTACTCTTATTTGTGTAGATAGCTTTAGCATCTATATCAGAACCAGTTGGGCTACTTTGAAATGCAGATTCTTGGGCCTATACCCAGATTTATCAAATCAAATTCTGGGAAAAGAACTTTGTAATGTATTTCATTCCTCACCCAAGGATATATTTTTATTGATTTGAGAGAAAGAGAAGGAGGGAGAGAGGTAGAGAGAGAGAGAGAGAGAGAGAGAGAGAGAAAGAAACATCAATGTGAGAGAAAAACATGGATCGTTGCTTCCCTGACTGGTAATAGAACCCACAACCTTTTTGGTGTACGGGTCGACTCCAACCACCTGAACCACCTGCCAGGGCTGTAATGTATTTTAAACCATCTTCCCAGGGGACTTTCACACTGAAGTTTGAAAACAGCTTTTACTTTTGTACTTCCTTTTCTTAGGAGATGGTTTTTACTAGAATTGAAAATTTCAAATTGTAGATCACAGGCAATCCTTAAAAAAAAAAGCAGGAACAGAAGATATCAATACATTTTTACGTACAGACTTCTATTTCACTTATATGTGAATGTGTGTGTAAGTAAATTTGTGTGAATAAAATGAATATTTCCCCCATGGGTTGTGATCACAAGGGAAAAATTGAAGACCTCAAGTAGATAAATGTGCAGCACATTTTACTTTACATTATTTGTATCTACCATGTCCCTGGAACTGGGCTCGGTGCTGGTGAACACCCAAAGAGCACGGAAAACCCTTGTTCTTGAGCTCGCAGTTTATGAAGGGGAATAGGCACGTGATAGTGGTTTGTCAGTCGTGTACTAGAAGCTCTGCAAGTCATGAGGCTTTCATAGAGATGGAGATCGTGGAGGGGGGTCTTGAAAAGGTGGAATAGAAAAATGGCATTTTAGTTATTAAGCGAGAAAAATTATTTTTGGATTGAAGAGGAAGACTTGACATAAATTATTTCTGATTCAGGGTATGGATGTACTCATCCAATCATTCACTTGTTTGAGTTTTTTCTTTTTTTCTCAATCCCTCCCCGCCCCCCCCTCCCCCCATTCATGTTACACTCTGTCTGATTAGTCCTGAGGGCACAGGGTCTCGGCAGTGGTCAGGAGATGAAGGGAGGTGCTAGGGCTTTGTAACAGCTCTCCTCTTCCTGGGACACTCCTTACTGTCCTCAGAGCTTTGTGTGCTGGAGTTCACTTGTTTCCTTTTCGGATTATGTTTTGTGACTGTGTTCCTGTCCTCACTGAATGAGGGCACAGGGTGGGGAGGTCATGAGATCGGGGAAAGCTTGATGCATTTCAGAGAGCCACACTCCACTTCGTCTTCAGCACCTAAACTCTTGATCTCCAGTGGTCTTTGTAGCTATCTTCTCCTTTTCTCTGACTTGAAGACAACAATCACCTTTGGAATGTCAGAGAGCTGGTCCATAAACCAGAAGAGATTGTTCGCTTTGTTCCTTATCTTTGCTGTGGATTCTCTGTAAAGTTTACATCAGCACCGTCAGCCAGTTGATTCTGACCTGCATTCTGACACATGCAAATCTAGGGTGATTCACTCTAAACGTTGCTCCCGATCTGCTGTGCGTTTCCCCGAGTGTTTAGAGCAGAGCTGGACCGCTGACCACCTCCTGAGCAGGAGCAGCTGCTCGGCCAGGTGTGGGGGTGCACGCCCTCTGCAGAGCGGATGGCCTGGCTCCCTGCCTGGCAGTGTGCCTGCTGTAGACAAGCAGAGAGAAGGCGCATCCATGGGCTTGGAGTACCCAGCTATATATGATGAGTCACATCTTTTTTAAGAATGAAAACGATAGGAGTGGTGAAGTTAACAGGTGATGAGTGCTCGTGGACGGCAGCTTTATTTCTTCACTAGACGCTGAAAGAGATTACTCTTGGGGGTGAGGTCGCTAGTGGTTTGGTAAGGGGAGCTAACTGGTTACCTGCCGTAAGGTCTAGGTTATAATCTTCAACTTTAGAGGCGGACTTTTCAAATGAGACAGACTTGAGTGATTAGAGTGCCACCTTTTCCTGTTGGATTCCTTCCTCCCACCCCAACCCACGTGGGCTTATTCTAAATGGGAAGGATGATCGGTGAGGATGGATTTAGGACAAAGGAATAGGGTTTGGGGCTATTTCATCTAAACTCCAGGAGAGCCAGACAAAACATCTCTTCCCCCAGCAGAGAACACTTTTTTTTTAAATGTTTTTTTAATTGATTTTTAGAGAGAGAGGAAGAGAGGTATAGAGAGAGAAACATCGATGAGAGAGAAACATCATCAATTGGCTGCCACCTGCAGATCGTGCCCATAACCCCAGGCATGAGCCCTGACCGGGAATCGAACCAGTGACCCCTTGGTTCATGGTCGACACTCAACCACTGAGCCACACCAGCTGGGCCAGTGACTAGATTGCTTATGCTTCCCAGATGCTCGGAAAATAGTGAAATAATACTGAGATTTTGCTTTTCTAAAAACCCGCTTTTCCCTACATCTTTTTGTGTGCTAACCCTTCCCCATCTGGAACATCTAATGTGTTAATGTAAAAAAAACCCATTGAAACCTGTAAAGAATTTTTGTGAGTTTATTTGAGCCAAACTGTCGACATATGCCGGGAAGCAGAACCTCAACAAATTGAGATAATGGCGGGTTACATTTGTATTTATACATTGTAATCACTGGAGGGACATAGGTGGGTTCCATGAAATTCATTGGTGACGGATTAAGGAGTGGGGATAAAGCAAAGCTGGGGAAACCCCTGGGATTGGATAAAAAGTGAAATGATGGACACATGCTTAGGTGGGTGCAGGAACAGTTAACACGATAATGAAGGAATTTGTGGTATCTGTCCTGGCGCCCACCACATTTGGTTGTGCCCCAGGGGCTCCGGAAAAAGGGAGGTTACCAGTCACCCAGACATTTCAAGGGTATGTTATCATAGATGCAAAAAGACAGATCGGCTCAGTTAAGGTAAAGGTTGACCTTGTCAGTGAAGATACTGGCCTAGGACATAACTGCCCACCATCACTGCGTTTAGTTAAAGTTTTATTTCAGACCATCCTTTGTGGTGACTTTAGGTCTCTGAGTTTGTAAGACCGCCAGGCAGGCCTCCCCTGAGCTGTCAGGTCAGCATGTGGCCCCTTTCGTCCACAAATGTCATAGAGCGAGATAAGCCCTCACATTTGTCAGTGTACTGGCTGCTCATTTTCCTCTCCCCACTACCCTTTACCTCTCAGTTGTGGATGTCTTCTTATCTGTTTGGGGCTGGGAGTTGGGCTATCGGATTGTAGGTGGAGGTGGCGGGAGAGAATGTTTATATTGCTTCTGACTTTTCAATGTATTTAATGATATTTTAGCTCTGCTTCAATACAGCAATTATTGCTGTAAAAATAATTGCAAGTTATTTAACCACTAAGTGCCTTAGTGTCCTCATTTTAAACGGAAATAGTATACCTACATACTAGAATTATTTAACATATTAATCGAATTAATATGTGTAAAGTGACGAGTATCTAAAATATAAGCACTCAGTCAGTGTTGAAGTGATGCTGGAGAGGAATCCTTGTTTTTGCCTACAAGTCATACCCAATGTAGGTTCAATATTGGGACTAGAATAGGACCTTAAAGTTTTACAATAAAACAATTGTTACAGTTATTTTTTTACTGGCATTAAATAATTCTGAAAGTTTTTTTTGTTCACTTGTAGTGAAATACCAAAGAAAGGGGAAAATTCTGTAGAATAAGTGATTTTTAGAAATGGTCAATATATGAGCTGTTTTTCCCCCTATGATTTCTTTTTTTTCTTTTTGTTGCCCAGATAGTAAAAATAGATCTTGTTTCCTAGGTTATCACAGCTTGCAACAAAAAGCTTTTTGATAAAGTTTGCTGGTGGATCAGTAGGATGAGGTCATTCCTTCCTAAGTAGTTTGTAATGTCAAAGTATTTGTTGAAACTAAGCCTGCTGGGTAGGCTCACCACACAATACCCTGACTTTGGTTGTGCAGGGCAGGAGTGTGGTTTCTGTGTGATAGAATACCACTGATAGGGAAGGTGAGAGGTGCTTGGCACCATCCCTGTGCACTCTGCTGCCACGTGTAGAAAGAGATTAGGATGATAAAGGGGTTCGGATACACTTAGGGCTGGAACCGGGCTTAGGCCTTCGTTGAGAGGCGATGAATTAATTGAAAACGGAGTAACTCTTCTACGTTGGGATTAGTGCACCTCTAATTAAAAGTGAAAAAGACATTTTGGAACTAGAGAGAGGTGGATGCCATGGAATTGTACACTTTAAAATGGTTGTTTGTTCTGTATATTTTACTTCAATTTAAAAAAGTATTAAGGCCAACTGGGAGAAAAATGGATATACTCACTTTTCAGTACCAAATTAAATTGTACACTTAGGAACTTTAACCAAGGCTTCACCTTCACATCAGGGATATTGACTAGTGGCACAATGCAAGAATTGAGAGGTAAATAGGAGACAAAAGTCCGTATCACGTAGGCATGCCGTTTAGAAAAGGGTAGCTATTTGGTGCTTGTTCTGCTAGGCGGACATGGCGGACTTACCTGTCGGCCCGCCCGGAGAAAAGGAAAGCATTCTGACCTAGTGTAGAAAATGGTCAGGACGATAATACCCTTATCTCCCACTAGCTTCCTCTGTGGAATGTAGGACTGAGAGGAAATCCTGGTTCCAGTTGAGACTCAAGGATGACCTTGAACAAGTATCTTTGTTAATGCCCTTGGCCCTTTTCTCACATACAAAGTAAGGAGGTTGGATTCAGATGCCCTTTTTAAAGTCTTGTGATTCAGTTGGAAATATTAGATACACGTTGCTAAGTTGTTTTGTTTCTCTGAAAATGAATAAGTCCTTGTTAGAGTTGGTCTGTGAATCAACAAAGTTAAGTTGGTTTTCCAGAGTACCAGTGATAGGACCTCAGATTTGAAGCTTTAGTTAGTTTTCAGTGATTAGAGACTTAGAAGACACTTTTTTTTTTTTTAATCCTCACCAGATTTTTTTTTTTCATTGATTTTTTTTTTTGGCAAGAGTGGAAGGGCGGGAGAAAGAGAGAGATAACATCAATTTATTGTTCCACTTATTTATGCATTCATTGGTTGATTCTTGTATGTCCCCTGACTGGGGATCAAACCTACAACCTTGGCTTATTGGGATGACGCTCTAACCAACTGAGCTACCCAGAAAGGGTCAGATTTGATTTATTATTATTATCATCATCATTATTATTTTTAGGGTTTCTTTTAAGGGAGAGAGGGAAGGAAGGAAGAAAGGAGTGAGAGAGAGACAGAGACAGAGACAGAGACATTGATCCGCTGCCTCCTGCACGCATCCAGACCAGGGATCGAACTCGAAACCCAGGTATGTGCCCTGACCAGGAATGGAACCCGCCATCTTCTGGTTTACTGGACGGTACTCCAACCAACTGAGCCACACTGGCCAGGCCCAGAATTGATTTTTGATGGCTTTTTTTTGATGACTTTGGCAGTTTTGAGGAGTACTGCTCTGACATTTTGTAGAATATCCTTCAAGTGGGATTTAGCTGATCTTTTTCTTATGTTTAGACTGGAGACACACACACACACACACACACACACACACACACATACACACACACACACACACAGCCCAACCAACTGAGCCACACCAGCCAGGGCTGTGGTTCTGGTTTTTGAGAGGAAGATTACAGAGGTAAAATGCCATTTCATCATATCATGTCAAGGGTACATACTGTCAACATGACCTCAATTACATGCCAATCTTGATCACCTGGCTTAGGTAGTGCTTGTCAGGTTTCTCCTTTTCCTTCCTCCCCTTATTGTCCTCTTCGGAAGGAGGTCACTCTGTGCTGCTCACACTTAAGGGATCAGGGTTGATGGATGTTCCCCCCCTGGAGGGTGGAATCCATGTTGCTCTGGAGTTTTTCTTCATCGAAGATATATTTATTTAATTATATCAGTATGGATTCATCAGTGTTAATTGTATTATAGATTATGTTTTTATTGACTTTTAGAGAGAGAGGAAGGGAGAGGGATAGAAAGAAACATCCATGATGGGAGAGAATCATCGATCGGCTGCCTCCTGCACGCCCCACACTGGGGATCGAGCCCGCAACCCAGGCGTGTGCCCTGACTGGGAATCGACTGTGATCTCCTGGTTCATAGGTTGACGCTCAACCACGGAGCCACGCCGGCCGGCTAATTGCACATTTTTGGTTGCACTCCAATAGCAGAGTTTGTTGCTTATGTTCCACCTTTGGTCATTGGAAGCTCTTTCAGTTGACTCCTGTGTTCTTTGCGCATGTCCTTATTAATTTTTTTAAGTAATTTCCTAGCTTTCTCACATTACAAGATGCTTCAGGCTCTGCTTGTACATTTGCTGCCCCAGTCCTAGATTTAGTTCCTTCTCCAAGGAGAACTGGCTCCTTTATCAGAGAAGGTACTGGAACCAAGACCTGAGCACTGGGAGCTCATTGCTTCCTGGAGGGTCCCCCAACGATTTCAATTAAACGCTCTGTTCACAAGGAATGGGAATGCCGTATTTATGGGAAATTAGGTTTGTTCCTGATTCAGACTTTTTTCTCCCAGTCTTTTCTCTCTTGTGCCTACTTTTACTGTGGTTCCATTGCAATATAGTAGTACCAAGTCTTAAAAATACTTTAAAAATGGCATCACACTAGTGGTCTGTAGCTATAACACACAGGACTTTAAAACCATTGAGATTCCTAACTTAGGAAGTATGAGCATGCGTTCTTGCCTTTTCCTTAAAGTGGAGGGGTCGGGACAGTTCTTCATGTCCTTGACTAAAGCTCTTGAAAAAGGACAGTGGCTGTTGCTTCCTAGGAAAGTAAGACCTTTTGGATGTATGAGCCAAGTTCTGATTATGCTCTAAAGGAATTACCACTGAATAGTAGGTGGCTTTTTATTTTATTTTTTATTTAAAATTTCATTTTTTATTTTATTTTAAAAAATATATTTTATTGATTTTTTTACAGAGAGTAAGGGAGAGGGATAATAGAAACATCGATGAGAGAGACACATCGATCAGCTGCCTGCTGCACACCTCCTACTGGGGATGTGCCTGCAACCAAGGCACATGCCCTTGACTGAAATCAAACATGGGACCCTTCAGTCCGAAGGCCGACACTATTCACTGAGCCACACCGGTTAGGGCTTATTTTTTTATTTTTATTGGTTTCAGAAAAGAAGGGAGAGGGAGAGAGAGATAGAAACATCAATGATGAGAGAGATTAATTGATCAGCTGCCTCCTGCATGCCCCCCACTGGGGATTGAGCCCACAACCTCACACGTGCCCTTGACCGGAATCGAACGTGGGACCCTTGAGTCCGTAGGCCGACATTCTATCCTCTGATCCAAATCAGCTAGGGTGTAGGTGGCTTTTTAAATTTGTTTCTTTCTCCCATCTTTCCTGTATATCCACTTTGTGCTTAGTTAAACCCAGCCACTAAACCCTAGCCAAAATCTACTACCATAAGAACTGTTTAGAGTTTATGATTAAATATCTCTAGTGCAGGAATCTCTTATTAAACTCCTACAGTATCCTTACAGCTAAAGGGAATGAGAGAAGCAGGCTTGGAATAAGATTGTGCCACGTACCCTGAGTGGGTGTGCACAGAAGGCAGTTACTTCTCAGCTCCAGTTTATTCTTGCTGAGTGGGAATGCATGCTAGTTGTCTGATCTTTTTTTGAAAGAAGCTGTCAATCTATTTTCATGCAAAAATACCCAATTTTTGAGATGGTGGCACAGTTTTTCCAAAACACTCTGGACCGCTGCCCTGCGGGCCCGGTTTGATGTTGGCTTTCCACTTGTACCTGAACAGGTGCTTCTCTTGCAGGTTGGGCCGTATCCCCCCGGGGAGGGGGCTGTGGGTTGGGTGGCAGTTGGAAGATCTTGGTTCTGATTTTAGCTTTGCCCCTAATGAGCTGGGTGCCTTTGGGCAAGGGGAAAACTCTTTGGATCTTACTTTACTAGTTCTAAAATATGAGAGGAAACTACTCTGTATTATTTTAATTTTTATGCATGTACTTTTTCATTTTAATAAGTTTACTGGGTGATTGGTCAGTAAGATGATGTGAGTGTTAAGGGTACAATTCCCCGAATACATCATCTGTGTATTGCATGTGTGCTCACCAGAGTTGTCTCCTTCCGCATCACATATCTACGCCCTTGGCCCTCTTCAGCCCCCGCTCCCTCCTTCCCTCTGATAACCACCACACCGTCGTCCCTGAGTTTTTGTTTGTTTGTTTGTTGCTTTCTGATTTATATCCCACATATGAGTGAAATAATTAGATTCTTGTCCTTTTCTGTCTGGCTTATTGCAGTTAGATACTTTTATGCATGTCTTTCACTTGAGCTGTGAGACAGTGACCAGTCATGACTCAGGACGTCAGGACGTTTTACAGTCTCAGTGCCGTAGTCACAGAGGAGACCGTGTTTTCTCCAAGTGCAGCTTCCTGGAGGCCGAGGAGGATGCTGGCTCTCCTCCACTCTCGGCATGCTGCTGCCTCCAGCCAGTATTGGGCAGATGTGCCCATATTAATTGATGATGCATCAATTAATGGTAAATTGACTCTAATGCGGCGAAAGCTGTATTGATGGGTGTGTTGATAGGTGGGGGTTGGGGCGTAGTTGTGATGAGTGGAAATAGTAAAGCTGACATGGACATTATCTTCTCAGTTATGGAGAACATATCACTTTTATAGTTTGATTTGTTTCCGTTCTCATTTAGGCTGATGGATTTGTGGCATTTGTGTATGGGAGTAATGATATTGGGTGTTGGTTGTTAAAATGAACGTCCTAAGATCACAGGATGACGTCTATGTATTACTCTAACTGCAAATCTGAAAACCTACATTTTGGAAGTTAGTCTACAGAGATAAGAAAAGACTGTTACCTTCTCTGACTCAGAATTTTTTTTTTTTAACCAAGAAGGTGGTTTCATAGGAAAACTAAAATTCTTTTAGAAAAGAGTAAAGGCAGTGGAAGTAAGTTTTCATGTCCTCTAAGAATACAAGCTAATGATATTTACTTTACATATTTAGGTCAGCTGTCACATGCTTGTAAAAATATGTCCATTTGACAGGAGACATAGGTACTACTATTTGTAATACTTTAAACAATAAAAACACCTTGTCCATTTGGTTCTGGTGTTGGCTTTGGAATAAAGTGTCTTTATGTAAAATGATTTGGTCAGGAACATACCTCTGTCTAATTCCTGTGTTGTGTGGATTGACAAAGTTTTCAAGAAACCTTTGAACTTACTGGGATGTAATATGAGCTTTCATAATTTAGTCTTTTATGGGAATGACTAGCTATTTACAAGGAATTCAGTCCTCTGTGAGTCTCACAAAAACTTAATCCTAAATCTTTACCTAGGAGTCTAAACTGATGGAATACTAGACAGGTAGGTTTTATGTTTGACACAGTAACTGCAGGAATCTTGGACAAAACATTTGAATTTGGTATTATGATCCAATATATCAGCTGATGTGTAGTTTTTTTTATAAATAGCACATAGTTATAAATGCTCAGGAGAAGAGAATATGTACAAGTTATATAAAAGGTTTTTCTCTTCAGATTGTAGAATTTGCTCTCCGGTTCTAATGACATCAGTTTAGGAGCTCCTAAATCCGCATACTGGTTTTTGTAAACGGTGTGTGAGTGTGTACGTGCCTGATAAAATTAGGACTTTCAAAAACATCGTTTGTGGCACTTAGGGTTAAGGCAAGTCTTACAAAGATGCAGTTTTTATAGGTCAACAGAGGCCAATATCAATAATTTTTATGGTTCCACCTAATAATTAACTATTCAGTACATTTTGTTGACTTAGCCCTAGCTGGTCTAGCTCAGGGATAGAGCATCAGCCTGCGGACTAAAGCTCCGAGTTCGATTCCGAGTTCGGTGCCTGGGTTGCGGGCTCGATCCCCATAGGGGGCGTGCAGAAGGCAGCTAATCAATGATTCTCTCTCATCATTGATGTTTCTGTCTCCCTCTCCCTTCCTCTCTGAAATAATAAAAATATATTTTAAAAAATATAAATAAATAAAATGATATGCCTAAAAAGACTGTGGATAATTCTGTTTATACAAATTAAGCGAGGTGACTTGCCCAAGATCTTATACCCACGGGCTTATATCCAGCTATGACAGAGGTAAAGAGAAGCCAGATGGCCTGCCAATGACGAATTATTTTAAATCTGAGTAATTGTTAAAAACTTGGGTTTTTTTTCTTCTTCTCTTATAGAAATAAAGGTATAATCAGAATCTATGTATTTAGAAATCACAAATACCATTTTCACGTGATATACTTAACATAGTATATAATACTTTAAATATACTCCTTAGGAAATGAGGGTAATAGAGTAACAGATTCTATAAGGTTTTATGTAATGTACTAGAGGCCCGGTGCACGAAATTCGTGCACGGAGGGGGGTTGTCCCTCAGCCCAGCCTGTACCCTCTCCAATCTGGGACCCCTCAAGGGATGTCCGACTTCCCTCCTCTGCCAGCCTGGTTACCCCTAACTGCCCTCTCCTGCAGGGTTGATCACCTCCCAGGGATCGGGCCTAAACAGGCAGTCGGACATCCCTCTCACAATCCAGAACTGCTGGCTCCCAACTGCTTGCCTGCCTGCCTTCCTGATTGCCCCTAACCGCTTCTGCCTGCCAGCCTGATCACCCCTTAACCACTCTGCTGCCAGCCTGTTTGCCCCCAACTTCCCTCCTCTGCCAGCCTGGTTACCCCTAACTGCCCTCTCCTGCAGGGTTGATCACCTCCAACTGCCCTCCCTTGCAGGCCGGGTGCCTCCCAACTGCCCTCTCCTGCTGGCCATCTTGTGGTGGCCATCTTGTGGTGGCCATCTTGTGTCCACATGGGGGCAGGATCTTTGACCACATGGGGCAGCTATATTGTGTGTTGCAGTGATGATCAATCTGCATATTACTCTTTTATTAGATAGGATAGAGGCCTGGTACAGGGGTGGGGGCCAGCTGGTTTGCCCTGAAGGGGTGTCCCTGATCAGGGTGGGGTTCCCTTGGGGCGTGGGGCGGCCTGAATGAGGGGCCTGTGGTGGTTTGCAGGCCGGCCACGCCCCCTGGCAACGCAAGCAGAGGCCCTGGTATCTGGAATTTATTTTCCTTCTACAATTGAAACTTTGTAGCCTGGAGCAGAGCCAAGCCTGGGGCTCCCTCCGAGGCCCGCAGCCATTTGTGTTGGGTTTATAATTGAAACTTTGTTGCCTTAAGCGGGTGGGCCCGGCCAGGGTGTGTGGAAAGCTTTGCTTCCCCTGTTGCCGGCGGCAACCCTGGCCTGCTCTCTCAAGCTCCATTCTGCCGCCATTTGTTTGAATTTGTTTACCTTCTATAATTGAAACTTTGTAGCTTGAGTGGAGGCTTAGGCCTGCAACGGCTGGCAGAAAGCTTGGCTTCCTCTGTTACCTAGGAAACCTTGCTCTCTGTGGCTGTAGCCATCTTGGTTTGGGTTAATTTGCATACTCGCTCTGATTGGATGGTGGGCGTGGCTTGTGGGTGTGTCAGATGTATGGTCAATTTGCATATTTGTCTATTATTAAATAGGATTAGTCTGTTGTGATATATGAAATCTCTAATAATTTCAGCCACATTTTACTGATACATGTCCAAATGAGAGAACCAGTGTCTGTCATAATAATTGGGATGGATGTGTGTAAGACTTTCACAAGCATTTCTGTAGAAATTTAAGGTCTCTCATGTTAATGGGGAACTGTCTATTTTACTGCCTTTTTTGTGGTCTTATAACAAAAGACGAACCTGGTTCTTCTATTAGTGTAATTTTTGGAAAGTCTCTTTATCAATAATATTTTTTTATTTGTAAAATGAGGATGTTAGATATGTAAGATCCTCGTATTAATTGGGTAATTAATGCTATCTGCTGTAACTTATCTAACATTTTAATGGCTTCACACAATTAGGGCTTATTTCTTTTTAAAATTTTTGATTTTACAGGTAGAGGAAAGGAGAGAGAGAGAGAAACATCAGTTTGTTGTTTCACTTATTTATGAGTTCATTGTTGATTCTTGTATTCGCCCTGATGGGGCATTGAACCCACAGCCTTGGTCGCAGAGGTTTATGTCTTGCTTCCTGTGATGATTAAAGAATTCCGGTTCCTTCCATCCGGTGTCTTGGAGCTTCCACTGGACCCTTTCTGTTTACTTGGTGGAGAGCAAAGAGCACCAGCCGGGACGGGCTTCTTCCATGTGGTGGTGAAGCACGTGCCTGCATCTTGCATTCCACCGACAAAGCCAGTCAGCCGGCTCAGCTGGTCACTGTCGGGTGGCAGGGCGGAGGGCTTGCTGCGCTCCGAGAGAAGGCACAGGACTGGCACTGAGCACGGCCTGCCGCACTCCCGTGCCGGCTGCACGTTCCTCAATTCTAGATTCACCACCAAAATCTTCCTCCTGCTGCGTGATGTGGTTGTAGCTTCCGTTAGAATTTACTCCAGAATTTCTTAGAAGAAATTTAGTTTAGAAGTCTTTGTAATTTTAGCTTGTAAACTCTTTGGTGCTTGCTATACTTAGGAGTTTCCTCCCCCCTCTGCCCCAATGGTTATATCAGTATTTTTTTTTTTTTGTAATTTCATTTGTGGATTAAACTATTTTATTTTATTATGCCTTGCTTATTTTTGAAGGATTAAAAATGCATTTATGCCAAAAATCTTCCAGTGCTTGTACAGGAAATACCGTAGAATATTGGACAAAGCCGGTATCAGAGCCACCAAGTCATTGTCTACCCATGTTAAGTCTGTCAGCCCACAGGCAGAAGGCAGAACAGACAAACTCACTCTCTTAAAGGTCAGCGCACGCAGACTTGCAGCCGATAGAGAGGCACATTCCAGTGAGGAGGCAACATTCTCTCTGCCTTCTGCCCACTGAAGATTAAACTTGAAGAGTCAGCAAAAGCCTTTTAGCTTTGATTTCAAAAGCTACTGTTTTAGAATTAGCCCCCACCTCCCTTTTTTCTGTGATAGAGTACGTATACACCCTTTTACACCTAAGTACAAAATGTAATTCTTCATGAGTCTATCTTGTGTTAGTAAATCTGATGAGAATGTTCTAAGTATTAAATGCATTCTTTTCTTAAAGGGTATAATGAGCTCAAAATAATGCCACAGTACAGGTTGCATTGTATTTGAATCAAAAGTTCTTGGTGAGTTCCCCTCCAGTAACCTCCCTCTCCCCAATTTTTACTTGTCTTTTTTTCCTTGTTGCTAGAAAAATGTATGGCATCTGTACACATAGGTAAGGTCTTCCAGCTTTGGAACATTATACTGTTTGTGGAAAGGTTAATTTTGGACAGTTGATCCTCAGCCGGTTTCTCAGTGGTTATGTCTTTCTCTCATATAGATGTTTCTCTCTGTCTCTCCCTCTCCATTCCATTCTCTCTAAAAGTTAATGGAGCCCGGCTGGTTGTAGATTAGGGGTTGAGCATCAACCTATGAACCAGGAGGTCACAGTTCAATTCCTGGTCATGGCATATGCCTGGGTTGTGAGTTTGATTCCAAGTAGGGGGTGTGCAGGAGGCAGGCAATGATTCTCATCATTGTTTTTCTCTCTCTCCTTCTTTCTTTTTCTCTGAAATCAATAAAAATTTTTTTAAAAAAGTCAATGGAAAAAAGTATTCTAGGGTGAGGAACAACAACAACAAAATTTAGATAGTTGTTTCTAGACCCAGTGCATTGCCATCATCCTAACCAGTGACCCGGTGCATAGATTCGTGCACATTGAAAGGAAATTAATTAAAAGGTGGCCGGTGGGGAGGACTGGGCGAAATGGGCCAGACACGCCTTGGAGCCAACCTCCCGTGGCCCCTTCCTGGCCAGCCACACCTGGGGTGGCGCCGTGGCTTGAAGGGCATCTGTGGAGTGAGTGGGGTCCTTCCGGCAGGGGGCCGAAACCGGCTCTCCGACATCCCCCAAGGGGTCCTGGAGTGCGAGCTCCCTCCTCTCTGGTTCCGGGGTGCGTCACCTGAGAACTGCTGCTGCCAAATCACGGCAGCTTGGCAGCTCCTGCATTGAGGTCTGCCCCCTGGTGGTCAGTGCACGTCATACCTACCGGCTGGTCGGCCAGTTGGTCGGTCGCTTAGCCTTTTATATATATACTAGTGGCCTGGTGCATGAAATTCATGCATGGGGGGTGGGGTGTCCCTCAGCCGGGCCTGCACCCTCTCCAATCTGGGACCTCTCAGGCGACATCCCTCTTGCAATCTGGGACTGCTGGCTCCTAACTGCTCACCTGCCTGCCTGCCTGATTGCCTCTAACCACTCTGCCTGCCGGCCTGCTCACCCCCAACTGCCCCCCCCACCGGCCTGATTGCCCCCCAACAGCCTGCCCACCCCCAAATCCCCCCCTGCTGGCCTGATCACCCCCAACTGCCCTCTCTGCCAGTCTGCTCACCCCAAACTGCCCCCCTGCCAACCTGATTGCCCTCAACTGCCCCCCCACCAGCCTAACTGCCCCCCCTGCCAGCCTGCCTGCCCCCAACTGCCCCTCCTGCAGGCCTGATCACCCCCAACTTCCCTCTCCTCCTGGCCTGATTGCCCCTAACCACCTCTGCCTTGGCCCTGCCACCATGGCTTTGTCCGGAAGGACGTCCAAAAGGTCTCCTGGAAGGTCTCCTCGTCTAATTAGCATATTACCCTTTTATTAGTACAGATAGATGGTGCCATTACTTGAATACTGTGGCTTTCCTATGATGCTGTATTCATTTGTTGTTTTACTGGAATTTGTGCTGAAAGTTCATTTTCAGAAAGGGTTTCTGGAAAATAAATGTTTTGGATTTGTTGCATGTTTGAATTTGCAACTTGGACTTCACTTGATAAATGGGCTGAGATAAAACTCTAGTTTAAACTTTGTTTTATTTTTATTTTTAAAATAAAAATAAAATAAATATATTTTTAGTGATTTCAGAGAGGAAGGGAGAGGGAGCGATAGAAATATTGATGATGAGAATCATTGATCGTCTGCCTCCTGCATGCCCCCCACTGGGGATTGAGCCCACACCCTGGGCATATAGCCTGACTGGGAATGGAACCATGACCTCCTAGTTCATAGGTCAATGCTCAACCACTGAGCCACGTGGGCTGGGCTAAAATTTCAGTTTTAAAAGGCATCACTCCATTGCTTTCTAGCATTTAGTGTTGCTATTAAAAATCAGAAGACAATCTGTTTTTCATAACTTGGTACCACTTGGGGAATTTTCTTTTTGTTTTTCCTTTTTCCACTTCCTGTCCTTGTCTCTTTGCTCCCTCCACTGTCCTTGTGCACACAACCTCTCCTTTTTGCTGTGATGTCATATGTACCTTTTAAAAAAAATGTTTTTATTGCTTTCAAAGAGGAAGAAAGAGGGAGAGAGAGAGACAGAAACATGAATGATGAGAGAGAATCACTGATCAGCTGCCTCCTGCATGCCTCCTACCGGGGATCTAGCTTGCAACTTGGCATGTGCCTTGATTGGGAGTCAAACCGTGATCTTTTGGTTCATGGGTCAACATTCAACCACTGAGCCATGCTGGCCTGGCATCATATATGCCTTTTTTTATGTAAAATATATATGCAAAACTTTAAGAGTAATAAAAAGACAAAATTTTCATGAATTTACAACCCAGTTTACAAAATTGGACTTTCCTAAGCTCCTTGTTTATCCTTTTCCTATTGAAATTTCCCCCCAGAGTGTATCACTATCCTGAATTTTGTGCCCTTCCTTGTGTTTAATAGTTTGACTATAAATACATAACTCCTTTAACACCATGTAACACCATGTTGAGGGGTATATCTGTAGTTAATTCATTTTCAATGCTGTATTGATTTCATTACATTAATATAAATTTTAATCTATTCTCTATTGATATACATTTGGGTTGTTTTTAGATTCTTGTTATGAATAATGCTGCTCTGACATTTTTGTACATGGATGCATGAGTTTATCTAAGATACATATCTAGAAATAGAAAGCCTGGGAAGGAAATGTAGAAATTCTGCCTTATAAATAATGACATACTGTTGTCTAAAATTATAATCAGTTTATAGCAGTGCATGAGAAGTACCATTGCTGTTCATCCTTTCTAACACCTTTGGCTTGTTTTTCATTCTCTTAATGGTATATTTGAATGGACTTAAATTCTACCTTTAATGTAGTCCAATTTATCATTTTTAGCTTTTTATGGTTAGTGATTTGTGTGACCTATTTAAGAAATCCTTGCTTACCCCATGATCATAAAGATATTCTGCAGATTACCTTCTAAAAGCTTTATTGTTTTATCTTTTACTAGTGGCCTGGTGCATGGATTCGTACACATTGAAAGGAAATTAATTAGAAGAAATATTTTAATATCGCTGTTTGCCCTTTCTCTATAATAGAAGTGTCAACCAAATTTACGATTGATAATGACAGCCCGAAACACACGGGTGCGATTGGTGCCAGCGAGAGCTTTATATGTATCGTGCATGTGCGAGTCAACTTAGCCTTTTATAGATATAGAATAAACTTGCTTAATTAGACCTGCTTTCTGATGTAGCTAAACGTTTCCCAGCCCAGTGAAGCACCCCAACTTCTCTTTCAGGTAATTGTCAGCAACACAGCAGTAAATATCAACACGAAGCACATTATTATTGTAGATCACGCAGGGAGAACAAAGGGTAAAATATTTAACTGCAGCAGTGTTTGACTATGTTCTGAGCAGTGAGAAAACCTGAAGTCATTTTCAAGTTCCACCATTTCTTACTTTTCAGTCGGGTCAAGTTTTTAAGCTTTCTAAATCTCCGTTTTCTGGCTAATGAAAAGAAAATAGGATTTCACCAAATCTCCTATGTACCTACTCCAGGACTTCTGTGAGGATCAAATGAGATGGGGCCTGGGAAAACGCTTCACAGACATTTGGTTAAAGTGTAAAATGTTTCCACCTGGCTGTAAAGCAAGTCGTGTTCCTGGGCTGAAGAAACGACAAGGAGGCTAGTCCTAGGGAGAGGAAGCCGGGCTTTGCTACATGACATCATTACCCGGCGCTCACAGCAACCATTTCCAGGCGGGGCTGGGCTGGGCTGTGGCCGCATTTTGCACCATGGTGGGCTGTCGCTCAGGGGTGGTGGTAGGGCGTGTCCCACTTGGGGGAAGCCGAGTATTGCTTCGCCAGTGCCAGATCTGCGGCGCTGTTTCTTTGTAAATGGCCAGTGCGCGTCATGACAGCTCCTGCGTTGAGTGTCTGCCCCCTGGTGGTCAGTGTGTGTCATAGTGACTGGTTGGAGGGACACTTAGCATATTAGCCTTTTATATATATATAGATAGATAGATAGATAGATAGATAGATGTTTAGGACTGCCATTCACCTGGAGTTGATTTTTGTATACAGTGTGAGGTAGAACTCAAAAGACATCCCCCAATAATTGGATCTCCAGTTGGCACAGCACCATTTATTAAAAAGAGAGCTTTCCTTACTGCTCACAGGGCCACGTTTGTCCTAGTGACGTGTGCGTATGTGGTGGTTCTGTTCTGAACCTGTTCTCTTGTGTTGGCCTCTTTCTTGATGGTTGTGCCAGTCAGTATGCAGTGTTATTAGCTGTAACTTGTGTGCTGAGCTGTTGAAGCTGCATGTCCTTACTGAGTTTTGTCTGCGTGATGTGTCAGTTGCGGGGAGAGGTGTATTACAGTATCCCCCTCTGAAGGAGGACTCATCCGTTTCTCCTCCACACTGTCAGTTTTATGCATTTTAAAATAGCTCTGGTGTTGGGCTGTACTAGCTTAATATTTAATGTTGAGAACGCTTCTTAGTGAATTAAGCTTTTTGTTACTTTATTTCCTTTTGCTTAGAGTCTGTTTTGCTTGGGATTTCTATGCTGCTCCAACCTGCTGTGCTTTTTGTGACACGGGTGATCCTTTTGCAGTAGATGGTGCTGGTGCCCTGCCTAGATTCCCTTCACCAGGGAGTGCCCACTCCCCGTCATTCCCACCCCGTCCTGCTAGAGGGTTAGCTGCCTGCGGCCTCCCCAGAAAAGCTTGGGAAGTTCTGTCCCTCCCCTCAGCCATGACTGCCTGACATGGCGTACTGCGGCTCTGCTCTTCAGAGGGAAACTCACTGTGCTCGATGGGAGAGGCTTTTCTTAAATGAAACCGTTTTTAAAAGCTAATAGCTAGTGAGGTGTGAAGGCTCTTCCCTTTATCAACTTCTCCAGCACTGAGTCATCCTAACATTACATAATTGATTATCCTTGGACCGAGATGTGAGCTGATACTATAGAGACTTAACATCTTAATGATGTAAAAGTTCTAATATTGACACAGTGATGCTAACTCACATCGATGGTGGCAGCAATCTCTTGTATGAAAACCTGTTTGTTGCTGCCATGTTGCATCATGTTGTTGTGCTTCTCTACAGCAGAGAGCTATTTTTATGGCCCGGCCTCATAGTGATAAGATGAGCGGCATGGAGAGCTGGCTGGTGTGGTGACTGCCTGTTGGCTTTCTCTCCATGATGGCTCTGGCATATGTTTGGAAAGTAGAAGAAATGAGGTAAATATTCTTAATTAGTGAAGGTCCTTCAGTCTTGACTCGATTTATTCTTTTTCCAGTTCTGAAGAGTTTTTGTCATTTTGACACCTGATTCATTTCAAAGTAGACCTTTAAAAAAATTTAACTTCTGTTGCACCATTTTAGAACCATTTAGCTAGTATAGAGGGCAGGCCAAAACAACCTACGGCACGGCCAGACTGTCCCTGTTAGAAGAAGTACAGATGATGTGTGTGGGTTTTGAATGGCACCGGGAGAACTAATTCTAAAAAATAATCACAGAGAGGTGATAGGGTGTGGGCCTGGGCTTCGAGGCTGACAGACAGGGAGGGAGTGGAGAGTTTGCACCGTGGCGAGCAGTGCTAGCATGGTGAGGGCGGCAGGCAGCCTTCCTCACCCTCAGGGTGGGCTGGTCTGACAGCAAGGAGACATGAGACAGTGAGCGAGGAAGATAAGCACATTTAGTACAGACCTTTGTACGGGAGCCCTGCGTGCGTGAGCCTCAGAGCCCCCACATGCACGGAAGGTGGGTGCACAGGACCTCCTGAGCGGGATGAGGTCCTGATGCCCCAGGTCACTGTGGAGAGCACATGTTCAGGAATTCTTCGTTTCCCTGCCGTATAGATAGGTAGAAGGCCATGTCTGATTTTAACTCTTACCCAGGGCCAGGTTCCTAATTTAACTTCTAGACAAGAGGCAGCAGACGTTTCTTTTGAGTCCCCAGGGTTCAAAGCAGTCCATACACCACAGAGGCACACATTCGGGTGGCGCGTTCTGAACCTCTACCGAGTGGTAATGCCTGTGCCTGCTGGTAAAGTGGCCATTGTCTGATGTCACTAAGGTGTGGGGTGACCTCCATGGAGCCCTGCATTGGTGGTTGTGCCGGTGACAGGACTGGGTCTTCTCGGGTTGTGGCTTTGATAACCTACTAAAGAGTTTGGATTTCTTTCATTTTTAATAGGCATTGGGGTTCTTTTAAATCAACTGGGATGTTTTCTTGGTGTTAGGACTCTTCCAACTGCCTTAGTCCCTTTGAGAAGATGGGGCAAGTGTGTCAGGTGGAGGCGGAATCCATACAATTGGAAGACTTGGCCCGTCGTGCCGCACCCACTGTCTCTGCTGCCCTCGTCCCCTCTCGGGCTGGTGCTCCCAGGCCCAGCCCCGGCCTACGTGCCCTGTTGCCCTGGCTCTCCTTCCTGCCCTCTGCAGGCAGGGAGCTGGTGGTTTTAAGCAAGCCTGTAGAGGGTTGAAGTGGGGAGAAGTAAGTTTTGGATGGGTGTAAGCAGACTGATTTGTTGTTGTCGTCGTCTTGGACTGAGGAAGAATACATGGGATGGATAGAAAAGTTAAAAAACAACACTTTCTCTTTTTCCAGATTGGGGGCATGAGGTATTGAGACTCCTCTTAAGATTTGCCCCTCTCTCTTGTTTTAACTGAGATAGGATTGACGACTCACTCCTCAGATGGCGGCAGCAGAAGTGTAAGTGCTGTGTCACGGTCTCCTGTGTTGGCCCACAGCCCGTTCAGCAGACTGTGTCACATGGCTGGCAGGGGGAGGTATCTGGTGCAGATGATTATTCTGGGAGAAATAGATTTAAATTCACTCAGAAATGTAACAGGCAGGTGCTCTTTGGAGATCTGCAGTGCATTCCGGAGGGACTGAATGCCAGCTGCCGGCGCAGTTCCCGAAGGAGGTGAGCGAGGCTTTCTGTCTCGCGCTGCAGGTGGTACGTACGTCAGGACGCGTGTGCCTGTGCATGCAGTGTTTCTGTCTAGAGGACAGGGCTCCCTAAAATAGCAGCTGGAAGAGGAGCTCTTCGTTTGGGGGACTACCTGGAAAGAATGTATCAGCTGGGCGATGGCCTCCGCTGTTGGAGTAATGAGGGCTCTCCTGTTGCTGAAGAGGACAGGACAAGCGGGAACCCTGCTGAGCCTGGAAATCCCAGTCGTTGGTAATAATACAGCTGTTGTCCTTGTGGTGTAGAGGGAGGCACCTGGGGGTAGACAGTTAGCATGTCCTCCTGGAGTTTGGAGTTAATTGCTCAGGACAGTCAAGATGTTGCTGAACTGTCTGTTGCCATTTGCCAGCCTGGTTCTGGGGATGAGCAGGAGAAATTCAGATTAGCCTGGGGCAGTGGTCAGCAAACTCATTAGTCAACAGAGCCAAATATCAACAGTGCAACGATTGGAATTTCTTTTGAGAGCCAAATTTTTTAAACTTAAACTTCTTCTAATGCCACTTCTTCAAAATAGACTCGCCCAGGCCGTGGTATTTTGTAGAAGAGCCACACTCAAGGGGCCAAAGAGCCACATGTGGCTCGCGAGCCGCAGTTTGCCAACCACGGGCTTGAGGGATATGTGCCTCTGAGCTGCAGGAGATGGTAGCTGAGTCTCCTAGAGGTCTTTCATGAAGATGTGGTTTTACTTAGAATAAAATATAGTTTTGGCCCTGGCCAGTTTGGCTCAGTGGATAGAGCGTTGGCCTGTGGCCTGCGGAATCCCAGGTTCGATTCCGGGCAAGGGCATGTACCTTGGTTGTGGGCACATCCCCAGTGGGGGGTGTGCAGGAGGCAGCTGATCAATGTTTCTCTCTCATCGATGTTTCTAACTCTCTATCCCTCTCCCTACCTCTCTGTAAAAATCAATAAAATATATTTTTAAAAAAAATATATAGTTTTTATTGAAAGTATAAATCAAGGTTTTCCAGTTAATTAAATTAAAAACAGAACACAGCTGCCAGCAAACAAGGGTCAGCTTGATATGCCCTAGATGTCTGAAGGAATTCATGACGACAGAGCTGAGGAGTGCAGTCCCCACTTGGTACCTGACAGCTTGCTGGGCCAACTGAGAAAGCCTCGGTGAATGGGAAGTCCTCGTGTGCAGGCTGTCCCCCATGCCAGGTCAGAGAGGGTCTGCGCCGCTCACTGGGACGGTGGTTTTCCAGGGGGAGGCAGCACTGCCCTTCGGCTGCAGCGCTCGCACGCGTGTCCTGGGGGCAGCTTGGTTGGTGGCTTCATGCAAAACAAAAGCAGAAGAAAATATCAGCCCACACATCTTTCCAGTTCTGTGCCTCGTCCATAACTCAACCTCCCCCCCCCCCCCCCGAAAAAAAAACCCCACCAGGACAGATAATCACAGAAAATTGAAGTGAGCATTATGAGCAGTCTCCTACTTTTAAGATTTATTATTAAACTTTTATTTATTAAACTAGAGGCCTGGTGCACGAAACTCATGCCCTGGGGTGGGGGGTCAGCCTGGCCTGCGCCCTCTCACAGTCCTGGGGCCCTTGGGGGATGTCCGACTGTCCGCACTTGCCAACCATGAGCCTGGCTTCTGGCTAAGAGGTGCTCCCGCTGTGGGAGCGCACTGATCATCAGGGGGCAGCGCCTGCATTGAGCGTCTGCCCCCTGGTGGTCAGTGTGCATCATAGTGACCAGTCATTCCACTGTTTGGTCAATTTGCATATTAGCCTTTTATTATATAGGATTGGTTATTTGAAACTCAGAATATAAAATTCCCTTAGATAATAATGCTATAAATGAAAATTTTATTTCTAAACTAGTCCAGGTTATTGAGACATTCTTTTTTCTTTCTAAAATTGTCAGGAGGTGGTATTTTGAAAGACGTCACATTTGCCCTTGGCCATGGTATTACCTCCCCTTTCCTCCCTCCTAGGGCCCACTTGCCCTCTCCTCCCAACTTTGATATCTTTTCCAGATCAGCTTTGTTCCCTGAAATATTCCATGTTGCTAAATTAGTTTTCTCCCTTTTCATACTAACCGAGAAACTCAGACACTTTCTGTGGAATTTATCTCCGGAATTAGGAGGAAAGCTACTAGATAAGAAATGTTGTCTTTTTATTTAACCCTTTCTCCCTTTTATTTAATTTTTTTAAATATATTTTTATTGATTTCAAAGAGGGAGGGAGAGAAACATCAATGATGAGAGAATCTTTGATCGGCTGTCTCCTGAATCCCCCCACTGGGAATCAAGCCCGTCACCAGGGCATGTGCCCTGACCAGGAATTGAACCTTGACCTCCTGGTTCATAGGTTGATGCTCAACCACTGAGCCACACCTGCCAGGCTATCCTTTCTCCTTTTTGAATTATGAAGTAGGATTCTATACTTTTTAAGAGAGAATGCTGGCTATCAAACGAATCTTGGTAGAAGTTTGGCTAATGTAACAGTAAAATAAAAGTATTATAGTGTTATGAACAGTGACTGCTTATGTTGATGGAAATAAGGCTTCTGTTCTTCCTTTTCACAAGTTTTCTTCTTCCACATTAACCCCTAAGCAGCATCTTGGGGGTGGTAGGTAGGGGAGGACAGAGGCAACAACAGGCCATTTGCAAACTTGATGGCTGATTTTTCATCAGAAAGAGTGAGACATGTATTTAAATCAGATATGAACACTATTTAATCTCTGTAGACCTAGAAAATGTTTTCAGTTCAGTAATTAATTTCTGAGTTTTTGTGATCTAAAGTAAACCATACCACAGAGAAGGTGCTTGTGACCTCATCATATATTCTTATGTGCTCCGTATGAGTCCAGAGCTATTAATAGTAAGAGGGTAGTCAAGAGACCAAAATTCTCTCCTGTGCTGCATCATGTCCTGTCCTTTTCTATTGCCTTGCTTTACCTGTTTCCAGAACCCTCTAGAATACCAGAGAGTCTCACTTCAGACATGCAGTCAGATGAAGAGCCGATGTGTGAGTGCTGTGTTGAAAGCTGTTCTCTCGGTGCCGGTGCCGGTTAAGTGGACGGGCTGCTTGCTTCTCTGGCAGAGTGGTGTCCCGTCTCCTTTGATGCCAGCTAGCACCGGGCGAGTTTCTTAGCCTCTGGTGAGATTTGCTCAAACAGGGCCCTGTGCACGGATGAGTTTTAGTCTTCCTTTTGCTAAAAAGCTTTTTAGTAAACCTAAACCCAGTTATAATTGAGAGTACCTGATATAGGAAATACTAATTTAATAATGCGAATTTACATTTACATTGAGGATCTATATGAAGTTCGTTGATTTATTTCTAACGTAAGTGATGAAATGGAATTATAAGTAGCTTGTTTAGGCTAATCAAGCTCAGGAATCGTGTGACAAACCTTTCTCATTTTACAGATTAGGGAACTCAGCCCCCGAAGGTGACTCACTCAAAGCCACAGTGAGAGTCCGAGTAAACTAGTGCTTCAGCGAAGCAGAGAGACTCTGTACCCAGCTTTCTTTTCTTGCCTCTGATGAGCACATCCATTTACAGTTAACTTTATTAGCTATAAAATAAAAGACAAACAGTATAAATAGCGAGAGATATCTTTGAAAAGTAGATCATTATTCATTCACAAGGGTTCATTTTTGGATCTGACTATCCAGATTTGAGACTAACACTGTGTTATGTCATCTTTTTGTCCATAAACTACATGACTAAACATTTTAATGCATAAATGAATATTAAGTGATCTCAAATGAGTCTGTATGAGAATAAATTTGTTCATGAATTTATTAAAATCAATTCTGGAACACTTGCAGAACCAGTTTAACAAATCTGTATGGCACTTGAAGGAATTTTTGTACATGTTTTAGAAAGAACTACACCATTGGGTGATCTCTTTAAAGCATTGGAAAACGGGGCTTTACAGAACCAGTCCTTTCACTTCCAACACAACCCGAGCATTGCTTTTACAGGGTCCGTTCCATACGGAGACATTTGTGTGTGTGTCGAAGTCATACTTCTCTTTATATTTGGTGACAGGAAAAGAATGGCTACCCTGTTGAGTTGTGGATGCTGGTTTGTTGGCTAAATGCACACAGAGCCAAGTGACCTTCCCATTTTCCGACTAATTTTCTATCAAGTTTACCTTGCTAGGCTGAATCTAACCTGTTGTTCATATCCTGGACCCGCGTGCCAGCTCAGGAAGAGGTTTGGGAAGTGCTGGTGGTGGGCGTGGTGAGGGGACAGGCTACAGTGGGTGAAAGCTGCTCTGTGAGAATCCGCACTCATACACGAGGTTTACAATGCACCGCTGGGTTTTCTGTACTTCCCCGTGTCCTAAATTAGAAAAAGGTTGAGTGGATTGTGTGAATAAGTGTCATAATTATATATTTCTGGCACAGATAAATCTAGTTGGCTCTTATTGTATTTGTTAAAGGTAGTATAGGTGTCCTTTCAAATTCTCTTTTGATTATGAAACTAATTATAGACATTCTTTATTGTTTTTGGTTCATAGCAGTTTTCATAGCCTAACTGATAATAATAGTTATCATAGGTAGGAAGGAAAAAAGCAATTACTTCTGTTGTTCTTAATCCTTACCCGAAGATATTTTATCCATTGATTTTTAGAGAAAGTGGGAGGGAGAGAGGGAGGGATGGGGAGGGGAGAGAGAGAAACATTGATGTTGAGAGAGACACATCGATTGGTTGCCTCCCGCTTGTGCCCCAACCAGGCCGGGGATGAACCTGCAACCCAGGTACATGCCCTTGACCGGGAATCAAACCCGGGACCCTTTTGTGTGTGGGCTGACGCTCTAACACTGAGCAACACTGGCCAGGGCAAAAGCGCAGTTACTTTCTATGGAAACCTTTAACATTCGAGTTTGTCAGGCTTTTAAAAAGGTCTTCAATGAGTCATTTTTTAGCATATTACCTGTCAAGATCTGGAGTGACAATAATACCTAATATTGCTAAATAAAATTATTTTGTTAATTTTTTCCATCATTACTTTTGATTTATTTATATATTTATTTTTTGGCTTTAGTTAACAGTTGGCCAGTGTGATTTTTTTTATCCTCACCTGAGGAGATCTGTATCTATATATATGGTATCCCCCTAAATGTACACATATATTAATATATTTATTGATTTTTAGAGAGAGAGGACAGGAGAGAGAGAGAGAAACATTGATGTGAGAGATTAACATTAATTGGTTGCCTCCTATATGGGTGCTGATGGGATTGAACCTGCAATCTAGGTATGTACCATGACCGGGAATGAACCCGCAACCTTTTGGTGTATGGGACGATGCTCCAACCAACTGAGCCATCCGGCCAGGACCAAACTATGCTTTTTTATAAGATTTGTTATAGGCTATTTAAAAAGTGTATTCTTAAAAGAAGGAGAAGAGATGAGCCAAAGAACATACATATATGCACAGCCCCTGGACACAGCAGTGCGGTGATGGCCAGAGGGAGGAGGGTGGGGCTGGGTGACAGTGGGTAAAGGATTAGAAAATGGGGGACATCTGTAATAGTGTCAACAATTAAAAAAAAAAAAAAAATATATATATATATATATATGTTTCTAAAAAAAACACCACGTAATTTAATCTATTAAAAGTATTGTAAGCTTTTCATAGAACCTGCTCAAGCCATTTTGTGATGGGAAATACTGTTTTAAAGTCAGATAAAACTGCCCTGCCTCTCTCTCCCTCTCCCTCTCCCTTCCTCTCTGAAATAAATAAAAAATATATTTAAAGAAACATCAACGATGAGAGAGAATCATCGATTGGCTGCCTCCTGCATGCCTCCCACCAGGGACTGAGCCCATAACCTGGGCATGTGTCCTGACCAGGAATCAAACAGTGACCTCCTAGTTCATGGTTTGACACTCAACCACAGACCATTCCAGCAGGGCTATCTATCATTACAGTTTTTGAAAAGATTTTATTTATGCAAATTCAATATTCCCAAATCTTGGAACTTCATTTTAACTTGTAATCCTTTTCCTATATAATAAAAGCCTAATATGCAAATCGACTGAGTGGTGGGATGATCGGTGGAATGACCGGTCGCTATGATGTACACTGACCACCAGCGGCGGGGGGGGCTCCCCCTCCCCGATTGCCCCGTCGGTCGCCCCACAGATTGGCCCTGGTCGCTGGCTGGGCCTAGGGATCCTACCCGTGCACGAATTTCGTTATGTAATATAAATAATATGTAGTGAATGTTCTCACCAGGATGAGGCCTTACATATAGATATGTTTGTGTGTGTTTTCTGGACACTTGCCTAGAAGTCAATCTTGCTTTTGGGCTTATCCCCTCTGTGCGCTGTTTCGTGTCTAGAACTGAGCTTACAATCTCGGCTTCCACTCTTCCACTTTCTACACATCGAGACACACACAAAGCCTTGGAGGTGTTGGATTTGGGAACTGGAGATGGGCGGGCTTCTGCCGTTAAAATGTTCCGAATGTATTTGCTTTGTGCATATTTTATTATGTGGTCGTCTTACAGCTTCTCTTATGGAGCACTAAGAAGAAATAATGATTGAAAAAGTATGACTTTCATACTTGTATCACAGGATAGAAAAAGTGGGAGGAGAGTGTTTGGGGACAGAGATGAAGATAGAGTGACTGGTTTCTGGCTGTGTGTACTTCTTGTTCCATGGTGAGCTTGTTGGAGGGAGATTGACAGTGGAGGAGAGTTTGAAAGGAGACCCTGACCATTAAGTGTCTTGAATCCTAGTAAATTTTGTCTTTTTTAAAAATTTAAGTTGGAGGAAGACTATGTTTATTAGTTGAGATTGTTTAGTCAGCAGAAAGAGGTTGACTACGTGAGGCAAAAGGAAGATTGGAAGGCTGCTCACTTAGACTTGAGAAAGAAGACTCTCGTGCGCCTTCCAGGATGTAGTCATAAACGGATCCTTCTAACCATTGTCTTCTGATTGGCCAGACTTCAGTCATGTGCCTCTGGGGCATTGGTGTGGATGAGGGGACATGAGAAAACACATTTCTGGGCAGACAACGACATTTACCTGGTCAAGCTCATATGTCTCTTTATCCTTATGTACTGGGAGTTTAATTTATTATAGGCCCGTTGGCTCTTTTGACCACATTATTTCTGTATTTCCTTGACTATTCACTCACAGTTTTACCTATAATAGATTACACTTCTTAATTTCAGGTTATGTTTGAAAATTGAGAACCTGATATTCTGTAAAGATGGTAATGTACATGACCACAGAGAACTACTTCTCTTAGATAATTCAGGGGACACATCTATATTTTTCATGCCAGCCCGGCCAAGTGTAGCTTGGTGTGGACATAGCTCTCCACAAGTGATTCATGAAGAAGCAGGACTTATCTCAGGATGAGGCCCATACTCACAGTATTTGGTCAAGAAAGGTGACTTCATTTGCCTGATAGTAATGTAACCTTTAAAATACATATATAGCCCTAGCTGGTTTGGCTCAGTGGATAGAGCATCAGCCTGTGGACTGAAGGGTCCCTGGTTCAATTCCGGTCAAGGGCACATGCCCAGCTTTCGGGCTCGATCTTCAGTGTGAGGCCTGCAGGAGGCAGCCAACCAATGATCCTCTCTTATCATTGATGTTTCTATCTCTCTCTCCCTTCCCTTCCTCTCTGAAATCAATAAAAATATATTAAAAAAAAATAAAAATAAAATACATATATAATTGACTTCAGAGAGGAAGGGAAAGGGAGAGAGACACAGAAACATCCATGATGAGAGAGAGTCTTCGATCGGCTGCCTTTTGCATGCCCCCTACTGGGGATCGAGCTCACAACCCAGGCATGTGCCCTTGACTGGAATCAGCCTGGGACCCTTCAGGTCACAGGCTGCTGATGCTCTATCCACTGAGCCAAACTGGCTAGGGCAGTAAACCTTTTTAAAATGGGAATCTAATCTCACCTGACCTATGTTTATTCTTTTTAAAGAATTATTCTGGGATATGACTTGGAAATTAAGATATATGGAATATTTGAAAGGGTTATAAGACTGGAAATCAAAAGACCTGAGTTGATCCTCAGTGGCTGTAACCTAGGACACACGGACTTTTTAAATGTACCTCATGCTTCTGACTAATGAAGAGGTCAGAGCGGCACCTGCTCTGCCTGTTTCCCAGAGATGTGAGAAGAAAGGGTTTGCCTTGGCTGAGCCTCTTCCTGAGCTTTAAGTTCCTAATCTGTAAACGCGGCGACCCTTTCAGATCTAGAGGTTTGGATATTATTGCTTGTTGTTTAAAAAACCGACCAGAGTTTCTAGGAATGTTTTCCCCTTTGCAGAACTCATCATATGAACATTTTCCCTCTTCACCAGGCAGGTGCAGTGGTGCAGAATGGCTGACCTCAGTCTTGCAGATGCATTAACAGAACCACCTCCAGAAATTGAGGGAGAGATTAAACGGGACTTCATCGCCACCCTGGAGGCAGAGGCCTATGATGATGTTGTGGGAGAAACTGTTGGAAAAACAGACTACATTCCTCTCCTGGATGTTGATGAGAAAACGGGGAATTCGGAGTCAAAGAAGAAACCATGCCCAGATCCTGGCCAGGCTGAAGGTAAGGAATTAAGCCACGCTGGATATATGGTGCAGAAAGGAGATGAGGGATTATGCTCTGGGATACAATCTTGGAAACCTTGAGGACACTGAACCGAGTTGTTAAGTATAGGCCAGTAACTTGCCCTGAACCTAAACTTCTTGATTTGAAACCAAGTAGCTAGGTTCATACATTTTAATTGACTGTGTGTTCATTATACTGTAGATTACTTTTTAAAAATATGTATGTTTTTATTGATTTCATAGAGGAAGGGAGAGGGAAAGAGAAATAGAAACATCAATGATGAGAGAGAATCATTGATCGACTGCTTTTTGCAGGCCCCACACTGGGGATCGAGCCCGCAACCCGGGCATGTGCCCTGATGGGGAATCGAACTGTGACCTTGTGGTTTGTAGGTCGACGCTCAACCACTGAGCCACGCCGGCTGGGCCTATAGATTACTTTTAACCCTAGGTTTCTTCTGTAGCGTGTCAACTTCTGTATAATCTTCCTCTTAATTTCCTACATTAAACTGGCTGCTGTGCTTTTTCTTTGAAAAGTTATAGACATAAAATTTTGTGTTTACATGAGGACTTAATTTAGAATGGAATCAGGTGCCACTTGACTCTGGGAGTAATATCAGATCTGGATTAAAACATGATTAAAGCCTTTAAAAGAGATTTGCTGCTTTTATCTAGTATGGATCAGATTTGCTAATATTTGAGGATTTTTTGCATCTAGTATGTTCGTGTAGGATAAGGCTTGTTGTTTTCTTGTGAGGCTTTTGTCCAGTTTTAGAATTGAAGTCATGCTGGCATCATAAAATGATTGGAACATTTTCTGGAATAGTTTGTTTAGAATTGATGTTTTTTCTTTAATGTTGGCTAGACTTCTTCCATGTAATTTTGTGGATTTGTTTCTTTCTCCTTTTAGTCCTGTCAGTTTTGTTTGATGTATTTGAAGATCTGTTGTCATACGCATATACACGTAGTATATGTCTTCTGGATGGATTGACCCTCTTATGATCTTATTGTTCTGAAGTCTAATTTTTGTCTTATATTAATATAGCCACCATAGCTTCCTTTTGATTAGTATTTGCAGGATATAGCTGTCTTCATATTTTTACTTTCAACATATTTCCTTTTTAATATTTAGTAAAAGTAGGTTTCTTATAGACAAGTCTTGCTTTTTGGTCTAAAGAGCCCTGTCTTCTAAGTGATGTGTTCAGACTATTTATATTTAATATGGTTATTGTATTTAAATCTGTCATTTTACTAGTTGCTTTCTAGTTCTTTCATCTGTTTTTAATTCACCTATTTTTTTGTCGCTTTTGGATTAACTGAAGGATATACTGCCGGTACACTCCTTCCCATTTTATGCTCCCCCATTTAGTTTTGCTTCTACAAGTACGTTATCTGAGCATTGCCACCATAAAACATCTAAATAGTTAAATACATGGAAATAAAACTCATGTCAAACGGCTTCTAAAATTTCCTGTCACCTTGGGAAACAATTCTCAAAATACTTTTTTGGAACATTTGTACTAGTGCTTGATTTTTTTCTTCACAAACGTTATCTTCCTAATAAGTGTTCATTATCAGCTCTAATCAACTCTATATGCCTCTGTTTTCTAGGCTAGGGAGACAAAAGACATATGCTTTGTCTTAGATGTGAATAACAAAGCAATAACACTTCTGTGACTATTGTTCATTCAAAACATCATCATAGATGTTTGAATGAACATCTAACACATTGTTGACCCTTAGACACAAATAGTTGGAAAGTTTGTGGGCAAGTCACTTAATTTTTGTATGCTATGGGTGCTTAGATAATTCTACTTGTGACATTGAGAGAATGCTTTCTCCCCAACATTCCAGGAAGTTTTTGAGGTTCAGAAATTATTTCTATAGAATATTTATTATTATTATTTTATATATATACTAAGGCCTAGTGCATGATTGAATCATGCACGTGTAGGGTCCCCTACATGCTTTCGCTTTCGATCGCGGGGGAGCTGGGTGCCTGTCTGCTGGTGCACCAGGCCTACAGGCACCCAGCTCCCCCGCTTTTGATGGTCCGCGGCGGGATGTGAGCTCGCTGCCCCAGAGGCCCCTTCTGTTCTGCAGAACAGCCATGGCGCAGACGCTGAGCTCACGCCGCTGGGGACGCGAGCTCAGCGTCCTGCTGGCCCAATTGGCTACCCCGGCCACCCCGAGTCCCGCCCCCTGCACCTCCTGCTGGCCCAATCGTGGGCGTAGCGGAGTGATGGTAATTTACATATTACCATTTTATTAGATAGGATTTTTTTATTGATTTCAGAGAGGAAGGGAGAGAGAGAGAGAGAGAGAGAGAAACATCAATGATGAAAGAGAATCATGGATCGGCTGCCTCCTGCACGCCCCCTACTGGGAATTGAGCCTGCAACCCAGGCACGTGCCCTTGACCAGAATCAAACCCGGGACCCTTCAGTCCGCAGGCCGACGCTCTATTCACTGAGCCAAACCAGCTAGGGCTCTATAGAATGTTTTAATCTAAGATAGTGGTTCTCAAAGTATGATCCTTGGACCAGCAGGATCAGTGTTACTTGGGAGCTTGTTCAAGTTGCAATTCTTAGGTCCATGGGGAATGAGAAGCTCTGGGGATGGGGCTCAGCAGTCTGTATTTTAACAAACTATTGCCGGTGACTTGGATGCATGTCCAAGATGGAGAAACCTGACCCAGGAGAACGGGTTCGCGTCAGTCGTAGAAAGGATGACAACGGGGTGCTGCGGAGTTTCTTCTTGTTCAGCCTTCTGTTGCAGAGCATCCCAGCCCACTTTAGTTGGCCACCAGAGGGCGAGATTGGCACAGGCCTCACTTGCACAAGAAGGTGCCCTTGCATTGGGACCGTGCTGAACCTTTCCCTCTGCCCGAGCCACAGGCCTCTCTTCCTCACAGCACACATGCCCGCCCAGCACGTGCTGCTTCTCTTCTCTGCCAAACTGGTCTGCCAGCTGTGGCACTCTGAAATCTCTCGTGGAAGAAGAGGTTTAAAACACCAAGTAAACTAGAATATTCTTCTGTCTCAGAGCATGCGATAAGTTAAAAACAACAACTGTGTTGTCAGCGCTGTATGTGTTTCGCTGAGAGAGTTTTCATTTCATGAAATGGGAGTCCCCTGGGGAAATCCGTGAAAAAAGGCAGCATAGCATCTTTGGAATTAGGACTTGCCAGCCACGCCCAGCATCCCAGTGAATGAGTCCAGCAAGTCTCGTCTGCAGGGAAGCGTGCAGCCTTTTTCTCCACTGAAACCTCATGCTTTTATGTGGCAGGTTACTTTTACTCTTCTCTCCTGAGCTTAGAGTTTTAGAGCATCAGATGTGTGTATGGTAGAATCTCAGTCTCTTTTTTTATTTTCTATTTTCTTGTAACCTCTGTTTTGCTGCTATTTCATTTTATTCTGATAAGTTGCTTGTATATTAGTCTCACAATTATGGCCTAGTCTAGTAATGTCATTTAAGTTAGATTTTTATATAAGGCAAAAGTAAATTTCAGGGTTTTTACAAGGTTACTTTATAATTTAGTGATCAAATCTGTAGTTATCTATAGTTGGGCTATAGTTTAACCAATCTATAGTCAATCAATCTTTAGTTATTAACAATTCTATATAATAAAGAGCTAATATGCAAATGGTCATTACGCCATCACGCCATAAAGGCTCAGACACTGAACACTGGAGAGAGAGGAATGGGGACCAGCCAGGCTGTGGCCTGGGAGAGGGACAAGCCACCCGCCCCACGGTCCCGGGTGCCAGAGGCTGCGCCTGCACCTGCGGCCTGGGAGAGGGACAAGCCACCCGCCCCACGGTCCCGGGTGCCAGAGGCTGCGCCTGCACCTGCGGCCTGGGAGAGGGACAAGCCGCCCGCCCCACGGTCCCTTGCGGCTGTGGCTGGCCCGGGCGAAGCTGGCCGGGGTCCTGGGTGCCTGCGACCGGCCAGAGGGAGGGAAGCCTGGGTCCCGGATGCCTGCAACCGGCCGGAGGAGGGAATCCTGGGTCCCAGGTACGGGGCGAGGCAGAGGCAGTTAGGGGTGATCAGGCCAGCAGGGAAGCAGTTAGGGGCGATCAGGCCAGTAGGGGAGCGGTTAGGAGCCAGCGGTCCCGGATTGCGAGAGGCAGTTGGACATCCCCCGAGGGGTCCCAGATTGGAGAGGGTGCAGGCCAGGCTGAGGGACTCCCCTCTCCGGCCCCGTCCCCCCCGTGCACGAATTTTGTGCACCGGGCCTCTAGTGAGAATAATAATAGCTGATTACATTTACTTAACAATTGACACAGTATGCCTCCAATATCATTGCACTTAGTCCTCATGATAACCATGGGAGGTAGATATTGTCCCATTTTCCAGTTGAGGCTGTTAAGGCTTAGAAAGCACAAAGGATTTGCAATTGATCATTTAGTTAATAGTGACAGAATCATAACCTGTGCCCAGATTTTCTGACTTTAAACTTATATTCTTTCTGTGAAACCATACTAGCTTCATGCATACTTTCTGCTTGGTTTAATGTCTCATAGATACTGTTTTTCAAAACTAAAGATTCACTTATTATTAGACATACAAATATTATGTTCAGGAAATATAAGAATCTTATTTTATTTACATAAAGAGCATGAACTTGAGGACTCTGCTATGAATTCATAGGCATTTTTAGTCTTCCACTTTTCTAGACAACTACTCCACATCTCCTCCTCTCTGTTCAAACCTCCAGCACTTGCTCCCCGTTCATAGCTTCGGTTGACCTTGAGAAAAGAGAATCAGCAGTCTCAACCAGAAGGGAACGTCCATACCCCGCCCCCATCCTCTCCTAGCCTACCTTCATCTTTGCCTTTTACTCTGCGGGCTCTTATTGTTATGGGTGAACTGCTCGTACTCTAACTCAAGAGCACTGCTTACAGCAATGATCTCTGTCTTCTGCATCATCAGCGCCTCTCTTTTAACTGGCTCGTTCACCAGCATTAAACATACATAATCTTTTCCCTCATTGAAAAAATGCTGTCTCAACCCCGTGTTCATCTCATCAACTCACTGATCTCTGAAAAAGCTACCTCGAAATCCCTTTCCTCATCCTCTTTTGAACCCACTCCCGTTTGACTTGCACTGATGCCATGCCACCAGCACTTTCCTTTGAGGGCACAGGACCTGTTTATGGTCCACGATGACTCCAGGATGACTCCAAGGGGTGGAGCCTGAGAAACTGAAAGGAAGGAATTTCATAAAGAAATCAGCATGGTTTTTAAAAAAATTATGTTTTCGTTGATTTTTAGAGAGAGAGGAAGGGAGAGGGATTGAGAGAGAATCATCATCGGTCAGCTGCCTCCTGCTTGCCCCCTACTGGGGATGGAGTGCCTCCCTGGCATGTGCCCTGACAGGGAAATCGAACCCATGACCTCTTGGTTCCTGGGTCGACGCTCAACTGTTGAGCCACACCAGCTGGGCAGCATGGTATTTTTGTAAAAATAATGTCTTTAAAATTTTTATTTGAAAACATATCTCTTAACTAATTTCTTTTGGGAAAAGAAAAAGAAATAGTAGTACCAAGAGTTATAGTTCATCATTATAGTACTCTAGTCTAAAAGAAAAGCAGAGCCCTGGCCAGTGTGGCTCAGTTGGTTGGAGTGTCATTTCATACTCCAAAAGGTGGCGGGTTCAATTCCCAGTCAGGACACATACCCAGGTTTTGGGTTCAATCCCTGGGCGCGTGCAGGAGGCAACCAATCAGTGTTTCTCACTGACGGCGATGTTTTTCTGTCCCTCCATCTTTCTCTGTCTCTTTGTCTTTCTCTAAAAATCAATTAAAAATAAAAGAAAAGCAGATCCTTCTCAAAAAGCGGTTAATTGGTCAGGTTCTCTCTGCAGCTGAGAAATCCTGAGCTGCACAGGTAAAGACATCAAAGATATAAACGACCTCCCTGTGAACTGCCATCCTAACCCACTGTCTTCTGTGTCCCCCACCCTTCCTTCACCTGACAGCTCCTATTCTCCGTAGGCACAGATTCCCCGGGCCGGAGAACGTGTTTCTGACAAGCACCTTTCTGACTGGAAATGGTGCGGACTTCACACTGGCCTGGCTCGGGAAGCACAGCAGGCTTCCTCCTCCCCCATGTAGGTCCGGTCTCTGGTTCTGAAAACAAAGAAATGGCATATGACTCGTGGTCTCTTGGTGTTGATCTTGTTTGAAATCTTGTTAATAGCTTTGTCCCCCTGATTATAAAACCAAATTTAACTGTGTGTGAAGAAAATCGAAAATTGAAAGTATTTTAAAAGTATAATTTCTAATACTTTGTTTCATTTTTAGAAATTTTAGATTAACTTAGGTGTTTCTTAACTTGCACTCTCCCTCTTATCTCCTATTCTGCCACCCATATACTACTGGCAATCAGACTTTCTCCAATTCATTCATTCTTTTTTTACTTATTTTTAAATTGACTTCAGAGAGGAAGGGAGAGGAAGAGAGAGAAACATCAATGATGAGAGAATCATTGATCAGCTGCCTCCAGCACGCCCCCTACTGGGGATCAAGCCCGCAACCAGGCATGTGCCCTTGACCAGACTCCAACCTGGGACCGTTCAGTCCACAGCCCAATGCTCTATCCACTGAGCCAAACCAGCTAGGGCTCATTCATTCTTTAAGCAAATGCTTATTGAGAACACTATATCGCTACAGAGGAAAAAAAGGAACCCCAAATTAGAGACCTTCAGGAGTTTACAGTTCATTAGGGAAGATAATCAAGTGCCAAAAGCAAGGGGCAAACAAAGAATTGTGAGATGTGAGAGGCGTGAGATGAGATCTGATTGTAGCACTCGGGAGAGAACAGAATCCTGTCTTTGGAAGGGAGGAGAGGAGAGGGCCCACGCACAGGGTGAGACACAGTCTCAGGCAGATGCTTTAGGTCTGTGTGTGTGGGAGCCGGAAGGGAGGAAGGAAGTCTCTCTGACAGTTTACAGAACAGAAGAGACTGCGGCTTGCTGTTAGGAAGCGCCTCCCCCACTGGGGTGTAGAAGAGTTTGGGGTGTAGGAATGAATGACCGTCTGTTCTGTGCTCGGTCTCCTTTCATGGGATCTTTAAATGTTGGACTGGTTTTTATCTGCTTTAAGCTAATGCTGTGACACAAACTCTCCTCGTTAGGTAGTAGTTCGATTTGTTTTCCATGCTTCATTCATCACATGTTCTCTTCTTTGTGCTGGTTGCAGGCACTCCGTCTCCTAAAGCAGCGGTGCTGGCCAACGGTGACCATGGCACAGAAGGGGAGGGCACTGCAGGTGAGTGGTTCCCGGCCCCCCGTCACAGTGCACCCTGGGTCAGCTGCTTGAGGAGGGCGACAGGAAGCATGTGGATCGTGGTGTTGGGGTGTGGTGGTTCTTGTTGGATGTGTTTAAACCAGGGCATCCTCCACGTAACAGCTCCAGCAGTGGGCAGAGGAGTGGCTGTCCTTCGCTATTCTGTGAACATTGGTTGTAGTTGTACCAAACAAGGGCTGATCGGCCTTAAAAATATGCTTATGGAGGCAGGATAGTCGTCATCGAGATGAGGCCTCCGGTCCCGCCCGCTCTGCAGCCGAACACACTGCACTCAGAGTCTGCCATGGCTCCGGGAGGGAACCTGTGAGCTGCAGATTAAAGTCCTTTTCTTCTCTTTTGCCCTCAGTCTGTTTTTTCTTTATTTTCCCCTGAACTGTTCATTTTGAAATCTGTCTCTGACTTTAACTCCGAGCCTGTGACTAGGCTTGGCTCTTCTGTCAGCTAGCACTGAGTGCCTGTGGCTGCACCTCAGAACCAGCACCACCCGTGCCATCACCCGAGCCCCCGTGGGAAGCGGAGTTCTCACAGCAGAGCCCACGCCGCGGGGATGTGCCCTGTCCGTGCTCCTTGGGGAGCTGTGGGAGGCAGCTGGGTGGTTATGACCGACGGCATTTCGCTTGCAGTGTGATCCGGCTGGCACTGTTGGCCCAAACAGACGGTCTTCTCTGTCCCCGGGTGTGCCCTCCGCGATGGGGCGGACGTTGGGTTCCCATGTCCGTGTGGGCAAACACGGGCGGGGCCTGGCCGTGGCTCTCCTCTTGGACGCAGACCTCAGCCTCGAGAGCCTTCCCTCCAGGCCCTGCAGGGCTCTCGGTGCTAACGCTCCCAGGAGGCCGTGGCCGCAGTCGCACTGCTCCAGGGCGGCGCCGTGTTCTGTGGCCCTTAGAGACGTGGCATCTGTCTTGGTTCCTCAGATTTATTGATGACGAGGTTCTGCTTGTTGTGACTGTTAGTTTTATCAGTGACATTGGCATCCTTATTAGCAACTCATAAATGAGGAGCTCTTCACGTCAAAAGCAAGAAGCCACCGCAGGGCCGCCGTAGTTCTGTGAAATGAACTCTTGTGTTTCTTTGCTGATCGTCGTCGGTACGTGGTTCTGACAGCTGCTGTGCCGGCTTTGAAAACAAAGCCGTCTGTACAGTTTGGGTTTCAGAAAACATTCGTGATTAAAGAAGAAGCTTGAACATGAGCTTTAAACATGAGTAAATGTCACTTTCCTTAACCAGGAGATAGTGTGAGGGGATTGGTTGGCTTGGCTTGTGAGAGAGTGGATGCCATTGCATCCAGGAAGGGAGCAGCTGTCAGAGCGAGAGAGGTTTCTTCTCCAGCAGGATGTCAGTATGATCGCACTTGATGGAGCAGGAGCTTCCCACCGCCAAGTCTTATAGGGCAGCAAACAGGAACGGGGAAATGTACCGTCTAGGCCTTCCTGTCCCAGGACTTTTAGTCCTGGTTGCAGAACAGAAGCTGCTGGCTGAGCCCTCGCCAGTGAGATGAGGAGAGCAGGTCCTCCTCCTTCCCTCGGGGAGTTCGGCTCGCTCACTGGAAGGGGTTTGCCTTCTGAACCGGACACCTGACTGTATTAGAGCAGATGCTTTACTGAAAAGACGGTTTTGTTGGGGTGGGAATGAGTAGGGAGGGAACGAAGATGCATGTTTTTGGAGCATGTGTGACTTCATTCTAATTTGGCCGTCACTAACGGGTGCCATTTGGAAAACTCCCATCTCTGCTTCCTTCAGAACGTTATCTCCAGTCCTGCGAGCAGCTCAGCCCACTGGTAGCGCAGGATGGGTTATGAGCCTCTTGCTGTGTTGAACTTGCCGTTGACTAATGACCTGTGCTTTTCTGCCCTCCCCCCTTTCTGTTCTCCTCCTAGAAGCCTAGTTCTCTCCGCACTGGGCTGCAGCACCACCAGACCAGTGGCCTTTCCTAAGCACCGTCACTCTCCTAACCTGCAGCAGTGCAGAGCTTTGCTTTCCCTCCCTGGACACGTAGAGAAGAAGCGGAGGGTGGTTCTTCGGGGCCTCTTTCTGCTGATGCTGAGCAGCCACCTGCTTCCTCTTGTCCTCTGAGGGCTCGCTGCAGCCTCCCCCCGTGAGCACCACGTACAAGATGGAGTCTTTAATTGTAGTCTTTTTATAAGGGGCACCTAATGTTTCTCATTTCTTGTTCTCTTTTTAAATTCATTTTATCGTTTAGTTCGCTCTCACATTTTTCTTTTCCTTAAACATTTTTAGTTGGCGTTTTCCATTGGGTTTTCAGGTCTCCCACCCGAACCAGGAAATGGCAGCACAGAGGAGAAGGCGAGCTTTCCAAAGGGCAGGGACCCCGCTCCTCCCCTCGCTCCCTCCCTCCGTGCGCTGGCTTCTAGGAAGGGCATTCTCTTAGGCACCCCGTGCTGCTCTCCCTCACTAAGAGCTGAGTGATGACTGCTATTTAATTTAAAGTTTTCTAACAGAGCAGCTCTGACGAAACTTTGAAAAGTATTTCCTCAAATTAAATCGGCCTTTGTTAGTTGCAAGTTGGGCCAAAATTGTTTCTATTATGAAATTATCTATTTGTCTAGGTTTAGATTCTCCTGAAAATTTAACAACCTTATTATCGTGTGTGGAATTTTATAAGCAAAATTACTTTCTTCACATGATCATGAACTATAGAAGTTAAAGAAATGGAATCCAGTATTGTTAGAATACTGGGCTGTTGATACAAATAGCAAATAACTTTCCCTATAACAACACAAGATGGAACTAACTGGGAGCACATTGAAGGAAGCAGTTTCTCAGGTTTCTCAGGAAGTGGTTGTCTGATGGGACTCGGTTCAGGAAGAGTTCCCTTTGCCCTCGGAAGGAGCCTTCCTGCCGGGTTCCAGGCCTTGGGGTCAGGTGACGCCTGTATGTCAGGTCCTTCCCCACCAACGTTAGCATCTATTTTCACACATTCTGAGGATTGTCTAATGGGATTTCTATTTCCGTTTCTCATTTTTCCAGACTAATAGCTAAAAATTCTGGAAGCATTTGGGAGCAGTACTGTGGAACCTTTCAAATGATAAGCTGTGATTGGATCTTTAGAAATAGAATATAAAACATGGGCCATGTTTTGAAATCTTAGAGGGATTCTGGTTTAAGATCTGAAATGTGAAATACTTTAAAAATTATTTTTTTGTTAATTCTTACACGATGATATTTTTTCCATTGTTTTCTAGAGAGAGTGGGAGGGAGGGAGGACGGAGAGAGAGATGGAGAGAAACGTTGATGTGAGATAGATACTTCTATTGGTTGCCTCCCGTGCGTACCCTTAACTGGGGCTGGCGAAGTATGTGCCCTTGACCAGGAATCGAACCCGCGACCCTTTGGTCTGTAGGCGGATGCTCTAACCACTGAGAAACCCGGCTAGGGCACTTTTTAAATTTTTTTATCCTCTTACAGACTGTGCATGTTTTTATAATCACTAAGCTACTGATTATTTCAGTTAAAATAAATAATTGTTACTGTGTTCTGAGGAAGAGTTTGAGATGTACGTAGTTTAGATCTTATACAGAGCTGCCTGTGGGATGGTAAAATCAGAATATTACGAAAGTTTACACTGAGTCCCTGCACTGACTCTTGGAACTTAGGAAGCGTTCCCTCTTCTGGGTGCAGGGTCTGGTCACGTGGGAGGCTGCTCTGCCCGGAGTTACTTCCTGGGCTCTGGTGAGAAGACACAAGGGAAGAGTTTTATGCTGACTTCCAGGCAGTTGATCGCATATGGAAACTGTTACCGTAGAAGCCACACCATGAACTAAACACAGCTCTTTCCCTTTATGTGTGGCCATTTGTTTCCTGGTGGGGTTTTTTTGGTTAGGGACCTTTTACAACTGGTAGTGCTAACTTTTTAAAAGCGTGGCATCTTTCTATCGCTTCTAACCAGCCTCTGCAGTTCATGTGAGTGACAGGGTGAACCCTGCTGTGACTGTGGTCAGAGGCACACCCACGCCATTGTTGATGTTGATTTTTTATTTGTTTATTTACTTATTTATTTATTTCCATCCTGTTATGTGTTTGTTTTGTTTGAAATTTATTTTTATCTAAGAATTTTTTTAATTTATGAAATTGAAAATTTCTACTAACAGCCTGCTAAAATTGATATATTATTAGCTCACTCTGTTGCACTTGGATGTTTCATTTAGAAAGAAATGCATTTTATGTTTTCCATACAGCTTTAAATGAAGTAGCCAGTCCTGTAATGAAATGCTGTGTTGCCATGATGGTTATACCTGAGTGGCCCAATATTGCCCTGCTGAGATGACCAGGCTGGTTAGGATTGCTCTGTTGAAATGTGCTGTTTCTTATATGTAATCAAATCAACCTCTCCTCTTCTCTTCTCTTCTCTTCTCTTCTCTTCTCTTCTCTTCTCTTCTCTTCTCTTCTCTTCTCTTCTCTTCTCTTCTCTTCTCTTCTCTTGCCTAATGTTGAAGATGTAGATCTTTGTTTTTAAAGATTTTTATACCTTTGTTTATGCATCTAAGTTTATATTTTTTGTGATTTTAGACTTCAGCAGTTTGTACATTGGAACATTTTAATGTAATCATTGTGCTAATTAAATTACACTAATAAACATCTTACATTAACATCTTACAGACTGGAATTTGGTTGGGGTCTAAATATTGAAGTGTAATGTGACGTAAGACGTGAGTTTGGTAAATAAAGATGCTTGAGACATGAGTTCTCAGTCTAACAAAGCTACTAATCCCACTCCTAACCATCCCATATTGTACGGGCTTTCTACTGTCACTTACATTGCCGTTTTTGATTCTCAGAGTAACTCTTCTTTCCAAAATCTGTACGAGTTAAGTCCAAATGACTGCTTGATATTTTATAGCATATGGTGAGAAAGACAGTTGGCAGAATAGCAATGTGCAGTTATTCAAAAAGACAGTTTCATGGCTTATCCATTATGGTTAGATATTTTCTTTTTAAAAAAATATATTTTTATTGATTTCAGAGAGGAAGGGAGAGGGAGAGATAGAAGCATCAATGATGAGAGGGAATCATTGATTGGCTGCCTCCTGCACGCCCCCCACTGGGGATCAAGCCTGCAACCTGGGCATCGAACCATGACACACTCAACCACTGAGCTATACTTGCCAGGCTATCGTTAGATATTTTCTAATACTGCATCTATCTTTGGTGTAGTCCAATTAAAATTCATGTTCACAGTCTTCCTGAATTATTAAATAAACGTTTACATTCAATATCATTTTAATTTTGTAACATTATATAAATAATATTTATATACTAGAGACCCGGTGCACGAAATTCGTGCAGTGGGGTGGTGGGGGTGTCCCTCAGCCCAGCCTGCACCCTCTCCAATCTGGGACCCCTTGGGGGATGTCCGACAGCCCCCTCACAATTCGGGACTGATGGCTCCTAACCACTTGCCTGCCTGCCTGCCTGATTGCCCCTAACCCGCTTCTGCCTACCAGCCTGATCGCTCCCTAACCGCTCCCCTGCCAGCCTGATTGACACCTAACTGCTCCCCTGCCAGCCTGATCACCCTCAACTGCCCTCCCCTGCAGGCCTGGTTGCCCCCAACTTCCCTCCCCTGCCGGCCATCTTATGAAAATGTGGGGGTGTCCATCTTGTGATGACATGGGGACGGCCATCTTGTGGCAGCCATCTTGTGATAACGTGGTGGGCGGCCATCTTGAGAGGGCGAGAGGGTCAATTTGCATATTACCTCTTTATTATATAGGATATAAAAGGCTAATATGCTAAGTGTCCGACCGTCCGACCAGTCACTATGACACACACTGACCACCAGGGGGCAGGAGCTGCCGTGATGCGCACTGGCCATTTGCAGAGAAACAGCACCACGGATCTGGAGCCCACAAAGTAATACTCAGCTTCCCCCAAGTGGGGCACAGGCCCTGCCACCACCCCAGAGTGACACCCCACCAAATTGCAGCTGACGCTGCCAAGATCCCATGGTGCAAAATGCGGCCCACAGCCCAGTCCAGCCCGGAAATGGTGGCTGTGGGCGCTGGGTAATGGTGTCACGTAGCAACGCCCAGCTTCCTCTCCCTAGCGACTAGCCTCCTTGGAGTTTCTTCAGCCCAGGAACACGACTTGCTTAACAGCCAGGTGGAAACATTTTACACTTTAACCAAATGTCTGTGAAGTGTTTTCCCGTGCCTCATCTCATTTGATCCTCACAGAAGTCCTGGAGTAAGTAGATAGGAGACTCGGTGGAATCCTATTTTCTTTTTGTTAGCCGGAAAACGGAGATTTAGAAAGCTTAGAAACTTGACCCGACCGAAAGGAAGAAATGGTGGACCTTGAAAGTGACTTCAGGCTTTCTCACTGCACAGAATATAGTCAAACACTACTGCAGTTAAATATTTTACCCTTTGTTCTCCCTGCATGGTCTACAATAATAATCTGCTTTATGTTGATATTAATTGCTGTGTTGCTGACAATTACCTGAAAGAGAAGTTGGGGTGCTTCACTGGGCTGGGAAAAGTTTAGCTACATCAGAAAGCAGGTCTACCAGTAAATAAGCAAGTTTATCTGTATCCATAAAGCTCTCGCTGGTGCCAGTTGCATGTGTGTGTTTCCATCTGTCATTGTCGATCGTGAATTTGGTTGACACTTCTACTATAGAGAAAAGGCGAATAGCGATATTAAAGTATTTCTTCTAATTAATTTCCTTTACATGTGCACGGATTTGTGCACCAAGCCACTAATCCTACATAATAAAAGCCTAATATGCCAAGTGTCCAGTCGTCTGTTCAACCAATCAAAGCGTAATATGTTAACGATATGCCTAAGCTGCTCAACTGCTCACTATGACGTGCACTGACCACCAGAGGGCAGATGCTCCAACTGGTAGGTTAGCTTGCTGCTGGGGTCCGGCTGATCAGGACTGAGCGAGACGGGCCAGACACGCCCTGGAGCCCTCCCACAGTCCCTCCCCTGCTGGCCAACCTCCAGCGTCCCTCTCCGGCCCCAATCATGCATCGGTGGGGTCCCTCAGCCTGGCCTGCACCCTCTCGCAATCCGGGCTGAGGGGACCCCCTCCCCCCCGCAAGTGCATGAATTTCGTGCACTGGGCCTCTAGTTTGATAATATAGTATACTGGATCTGGGAAGAATTCTGTGGAATGCCCAATTCCCTAGTCATTCTGCGTTAGTGTTTCTTTATAGCAGTAGATAGATTTGCAAGTGCAATCTGTTGACTGAATTAAAACATTGAAAAGATTCTATGCCTGAGGTAATTTGGATGATAGAAGTTTTTTAGTTGCTAGACATTTCTTTTTATTAAGACAGCTCAATTTAATATTCTGTTTCCTTTTATTAAGAGCTTAATAATCTATTCTTATGTTTAAAGTACAATTATTCACAATTTTCTTAAAAGATGGAGACAATTATTGGATCTTATTAGTACATTTATTTTGCTGAAAGTGAGATGAAATCTGGCTACAGTTGATTAATATGGGGAGCTGGGAGGTGAGAATCCTATTTTGGGCGGGCTGGTGGGACACAGCATTATTTTAATTTCTGAGGCATGTATAAATCTGGATTAATGTCAATTGTATATTGGTGCTGTTTCCATTACAATGAAGGCTTACCAACAATCACAAGTTACTTGTGGAATAAACTTCTGTGCTACCCTGGAGGCAAATTACTGTGCTTTACACTGTTTGGGGCTAGCTGTGCAGTACACAGTGCTCTGCAAAGGGTTACTGGTGGTTTCCATTGTGATCAGAGCAGGTGCTTGTTATGATAACTGTTCTGGGTATGATGGGATATCAACTCCTCAGGTCAGACCAGCAATAAAACTAAAACTGCTTTGTTAGAATGTCCTGAAACAGAAGATGTTCTAGGTGTTTCAAACTCTCATCATAAGATACAATGCATTCAATTTAGCATTAGAATAAATGTAAGGCACCAAAAAGTGAAATATTAACAGAAAATAAGTCTGTAATGTTAGAATGTCTGAGCAGCATTTACAACTAACCCATAAGTTGGCATCCTCCTCCTATATAATAAAAGGGTAATATGCAAATTGACCCTAATGGCGGAACAACTGGTCCCTATTACATGCACTACCACCAGGGGGATGTTGCTCAATGCAGGAGCTGCCCTGGTGATCAGTGCACTCTCACAGGGGGAGCGCTGCTCAGTCAGAAGCCAGCTCATGGCTGGCCAGCACAGCGGCGGTGGCGGGAGCCTCTCCTGCCTCTGTGGCAGCGCTAAGGATGTCCGACTGACGGCTTAAGCCCGCTCCTCACAAGGAGTGGGCCTAAGCTGTTAGTCGGACATCCCCCAAGGGCTCCCGGGCTGCCAGAGGGATGTCTGACTGCTAGCTTAGGCCCAATCCCCCAGGGAGCGGGCCTAAGCTGGCAGGTGGACATCCCCTGAGGGTTCCCGGACTGCGAGAGGGCACAGGCCGGGCTGAAGACCGCCCCCCCCGCCCCCCATGAGTGCATGAATTTTCAGTATATCCATTTTTCATTTGAAGAAGTTAAAGTTAGGTTAATAATGAAGCTCAAAGTTGGACCAAGTCTGATAAGCCTTTATGCCTTTTCTACCACATGGTGTCATGTCACGGAGGATCTTCTTACTATCTGTCCCCTTATAGGCCATTTTATTTCTGTAAGGTTGGTGTTGATGCCTCCTCTTCTATTTCTGAACATAGTAATTTAAGTCATCTCTTTTTCTTAATCAGCCTAGATACACTTTGTCCATTTTGTTGATCTTTTCAAAGAACCAACTTACAGTTTTGTTGTGTTTTCTCTATTTCACTCGAATCTACATTGCTTCCTTCCCTCTGCTTGCTTTAGGTTTACGTTTGCTCTTCCTTTCCTGGTTTCTTAAGGTAGAAGGTTATGTTATTGATTTGTGATTTTCCCCCACTTCTGATGTAGGTGTTTACAGCTATAAATTTCCCTCTAAGCACTACGTGAGCTGCATCTTGTACGTTCTGGTGTGTTATGTTTTCATTTTCATTCATCTCAAAATATTTTCTAATTTTCTTTGTGACTTCTTTGCCTATTGGTAGTTTAAGAATCTGCAGTCAATTTCTACATATTTGTGAATTTTCCAAACTACTTTCTGTTGTCATTTTCTAATGTTATTTCATTTTGGTTACAGAACAAATTTTGTATGATTTAAATCCTTTTAAAGGATTGTTTTAGGGCCTAACATATGGTCTGTCCTGGAGAATGTTCCATGTATACTTGAGAAAAATGTATATTCTGCTGTTGTTGCATGGTGTTTTCTTTAAAATGTCTTTTATGGTGTTATTCACGTCTTCTTTTCCTTGTTGGTACTCTGTCTAGTTGTTCTGTTTATTATTGAAAGTGGGGTATTGAAGCCTCCAACAATCATTGTTGAATTAACTGTTTCTCAGTTACGTTTTTTCTTTATATAATCCTCCCCAGAGGATATGTTTGTTTGTTTTTTAATCTATTTGTAATTCCATAGGTAACAATATATATAGAGAGAGACATTGATGTGAGAGAGAAACATCGATCTTTTGCCTCCCGTACATGCCCCGATGGAGGACTGAACCGGGAACCTAGGTAATGTGCCCTGATCGGGAATCGAACCCACAACCTTTTGGTGTACGGATGACACTCCAACCAATGGAGCCACCCCACCAGGGGCATCAGCTTAGTTAATTTGTGCTTCATATATTTTAGGTCTTTCATTCTAATGTTTTAAAGGAGAAATTTGAATAATTAACTTTCATGTGCTTTTTATATTCAAGGATTAATTCCTTGTGAAAAGTTCTGGGGTGTGGATTAGAGGATGTTTACAAATGATTACTACAACTGTGAGCTCCCGGGAGCTTTCAAAATGGAGTGCAATGTCGTGATGGGGAGGAAGATTTAAAGTGCTTTTCAAAAGATGATTTTCTTTTCCTCAAAATCCCAACCACCATTTTTGTAGAAATAGGAAAATCTACCCTAAAATTCATAGGGAATTTCAAAACAATCTTGAAAACGAATAAAGTTAGAGGTTTCACACTTTCCGACTTCGACACTTACCATATCGCTGCAGTGATCGGTGTGGGCCTGGCATGAGGACAGATAGACCCAGGAAGAGAATAGAGCCCAGAATAAACCCTTGCATGTGTGTTCAGTGATATCAGGACAGGGCACCGAGACCATTGAATGCGGAAAGGATAGTCTTCCCAACAGATGGTGCCAGGAAAACTGGATATCCAATTGGACCCTTACTTTACACCTTACCCAAGTATTGATCAAAATGGATCAAAGACCTAAAAATCAGAGCAAAAACTATAAAACTCTTAGAAGAAAACAGAGCATAAACTTGATGACATTGGATCTGGCTATGATTTCTTGGATATGACACCAAAGCACAGGCAATAAAAATAAGATAAACTGTACTACATGAAAACTAAAAACTTTTGTGCATCAAGGACACTATCAATAGAGCAATTCACGGAGTGGGAAAAAATGTTTACAAACATATATCTGAAAAGGGATTAATATCCAGAATATATGAAGCACTTCTATAACTCAACAACATCAAAACAAACAACTTGATTAAAGATGAGCGGGGGACTTGAACACACATTTCTCCAAAGAAGATATACAAACAGCCAGGAAGCACATGAAAAGAAGCTTACCATCACTAATCATCAGGAAAATACAAATAAAAATCCAACGAGATACCACTTTACACCCATTAGGGTGGCTGTTACTAAAAAAATACCAGGGTACCAGTTAATAATGCAGATTTTTTTTAATAGATGGAGTTACACATATGTTGATATGTATATGCGATTTGATGTGTATGCTATTTTGTTGTATTGACAGCAAGCTTCAAAACTTCATATGTCAAATTTTCTGAAGGTGTTAACAGCATAGATATTTTTATGCTTAAAAATGTCAAATTTCGTGCCAATAAAAGCACTTGCGGGAAGTTTTAATTCATTATTTTGAAGAAAAGTGCTGCTGAAAGTGATCGTATACTTCGGGAAGCTTATGGTGAACATGCTGCATCTCAAGATACTTGTGAGCGCTGGTTAAACACTTTAAAAGTGATGATTTTAATTTGAAAGACAAAGAACGTCCAGGTCAACTGAAAAAGTTTGAAGACCAACAGTTACAAGCATTATTGGATGAAGATGCGTGTCAAACTAAAAAACAACTTACAGAAAGATTAAACGTTGCTCAGCAAACAATTTCTGGTCGTTTATAAGCAATGGGAAAGGTTTTACAGGAAGGAAAATGGGTGCCACATCAACTGAACGAAAGACAAATGGAAAACCGAAAAGTCATCAGTAAAATGTTGCTTCAACAGCACGAAAGAAAGTCTTTTTTGCATTGAATTGTGACTGGCGATGAAAAGTGGATTTATTTTGAGAATCCCAAACGCACAAAATCATGGGTTGATCCAGGTCAACCATCAACATCGACTGCAAGACCAGATCACTTCGGAAGGAAGACAATGCTCTGCGTTTGGTGGGATCAGGAAGGTGTGGTGTATTATGCGCTTCTAAAACCAGGTGAAACCGTTAATACTGATCGCTACCGACAACAAATAATCAATTTGAACCACACTTTGATCATAAAACGACCACAGTGGGCCATAAGACACGGCAAAGTAATTTTGCTTTATGATAACGCACCATCACACACTTCAAAGCCAGTTAAAGACACGTTAAAAGATCTTGCCTGGGAAGTGTGAACCCACCCGCCGTATTCACCAGAACTTGCTCCTTCAGATTACCACTTGTTCCCATCGATGGCACACACACTTTCTGAGCAGCACTTCAAAACGTACGAAGGAGTGGAAAATTGGGTCTCTGAATGGCCTGCCTCAAAACAAGAAAAGTTCTATTGGGACGGTACCCACCAATTACCTGAACGATGGGGAAATGTGTAGCTAGCGATGGACATTACTTTGAATAAAGCACTTTTGATGTTTCTCTTGAAATTACCGTGTTTTCTTTGGATTACAAAATCCGCATTATTAACTGGTACACCGGTAATGTGGGCAATTGGAACCCTTTGGCGCTGTTGGTAGGACATTGTAAATGGTGCCCCCTGTGGGAACCATCTCCACGGCACACGTACCAGCTGAGATGTGCCCTGTAGCTCGTGTGCTCTGGTGCTCCTTCCCATCCCCCGACAGTGTTAGCGTTACAATGGTTTCCATCTTCTGTTTACCTAACCCATTTTCGTGGCTAAAGCATTGTTGCTGAATTTGAAAACATTGTTTTAAATAATCAAGCCTTGTGCTGTGATCTTTCTGTGCCGTTGAAAAAATTACAAACGTTACCTTGACCATGTGGCTGTTGTGCTTAACGTAGAGCAGAGCAAGGGGCCACTTGCTGTTCGTGTGTAGACAGCAGGGCGGCCTGACTTCAGCTTCCGTGGCTCACGTGGCTGACTGTGCTCTCTCCCTTCTCCTCAGCAGCATTTCTTTCTAAGTGGGTGATTCTGTTTCCGGCCTCACGCGGGGACAGGAAGTTAAGAGCAAGGCCAGATATAATTAGATGTAATTGCAGTTATTTTTGCCAGGTGCTGGCACATGTCTTTTTAGAAATAAGTTCCCCTGAGTGATTTGTTTACATTCGAGAAAGCTGCCCAGAGAGCAGGCCTAGATCTAACACCTACTGGCCTTGGCCTCTTAGGCAAGTGTTTTGCCCTCTTTAGCCGAAGGTTCCTCTTCTGTAAAAGGTGATCTAGTAGTCAGGTAATTAATTGTTGGGGTTAAAGGGCAGAAAACACATCCAATGCTTTGTAACTGGTTGAAGGGGTTAATAAGTGTGGGATGATACTAGGAGAATAGTGTTCACATAGGAGGTCTTACAGGTTCAGCCCAGTGAGTGCTTTTGCCAGTAAGTCATCCTGTTGGGCCGTCAGCCCCTCTTCCTGTTTAAATGGTTGTGTAACAGAGTTTTAATTGGCTGTAACTAGAGCACGTCTGGAGTCCGTTGTGACTTTGGAGATGCTCTATTTCTAGAGGACAGAGTTGAAGGGGGAACTTTAAAAGAACTCCAGGCACACTGAAGGAAGAGCTTTTCTTTGTTAATTTTGAGGAAATTAATTTAGGACTCTGTCGCTGCAAAGACCTGCTAGCTGCTCCTCCAGTAGGCTTTCAGCAACTGAGAATGAGAGGAAGGTCCAAAGCTTCACGCAAGTCTGCGTGTCGACATCAAACTCCTTGGAGGCCTCGCTGAAGGGCTGCTTTTGGTCCTAAAGCTGGTCTTTCCGGCCTCCAGTTTCTCCGTGAACGAGGGATTTCGCCGCTGCTGTTACTGCTGCTGCGTGTTTTCTCCTTCGCTTACAGCCTTTTAATTCGGGGGTAACACGTGCCTTCCGGTTTATTTCTTTGGTTTAAACCTCTCATTCATCCCCCCCCCCCCCCCCGCTTTTTTTTATCATGTGAATTTAAGCCATTGCACAGTTTTTAATTCTCAGTATATGTATCAGTCAAAGTCTGGTGAGGAGACATAAACCACACAGTGATTTGAACAGAGAATTAACTACCGAGGGGAGGGGTCAGAGAACTCTAAAGTACACAGGAATGGAAGGCATGGGAGCAGTTACTACCCCTAGTACTCAGAGCACGCAGAGAAGGAAAATGGGGGAGCGTGCACTTCTTCCCAAATCCGGTTTCTTATCTTGGATTTCCTCATTGGGTGGTGGTGGTTTTTGTCGGTGCTGCTGTGGGCTGAGGTTGGCAGGCAGGAATCTGTACAGGGCCGTGCTGCGCAATCACCGAAGCCAGCGGGCTCTGGGGACCTTGCCTGGGAGGATGCTCGCGGGAGTGCCCACTGAGCACGTTGGGGTGAGTGCCATTGTGAGCTCTGCACCCCAGCACAGCACCACGGGAGCCCTCCCTAAGCTGACTGTCAGGCCAGCTGACAAAGGAGACACATGTATAGGGTCTGGCTCCCTTATGCACGGAGGGCAGGGAAGGGGAGTGTGCAGCTGAGAGGCAGGAACCCTTTGGCTACTGTCATCAAGAGACTGATAGTGAAGTTACTTTTCAACAGCGTACAGTTAACGGGAAGAAGGAAGAGAAGAAATGGTTAGAATATACTAGTAAACATAAACATAACAGAGAGAATAAAGCCGTCACAGTTCTCATTTCTGTAACTGGTCGTGAGACCATGGTTGACACCTAGGCCTTCTTTCTGCTGCTGCCCATCGGAGCCCCTGCCCGCAGCCCTGGTTAGGCATTCAGTCTCTGCTAACGCCCACAGCACGCCCGACGGGCGCTGCTCCTCAAAAGGGGGAAGTGGTTTGCTGCCTCCTCCTCTTCAGATCCAGTGAGCGTCTGTCAGCTTAGTGGGCTCTTGTGATATTGACTGGAATGTCATAATGTTCAAGGTCAGTAGCCAGGTCGTTAGCAGGGCGGGACCAAGTGGTGCCAGGCTGCCCAGGGGGATGATCTGTTCAGTTAGAGAGGTCACAGCTCTTCGCCAGCACCCAGCTGACTTCTGCCCAGGCCAGGCTAGTTAAATGGGCATGTGACAGATGTCACCACCTTTGTTTCTTTCAAGTCTTTGAAGTGGCATTAAACGCTTTAATTATCCTGGGGTATTGCTTCTGTTAAATATCTTTTAAAAAAATGTTTCTATTAATTTTTTAGAGAGAGGAAGGCAGGAGGAGAGAGAGAGAAACATCGATGAGATCGGCTGCCTCCTGCATGCACCCTACTGGGGACCGAGCCTGAAACTTGGGCATGTGCCCTGACCTGGAGTCCAATCAGTGACCTCTTGGTGCATGGGATGATGCTCAACCAACTGAGCCACACCAGCTGGGGCCTGGTTAAATATCTTGGTAGAGAGGGGAAGTTCTAGTGGATTCCCACCTAGTCTCTTCTATAATGACCCTTGTCAATGGGGCCAACTAGTTGGTAGTGGAGAGCCAGTGTGGGCGTCAGCCAGTTGTCAAGTATGTCTGTTCCCAGTTCGTCCAGGAGTTGAGGAAATAACCACAAAATCAGTGCATGGACCAGCTGGGCCCGCTGTGAGTCGGACTGGAGCGCAGCACTCCACCTGTCGCCCGACTGCCATTAGCCCTCACTTTGACTGTGAGCCACAGGGGCATTGTGAGTCACCCAAAGGGTCTGGTGCTTCCTTTTCTCTCTTCAAAAGTCACTCTAGTAAGTGGCCGTGGGGGGTTGGGGGGTGGAGGCGCAGTCTGTACCGTGGAAGCCATGCAGGGCCCTTCTGGAGCAGGTTCTGCCTTCGCTCAGTTTCTAGAATTGGGTCAGGAAACTGATTGGTAGGTTATGGCTTTTCAAGAACGATTATGGCTATCAGAGGTAGAGTTTCCCCCTATTACATAGGTCAATCCAGGTTTTAGTAGGCTGCCTATGGAACACTGATCAATTAACTACCATGAAATTACTGACACAACCCTGCTGCTGTTAATGGAAGATACACCCACCTTGTCTTGGTGAGTAAGGACACCCAGCTGGGCGAAAATCTGTCTATAACTTCTGACTCCCCCCAAACTTCCCTACTAATAGCCTACTGTTGGCTGGAAGCCTTACTGATAACATAAATAGTCTATGAACACATATTTTCTATGTTGTAGGTATTATATACTGTATTCTTACAATAAAGGAAGCTAGAAAAGAGAAAACATTACTAAGAAAATCTCGAGGAAGAGAAAATACTTTACAGTATTTATTGAAAAAAACCTGCATCTAAGTGGAACCGAATAATTCAAATCTGTATTGCTCAAGGGTATGGTGACAGAGACTATATGGCCTGCAAATCCTAAAATATTTACAGTATTTGCTATATTCTAATAATAATATATTGGCAAAAACTGGGGAACATGTGCAGAAGTATATTCTAAGGATCTTTGACCAAAGAGGGTAGAATATAATTCTGTGTTGGGCCTATTTATTAATACGAGCTCAGTTACTATTTAATGGATTGGCTCACACAGCTAGAAGTGTCTCTAACAGCTCACTCAGTTTATGGAAATTTGGACTCAACAGTGACCTGCATTTAATGAGGTAGAGAGGCCAAAGCTTCCCTGGCAAGATACAAAGGGAGGGACTCCGAGGCTTAGGGAGACCTGAGCACAAGGAGGCACAGAAGACACCCCTTCACCTGAGCAGCACCCCAGTGGGGGGTGTCCGCACCGGGAGCGCTCCGTGGCCCTTCTCCTTTGTCGTGTGTACCTGGCTCCCGACACCTGGGCTGGCAAACGTGTGTCTGTGAAGGACCAGTACTTCTCCCAGTTATTGCGTTTGTTTTTTTAAATAACTGGTTTGTTAAAATTGGAATCTAAATTTCTTTTAATTCATAAATTCCTTTATGGGGAAATTTTTTTCTTTAATACCATTGGATTTTGTTTGTATTTAAAGATGCTAAAGATTTAGCTCTGCTTATAACCAGAGGAGGAGACGTGAGGAAAGAGGGATGAAAAAGCAGGTGTAATGATCGCACTCCGATGTGGAATCTAAGTAACAAAATAAACTGATGAACGGAGTGGGTCCAGAGACATGGACGCATGGAACAGAGTGCAGACCCTCAGAGGGAAAGCTGGGGAGGTGGCGGGGGGAGGTGATCAACCAAAGACCTTGTGTGCACACATGCATCACCCATGGACACGGGCGATAGGGAGCTGAAGGCCTGGGGCGGGGGAGGGGGGGCTGGAGGGGGTCAATGGGGGGAAGGGGGCATATGTAATACTTTCAACAACAAAAGATTTATTTAAAAAATAAATAAAACCGATCAATCTGACTTAGCCCCCCCATTCCCCACAAAAATAAAAGCAAGTCTAGGAGGTTGAAGGCTGGGTCGCAAGGTGACGAAGGCACACTTCCCTAACTGCTGTCCTTAGGAAGGAGAAGGGCGTGGGTCTCTCATAGTCTCGAGTTTAGCCTTTTCTCTTCGAATTAAAGAAAACAAAGGTGAGGATTGTACTTCCCTCACCAGTAAGAAGGAAGGAAGGAAGATGGCCCCTGGCTGGTGTGCTCAGTGGTTGGAGCACTGGGCTGTGCACCCACAGGTCGTGGGTTTGATTCCTGGCCAAGGGCAAGTACCTGGGCTACAGGTTTGATCCCCCGCAGGGCTCATGCGGGAGGCAACCAATCAGTGTGTCTCTCTCACATCAATGTTTCTCTCCCTCCCTCCCTCCCTTCTACTCTCTGTTAAAAAATCAATGGAAATGTTTCTCTCTCCCCCAATTTTTTTGGGGGGAGGCAACCAAAATTTTTGGCGGCCTTGAAAAAAAAAAATCAATGGAAAGAATATCCTTGGGTGAGGATTAAAAAAAAGAAGTAATGATGAACTCACATAGTTAAGTTTGCAGTAGAAGAAAAGGGCAGTCGCAGACTTTTATTTTCTATAAAGTAAGAGCTTATATATGTCAGAATAGAGGATTCTGAGAGCATGTGTAAAACCCTCTTTGGAGAATGAGAAGGAAGTGTTGTAATGTGCATTCAGCATGACAGTAAATCGAGTGTCTGGGAGGCGGAAGGAACCTCTGAAAACGGCAGTGTTACCGCTCACCTGCGGCAGCTCCGGCTGTGTTCCGGCCTCACGGTCCATCGGTGCCTGTGCGCACGCTGGGCCAGCCTGCGGGATTTCTGACGGGTGCTGCGTAGTCTGTTAGGATGCTTGTTTATCTGATAGTGAACCAAAAGGAAACCGCTAACCCAAAGTCATCATCTCTGTCCTGTTTGAGACCTTCAGTGAGTGCTCAGTGTTTTCAGATACTGTTAGAACTCTGCACTCTTAAAAAAAAAGTCGCCCCACCATTTTAGGGGTGTCAGATACCATTGATTTCAGTCAGGAAGGTTGGTAGCCTGTTTTTGCCTATTTAGGAAAAAAAAAAGACACCCTAACATAGTTGTACATGAACATTTTATTGTAAAAAGTGGAGTTGACTGAAAATCTGAGGAGTTAGCTTCTGTCACTTAAATGTTTATTTCAGAATAATTTCAAGTGTACAAAAAAGTTGAAAAAATAGACTTAAAGAACTTTTGTATGTTTTTTAAGTATTTACCAATTGATAACATTTTGCCACAACTGCTTTATCATTCTATAATATATGTAGGGATGTACACATACTATTTCCCTGGTCAGTTTTATCTTTGTAATCACGATCTAGAATAGTCCTTTCATGATACAGATGAGAATATCAAAGTTCAGAGGAATTAAGCAAGTTAACGAAGGTCCTGCCGAGAACTGGGACTCTAGTATCTAAGTCCTCCGTCCCAATCCACGTTCCTTTTCTGCTTTGCTGTCTTTTCACCTGACTCTCCAGATAAAGGGTATTCTCTACAGATAGAATGTGTGCAGATACTCTTTAAGTCATCAGTTCCCAAACATTTTAGTACCAAGACAATTTTCATGCTTAAAACTGTTGAGGATGATGAGTATGTTTGTTCTCTTTTTGTGGTGATGGCATACATATGTTGAAATTTATCAAATTGTACACTTTAAATATGTGCAGCTTTTTGTATGCCAATTGTACCTCAATAAAACTTTATAAAATTAAGGACCCCAAAGAGCTTTTTTGTTCATATGGGTTATATCTATCAGTATTTACCAAACTAGATGTTAAAATGGAGGGACTTTTAAACTATTATCTATATATATAAAAGCCTAAGCGACTGTTATGACCGGACGACTGCCGGTAGCTATTACCCAGGGGGGTGGTCGGTGCGCTCCCACAGCCAACCTCCCACGGCTGGCCAACCTCTCGGGTCCCTCCCCCCGGCCGGCCAGCCCAATCGGGACTGGGCGAGACGGCCCCGATCGCCGGCCAGGCCGAGGGGCCCCACCCGTGCACGAATTCATGGACTGGGCCTCTAGTTTCAAAATAACAATACTAAACTTAATGTTAACATTAACGGTTTTCATAGGTATAGTTACAAAAAAAGGAGTTTCGTAGTAAGGCTTGTGTTTTCATTTCTCTGAGCCTCTTTAACATCTGCTTTGTGTGTTTGGTCTGTCACAATATGTTGTTTGAGTTTGAAGCATATGAAGAAACTTCACTTCACATATATATGCCCTTAAGAGGAGGAACCTTTGATAGTGTTTTTCAGGTAATGGGTATTCATCTTGGATTTGATACCAAATCTTGACAAGTGGTTGTTTCTTAAAGGTTCTTGCAGTGTATAATCCGAAACAATTAACTTTTTTTCTTAACCTTTTGCACTCAGATGTCGAGTGTGACTCGACATGGTTAGCATCGGTAGCAGCTCAAGAAAAAAGCGAGCGAGTGCAAAGGGTTAATATATATTTTATTGATTTTTACAGAGAGGAAGGGAGAGCGAGAGACAGCTAGAAACATTGATGAGAGAGAAACATCGATCAGCTGCCTCCTGCACACTCCCTACTGGGCATGTGCCCACAACCAAGGTACATGTCCTTGACCGGAATCGAACCTGGGACCCTTGAGTCCGCAGGCCGACACTTTATCTACTGAGCCAAACCGGTTAGGGCAACAATGAACTTTTTGTTTTCTGTTATGTTAAAAGCCATTGGTTTATTTGCACTTGGAATGGATCTTACCTGATAGAATTAGCCTGGCTTTTATATATAGACTAGAGGCCCGGTGCACGAAATTTGTGCACTCAGGGGTGTCCCTCAGCCCGGCTTGCGCCCTCTCGCAGTCCAGGAGCCCTCAGGGGATGTCTGACTGCCGTGAAGGCCGGAGAGGCTCCTGCCACCACCGCTGCACTTGCCAGCCATGAGCCTGTCTTCTGGCTGAGCGGTGCCCCCCCGGGGGAGTGCATTGACCACCAGGGGGCAGCTCCTGTGTTCAGCTGCCCCATAGCAACCGGTTGTTCCGCTCTTCAGTCCATTTGCATATTAGCCTTTTATTATATAGGATATTACTACTTAATTGGTACTTTTAATATTTAGTCTCTTGCCTTTTCTGTTAAATGCCCCATTTTCTCAAAAATAGAAACGGCCCAGCCAGCGTTGCTCAGTGGTTGAGCATTCACCTTTGAACCAGGAAGTCACGGTTCAATTCCTGGTCAGGGCACATGCCCAGGTTGTGGGCTCAATCCCCCAGTGTGGGACTTGCAGGAGGCAACTGATCAATGATTCTCTCTCATCATTGGTGTTTCTCTCCCTCTTTCTCTCTCTCTCCCTCCCCCCCCCCCTTCCTCTCTGAAATCAATAAAAATATATTTAAAAAAAATAGAAACCAGCCCCTATGCTTTCCCATTTTACTTTTATAGGAGAACCAAGGTATCTAGACTTGTTTCCATGTGCACGGTGTACATTGCTTTTTGTTTTGAATTTCATTTTTCACTCTTTTACTGAAATAGACTCTCTGAGTAGACTGCAGTTAATGATAAAAAACAAAAACAAACCCACATTTATTCTGAAGGCTGTTGCTCCTGCAAGGGAGTTTGCCTGCTTTTGCTGAGGCGTTTTGAGAAGGAAATCTAGGTCAGTAGCCGTGAATGAAGATGCGGGGCAGCCTCCGTCAGCAGGCTCATTAATGATGCTGCTGGTGGAGGCGGCGGTCCTCAGCGCAGTCCCTGAGAGCTGCTCTGGGCTGGGCGACCAGTGCCATCCACATCTGAAAACACCCTTCTCAAGGATGGGAGAGAAAAATGTAAAATCGTGGGTTTTTACCAAAGGGTAAGAAATATAAGCAGAAAAAAAATACATATAAGCAGAATCACTAGTCTTTTAAAGTTTATTTTAGAAATGATACTGAGCCAAACCAGCTATGGTTTATACACTTTTTAAAAAGTTTTTGTCAAAGGCACTAGCAGGTCTGATTGTCTTATAGTGTACTAGCTTTAATACAGAACACTGGCACGTTGTAACATTTGTTCCATGTTTCTATTTGCAGGGTCTCCAACTGCATTTCTTGAAGAGAAAATGGCCTTCCAGGGATATCAGAACAACCAGAACTGGCCAGAAAACACAAACTTTTACTTTGAACCCGAGCAAGTGGTGCATCCTATCCAGACTGGTAAGTGCAGCTTGCCTGTGACTGCTGAGTGTGAACTGACATCAGCATGGGAAAGCCACACCCACCACTCAGATCCAACAGTTTAGCCTAACTACAGCTCGGGAAGCGCAAGCCAAGTGTAACGGAGCCCTGGGCACGGAGGTGACCCTCCCCTCTGCCTCTCTCCGTCTGAGGCACATGCCCTCTGCTCTCTCCCCTGCAAAACCTGTTTTGAATAAAGGAACTGAAATTCACATTCATTGAAGTTTAATTCTTCTCAAAGGAAGTATTACAGTAATAGCACAGTTTTTTCCTTTTCATTGAATTTATTGGGGTGACTCTGGATAACAAAATTATACAGGTCTCAAGTGCGCAGTTCCACAACACATCTGTACACTGTACTGTGTGCTCACCACCCAAGGCAGGTCTCCGTCCATCAGTCACCATTTTTTAAAAAAAATACCGTTTTTATTTATTTTTTACAGAGAGGAAGGGAGAGGGATAGAGAGTTAGAAACATTGATGAGAGAGAAACATCAATCAGCTGCCTCTTGCACACCTCCCACTGGGGATGTGCCCGCAACCAAGGTACATGCCCCCGACCGGAATCGAACCTGGGACCCTTCAGTCCGCAGGTCGTCGCTCTATCCACTGAGCCACACCGGTCAGGGCCATCAGTCACCATTTAACAGCACCGTTTGTTGAATGCCTATTTTGCGCCAGGCATAGTGCTACAGCCTTTACATATAGATTATATGCGTTTCTTATGTAACTCTGCCAAATATATATTATACTCGTTTGACAGAAGAGGAAAACCAAGACTCATACCCACTTCCTATAAAATTCAAAAGAACCGATGGAGTCAGAAGGCGTGTCTGAGTGGGAAGCGGGGGAGGAACAGATTGCAGAAGGGCCTCCACGTGGCAGCCTCAGGGTCTCCGGGTCCCAGTTACCCGGCTGAGAGCTCACGGTGTTTCCACTGAGATATGGCTTATTTATTTATTTATTTTTTTGCCATTGGTCTTATAAGGGGGACACACAGCTGGTTTCAAATTAGTGACTATTTATTGATTTCTTACCATGTGCAGTGACGTTATCTCAATTTACTTAACTTACTGTGACAACACACGTCTAACTAGTCAGCACTCACTGTGGGTGTAAGGCATGCTGTCTTTGCAGCAGTGTTCACTGGGGCTGAGTTTTAAACCCTTTGTTCCTCCAGATCCCTACAGGATGCCCTGTGGTGATGGCCTCGAAGACCTGCTCTTCTTTCCCAGGGAAACCAACCGTGCCCCCGCACTGACACGGCAGAGTGACCCTCTGACAGACAGCGACGGTACGGCTTCTCCAGCTCGACTTGTTTCTCACGTCAGATGGTCAATGTGGTCTTTACCCATCACGTGGAAGTTAATTAGGCAAAGCCTGCTTGGGGCTCTGGCTGGGACAGGGCACTTTAGACCAATCACAGGAGAGAATTCATTGGGCTTTCTGGGCTGCTCACCTCCTGTGATGGGATCTTGAATTCTATATCCTACGGCCAGATTCTGTGTCCACATTTTACTGCCTCGTTCAGTGGCCTTGGGCAAGTTTTGTTTATCTATAACGTTAGTTTCTTTCATCCAATAATGGGACCAACAGTAGTTCCTACATTAAAGATGAGCTAAGATCAAATAAAATTATGTGAAAGTATTTTGCATATTGTTTATTACATAGTAAACATTAAACAGATCTTAGTTATTAATTGGGAGTATCCTCATTTATGGTGCTGTATAACCTTTAAACAAAACTTCTACTCATCTTGGGTTTTCAGCTGGACTATTTAACAAAAAGACAGATGAACAGAGAAGAATAGTTTATTAATGCATGTAGCATTCATCATGCAGGAGAAAAGTAACTCAAGGTGGTTTCTTAGAGTTTCTCTTTCTGGAGCATCTTCAATAAGAACATTAAATTTGTAGAGAAATGACAGGACAAGGAAAGCAGTTTCAGACTGAAGAGTGGCAACCTGAGGGGAAATGTGTGGGAGGGACTCGGGTTTGTTTGCCGATTGCTCTGGTGCCCTCTCCGGGCTGGTAGTTTAATCTCAGGAGGAGGATGTATACCCTGCCCTGAGGCAGAAATGGGGGAGCCTTTTCTAGGTGTGCTGTTTCTTTTTTCTTTTCTTTCTTTTTACTGGGGATGTGCCCACAACCAAGGTACATGCCCTTGACCGGAATCGAACCTGGGACCTTTCAGTCTGCAGGCCCACGCTCTATCCACTGAGCCAAACCAGTTTTGGCTAGGTGTGCTGTTTCTTAATTGCCTTCAACTCAAAATAATTTTTCAGTCAAAAAGGCATATTTTGGGATGACATATTCTGGTTCCCTTCACTGCCCAGCATCAGTAAGTCCCACTTCAAACAATGCTTATAATTCTGTATTTGTAAGATCCTGGCTAATAATATGTTTCATTAGATTTTTCTTTGGACTCTTGGGAGAAGGATGTCAAATGAGTTGACTTTGATGTTATCCATCTAGTCTCCTGAGACTTAGATTTTGCCTTTGACTCCTGTGTTTTATAGTTCCCTAGTCAGTGAGTCATTTAGATGCATTGACTTCTTTCTTTACAGCATCTTCTCTCCTTTTATGCTCCCTCACTCTTTCCCAGTGTACACCCTATACTCCACACCCAGCCACCTCCGTAATCTCCTGACTGAATTTTAAATATATTTTATTTATTTATTTTCTTACAGAGAGGAAGGGAGAGGGATAGAGAGCTAGAAACATCGACCAGCTGCCTCCTGCACACCCCCTACCGGGGATGTGCCCGCAACCAATGTACATGCCTTTGACCGGAATCGAACCTGGGACCTTGCAGTCCGCAGACCGATGCTCTATCCACTGAGCCAAACCGGTTTCGGCTCCTGACTGAATTTTAAAATCCATCCTGAATAGACCTGAAATATTGACCCCTCTGCGTCCTGTTCTGTTTGTCATCCCATTTTCATGAGTAAGACTCAAGGCGCCCTATTTGTTTTCCCTACTCAGGCCTCACTCTCTCTGGCTTTCCCGATCCCCTCTGTTCGCTCTGACCGTCTTCCTGTTGCCGACACGCAGGATGTGCAGCACCCGAATCAGACTGATCTCATGGTCCCAGAAACGTCTTGTCCTGTCGGCCTCTCCACACTGTTTTTGTGCTCAGTGTTCTCCATCCTTGAAATTGACTCCTCTCTCCTCTCGCCTTGCTCTTGCTTCTCTGAAGCTTTCTGTGACTATTCTGGTCCTCATGGTTGATTTTAAACTCTTATAGCATCTCGTTCATATTATATCTTCTGTATTATTTGATCTATGTCCAAGATCTTGCCTCTCTAGCTAAATTGTAATAATCTTGATGGCAAGGGGTTATTAAATACACTATTAAGTCTGGCAGTGGACAGCACAATAATAATATTTTGACATTATCTAGTTCTTAATAATTTACAAAGCATTTCCACAAAATTGTTTCTAACATTGGAAAAGGAGGTGTTAATCTCTTTTTATGGGTGAGAAAATTAAGACCCACAGTTCCTTACTAAACATTATGTTGTATCAGCGGTGATGCTGAATCTTTGAAATGCACTCTGGGAGGTTGCCTCATAGCACTCCAGGGGTATGGCGACACGCACAGCCTGCTGATTAGCCAGAAAGCTGGAGACCGTCAGCAGTGTTGGCCTCAGGACTCTGCTTTGTCTCCATGGCCCGAGGTCGCATGCTATGGCAGCATATAAAGCTCGCTTCAACGTCAGATACCTCCTCCCCCAGTGCTGACATGTGTGTTTGTGTTCCACTATTAGGTCATCTTCCCTGCGACACGTTTACTCCTGAAGCAGTTGTACCTCAGGGCTGGCCCGTGGAAGCCCCGAACTCACCCCGTGTGGGGGTCTTCACTTCCCCCGGGGCCACGCCACCTCTGCAGCCCACAGCAGGTACGTATTAGAGCCCCTCTTTATCGGTGTGTGGTTGCAGTATCAATAATCAATATAAAGCATCAGACGTATTTTTTAGCAGCATACAACAGTATAGACAAAAATGTCAGAATTGTCACAAATATTTTTAAACTTGTATTGCTGATTTCACAGCTAGAGGAAAGAAGGTGTAGTTGAAATATAAGACTTGGGATTAATGGGCAAAGAAAATCCCTTTTTAATTTGGTGCAGATTTCAAATTCTAGGGTCCCGTATTCCCTTTCTGACCGTAATTATATACCTGTATTGTTTTTTTAAACATTGGGTGTTTTCTTTCTTCTTTGCCTTTTCTCCTCCATTGTCTGTTCTCCCAATAGCCTAGTCTTTTTTTTTCTTTCTTTTTTTTTTTATAGCCTAGTCTTTTAAGTATTGGGACTGTCAGAGTGGGCGCAGATGCATTAACCTGCCAGCTTCTTAGTCATGTTTGGGGTGTTGGGGTCACAAAAGCAGCTATTCCTGTGCTCTAAGAAAGTGAGTTTTGAGTGCAGAGCTCTGAGCAGACTCTGATGGCTCCTAAATTTCCAACGTGTTTCCCTTAGAGCCAGCCAGGGAGGGAGACATGGCATCAGAAGGAGAGAGGGCATCAACCAGAGCCCTGGAGATGATGATGGGCCTGCAGGCTGCTGGCATGACACCGTCTGGAGAAACAGAGGTGGCCCTGGCTCAGGACCTGGCACCAGTCCCAGGAACAGAGGTGGCGTTGGCCAGAGACGTGGCATCGCCTACCAAAGAAGATGTGTCATTTGCCAAGAACACGGAATCATCCACTGAGTCAGACATGGCTGTAGACACGGACGTGGTACTCCCTGTAGAACCAAAGGAAACCCCAGCCAGGGACAGCATACTATTCAGAGAGACAGAGAGGGCACCTCCCATCAACGTGGACGTGGCTCCAGCTGAAGGCGTGATCTCACTCACAGAAATGGAGGTGGCGTTGGCTAAGGACATTGTATCACCCACAGCCAAGGAGTTGGCCTTGTCCTCAGAGACACAGGTGGCCCCGGGCAAGGACGTGGCTCCGCCCCCAGAAACAGTGGTGGCCCCGGGCAAGGACGTGGCTCCGCCCCCAGAAACACAGGTGGCCCTGGGCAAGGACATGGCTCCGCCCCCAGAAACAGTGGTGGCCCTGGGCAAGGACGTGGCTCCGCCCCCAGAAACAGAGGTGGCCCTGGGCAAGGACGTGGCTCCGCCCCCAGAAACAGAGGTGGCCCCGGGCAAGGACATGGCTCCGCCCCCAGAAACAGTGGTGGCCCCGGGCAAGGACATGGCTCCGCCCCCAGAAACAGAGGTGGCCCCGGGCAAGGACATGGCTCCGCCCCCAGAAACAGTGGTGGCCCCGGGCAAGGACATGGCTCCGCCCCCAGAAACAGAGGTGGCCCCGGGCAAGGACATGGCTCCGCCCCCAGAAACAGAGGTGGCCCCGGGCAAGGACGTGGCTCCGCCCCCAGAAACAGAGGTGGCCCCGGGCAAGGCTGGGCCTCTGCCCCCAGAAACAGAGACACCCCTGGCTAAGGATGTTGCACCGCCTTCAGAAGCAGAGGGGGCCCCCGTTCCAGTGAAGGACATGGGAATTGCACGGACACCAGGAAAACTGAGTGAGGCTTTCCAGTTAGCGTCTCTCCAGAGCGAGGGGCCTTCAGCTGTACCTGCTTCCATGATCTCACCAGGTATGGCTCACATTTTCTCAGCATTTCTGTCTACCAGGGCGCAGATTCCGGCAGGGCACGGGACACGCACATGCCAGATAAAATAAACACAGTACTTCGCACATCTGCACACATTCCTCCTCTCCCAGACATCACTTCTCACCTTCACCCTCCTCCAACACCTCTTCATCCTTGCTCTCTGCTCATCTTGTTTTTCTTATAGATCAGGAAGCAGTAAGAGGGGACATTCACCACCTCGCTCCTCATCTACCTAACTGCTTGTGTCTGTGCCCAGAGACTCTGCCCCTCCTGCTACTGGGAGTCAACATCCCTGCTTCTGATTAAGGCCACCTCTCTATTTTGTACTAGATCCCATCTCTTCTTGCTCTTCTTGTATATCGCTCTGCTCATTCTCTCTCTCTCTCTCTCTCTCTCTCTCTCTCTCTCTCTCTCTCTCTCTCTGCTTCTGTTGATGTTTTTAGTGAGAGAGGAAGGAGGGGGGAGAGAAAGATGAGAGAAACATTGATGTGAGAGAAACATCGGTTGGTTGCCTCCCCCATGTGCCCGACTGGGGATTGAATCTGCAGCCAGCGATCAGCCCACAGCCTTTGTGGCACAGGGCAAGGCTCCGGCCACATAGCGCTCAGCCAGGCCTCTCCTGTCCCGTGGACCCTTCCCGCCAGCATGCCAACATTTGCTATTTCCCTCATTTTAAAAACAGACAGACAGAAGCCCCTCCAGTTCCACCTTCCCACACCGCTCCCCTGTCCGCTGCCCCAACTGCAGCGCCTCACTCCGGCCTTTCTGCGTCCAGTCTCCGGAGGGCGGAGAGCCAGCTGGAGTCGTGCTTCTCTGAGACCTGTGTGGTTTTTCTGTACCTTCAGAACCAGGCACAGCCGGCGGCCAGTTCAGCGTGCCCACAGACAAGGCCCCTGTGCTAGAGGAACCAGAGCAAAGCAAGCCTTTCAGCGGCCAGCCTTCGGAGCCTGCGGAGCCCGCAGGTGGGTCGGGAAGTGCAGTGGACTCTGGAAGCGCTGCCACGGGGAGGGTGGGTGCTGGTGGCAGGCGGTGGGCAGCGGCCCCGGTGATGAGGTCAGTTCTCCAGAGTTGGTCTTGTTTGGGCAGAAAGTCAGCTTGTTACCTACTTTCCAGTGATCACCACGCCAACCCAGGACACCCGTGCAGGTCCGCTGTCCCCATTCTGTCCGGTGGTCTCAGGCAGGTTCCCGAACGGCCCGAGTTTGCCCCGCTGTGAGAGGAGTATGTTGGTCCGTGTTCCGTGAACGCCCTAGTCACAGTGTCACAGCCCGGCCGCGTCGGCGTCGCCCGGGAGCGCGTCCGAAACGCACGATCTCGGGCTCCACCTCAGCCTCACAAGTTTTCCAGATAATTCTCATGTCTTACCCTCGCTCCCAGAGGCTTCCTCCCTTCAGGTCCGACCACTTAGTGAACTTCAAGGTACATGTTCTTTATTGTGAGCCAGAAACGTGTGCATGCGATTATCATCTTGAGTCTCTGCGTGCTTTTCCATGACCGAGGAGCATGTGAACTGGAGGGCAGGGACTGGGATTTATTTCACTTACAGTCCTAGAGCTTTGCACACTGAAGGAGCTAGCACCAACAGGGAGCAAAATTAAGTTTAGGTTTTTTAAAAAATGTTGTTTTAGTGACTCAGCATATCAATAAAGATTTATCAAGTTCTTAATATGTACAAAACACACCATGCTAAAGCATAGAGATAGCTAAGTCTGGGCCCCTGCCCTTCTGTTACTATATTACAGCCTGGATGGGAAGAGAAGTGCCCAGGCATGAACACTGAAACCAAAGATTTATGTAATTGAATTAGTTTAAGAGATGGCACCAAATACTAGTAGCTACTGGTTAATTGCCAAATTAAATGTTATAAATGCTGTAGGGTACGCAAGCCTAGCAGTTTTTTTTAAGAGAAGCAGTTATTGATCTGAGGTATTAAATAAAGCGTAAGATTTGGAGGGGTTGGGTGGGTGAGGAAAAACAAGAGATGCTGTGTGAGTGTTTACTATGCTCTGGTCACTTCCTGGGTCGGACCTGACAAGAACGGTCCTAGACCTGCTCTAACGGGCCCTTTCTAGGACTCAGATCCTCGCAGCCTGTCGTGGAGGCAGGCGGCCGGAGCCGTGACTTCCTGGAACATTTCCGAGGGTGTTTCTCCCAGTTGTGTTCCTTCGTTGTCCCGCTGGCATTATGTGTAGTTCTCTGACTTTGGAGGAAGTACATTTGGGAACAAATTGAAATCTAACACATTTGTCTTTTGAAGCAGGAGGTTCTGGTTCTGGAACGATGAAATTATTTCTCTGGCCCAAATATGAATTCAGTATCTTTTTCTTTTCCTTTTCTTCCTCTTTTTCTCCTTTAGTAGTATAAGTCTGGTCTGTTTCCCAGAATTTATCTGGTTAGTTTGATAACTGATTAGTATAATATTGGTGACAGACTCTTAGAATTACAAATTCTGACCAAGATCATATGTATTTTATTCAATTAATAAATAAATGTCACCAAAAATAAATAGGAGCTTACCATTTTATTGCAGAATTGGGAATTATGTGCCTAATAAAAATAATGACAAATATAAACAAGTATCAGATGAGAGTCATAGGCAGTAAATGCTTATTATAGGGGTTAAGAAATCTCTGAATTTCTTTTCTCCAGTTTTAAATACTTTGTAAATATGTTTGAAAAAATATTTAAGATGATGATCTTTGTTAAATATTTGCTAATCCCAGTTCAGGGTGAGAAATGTTTCAGAAAAATAACTTTTCCTAAATGAATTATTATGTGGATTGGTGAAAATAGACTACTTAAATGAGCCAATAAGGGGACTTTTTAAAAGAAACAATAACAAGGAGTTTTCTGTTTGGAATCTTGGCCATCTTCGTGTATTGCAGGTACCCTTCCCACACAAGCCAAACAAGTGTGCAGACCCAGGGACCGCAGGGTCGCCCGTCCCAGGCCTGCCCGGGTTCCTCCCGAGCTGCTGGGAGACTCTTCACGGAAGACTCTCGATCCCGGGCTGGGCCCCTGCTCTTTGCCTGAGGCGGGCTGGGTCTCTGGTTCATTTTCCTGCGCTGAGCCTGGGAACCAGAGGAAAACCATTCATGATGACCTCCTTGAAACACAGAGGGATCTTGGCAGGGAGGCCTGGGATGTAGACAGCACAGCAATGATGGCGAAGAAGAAAAAGAAGAAACCAAAGCAAAAGAGATATTCTCAACCCCAGGTTGGGGGGCCTTGGGATGATGACAGTGCCAAAGAGGCTCACGGTCATCCCTCTGCAGCTGACCCACAGAAACCGGGTGTTCTCCCCAGCCAGTCTGCCACTGTGGGCGTGAAATACGGCCTGGCATCCAGAGAAAGCCCGAGAAAGGATTGTGGGGTCGACTCCAGGACAGCCGCACTGGCAGCGGAGAGCGTTGTCTCGGAACGCCCCCGTGTTCCTTCTTGTCCTTCGGAAGAACCCCCTAAAGCCGCAGTGAGTTCTCAGCTCAAGCTGAGCACAGAGGCAGAGGTCAAAGGTAACAAGTCAGAACCACAGAGCCAAGGCAGGGACTCTCTGCAGCAAGGGGAGTGCAGACCACAGACTGCTCCCCACCTGGCGAGCCCGGGGGGTGAAGGCCAGGAGGTAGGCCCTCTCAGACTGAAAGGGCCCCTGACGGAAGTTTCTGCCCGCAAAACAGAAGTTCCTTTGGAGGTCAGAGCCCAGGAGGACCAAGAGGCTATGGGGCGAGTTTTAAAACCCCCAGCAGCCAAAGAATTGCCTAATCCGACACGCACTTTGACAGCCAATAACCCGTTAGAAAGCAGCCTGAAAGAAGGGAATGATGAAAGGACAATGGCCACGCTGCAGACGGACAAACGAAAAGAGTTCTCTGAAGCAGCTGAGGGTGTGAAAGAACTTAACAAGGAAGCTTTTCCCTCGCAAGGACCAGAGATGAGCATCTTAGCTTCTGAGCAGCTGCCACAGGGCAGGAGTCAGGTTCCTGGGCCCGGGAGTGACCCCCTTAAGAGAACAGCAGGTGATGGCAAAAGCCGGAAGGGAAGGGGGAGTTCTGGGAAAGTGAGAGCGAGTTCTGGGAAGGCAAAAGCAAGGGCTGAGCTGCCGGTCCTTCCAGACAGCCAGGACGGCAGAGCTGCCCTTGGGCCCAGTGAGCCAGCCCCGAAGACCGAAGGGACGATTGCTGGGGGCTCGCGGGAGGAGCTGAGGCTGCGTTCTTCCAGGCAGCCGGGGACCACGGCTGCTCTCCCTGAGGCAGTGGTCAAGGGGGCTCCTAAGGAGACGGACCGTGAGGCAGTGGTCAAGGGGGGGCCTAAGGAGACGGACCGTGAGGCAGTGGTCAAGGGGGCTCCTAAGGAGACGGACCGTGAGGCAGTGGTCAAGGGGGCTCCTAAGGAGACGGACCGTGAGGCAGTGGTCAAGGGGGGCCCTAAGGAGACGGACCGTGAGGCAGTGGTCAAGGGGGCTCCTAAGGAGACGGACCGTGAGGCAGTGGTCAAGGGGGCTCCTAAGGAGACGGACCCTGAGGCAGTGGTCAAGGGGGCTCCTAAGGAGACGGACCGTGAGGCGGTGGTCAAGGGGGCTCCTAAGGAGACGGACCCTGAGGCAGTGGTCAAGGGGGCTCCTAAGGAGACGGACCGTGAGGCGGTGGTCAAGGGGGCTCCTAAGGAGACGGACCGTGAGGCAGTGGTCAAGGGGACTCCTAAGGAGACGGATCGTGAGGCAGTGGTCAAGGGGGCTCCTAAGGAGACGGACCCTGAGGCAGTGGTCAAGGGGGGGCCTAAGGAGACGGACCGTGAGGCGGTGGTCAAGGGGGCTCCTAAGGAGACGGACCGTGAGGCAGTGGTCAAGGGGGCTCTTAAGGAGACGGACCGTGAGGCAGTGGTCAAGGGGGCTCCTAAGGAGACGGACCCTAAGGCAGTGGTCAAGGGGGCTCCTAAGGAGACGGACCGTGAGGCAGTGGTCAAGGGGGCTCCTAAGGAGACGGACCGTGAGGCAGTGGTCAAGGGGGGGCCTAAGGAGACGGACTGTGAGGCAGTGGTCAAGGGGGCTCCTAAGGAGACGGACCGTGAGGCAGTGGTCAAGGGGGCTCCTAAGGAGACGGACCGTGAGGCAGTGGTCAAGGGGGGGCCTAAGGAGACGGACTGTGAGGCAGTGGTCAAGGGGAGGCCTAAGGAGACGGACCGTGAGGCAGTGGTCAAGGGGGCTCCTAAGGAGACGGACCGTGAGGCAGTGGTCAAGGGGGGGCCTAAGGAGACGGACTGTGAGGCAGTGGTCAAGGGGAGGCCTAAGGAGACGGACCGTGAGGCGGTGGTCAAGGGGGCTCCTAAGGAGACGGACCGTGAGGCAGTGGTCAAGGGGGGGCCTAAGGAGACGGACCGTGAGGCAGTGGTCAAGGGGGGGCCTAAGGAGACGGACCCTAGTGCAGCAAGCACCTTGCAGATGTTGGTTCCTTTGGAAACTAGGTCAGGCATGACTCCGCCTTCCGGCGCTGCAGCAGACAGAGGAGCTGTGGCCATCGATCTGGGTGTCAGTAAGCAGAGCAGAGAAGGAAAGTGTCCGTGGATGGATCGCGAGGCAGCTCCCAGGGTTTCTGAAAGGCCTAAAAAAAGAAGCAGTGAAGGCAAAAACAAAAAGTTTAAAAGTAATTATTCTGCACAGCTTGCTAGTGGGGAGAGCAAGGAGGAAGCCCTCAGCCCACCTCTCCCAGGGAGGGATGGAGGTGCTGGCGGCACTGCCCATCAGCACAAGGATTCAGGCCTCACTCTCCCCATGAGTCACGAGCCTCTGTGCTCACAGACAGCGAAGGCACCCACAGTGGAGGGAGTTGACCGAAAGGGTGGAAATACCGAGGTTAATTCTGTTGAGCTTGGGGCTCTTGGGAACAAAACAAACACAGTCAAGGATTCTGCTGTTACTGAAGCAGCTACCAAGGTGACAGCTGTGAGCTGCCAAGACCAAAGCCAGGGGGCAGGGCTCGTTCCTTCAGTCCCACCTGCGGAGCAGAAGGCAGAGGCCGCCCAGGGGCACCCTGCAGGGAGGGACAGCCCAGGTAAAAGGAGTGACGATGGGAAAAGCAAAGAGAATAAGACAGATGCAACAAAAAGACATGTTCCCAGGGCAGCCACAGGAGACCACAGAATGGAAGGAATGGGCCACGTGGATGAAAACAGAAATATTACATTTACCTGCCCCCGAACGCCATCAGAGGGCATGAGTAGGTCAGCCCCTCCCAGGGCTCTGGATTCAGCAGCCTGTGAGAAACTGCCCGCCCCTAGTCCTCAGTTAGTAAAGGGAGGCGAGTCCTCTCCAGGCACCTTGGCAGAAAGCAGGCAAGGGACAGCTCTGGCCCCGGCCTCCGAATTAGTGGTGGGTCATTGCAGCAAAGGTGGGGTCCCCGAGCAGGCAAGAGCCGCGGCCTCCGCCGCCGCCCTGCCCTTCACAAGCCCCGGAGGAGGTGCCCTGGCTCTCGCAGCAGCCGCAGAAGCAGGGCCGCGCCCTGGGGACAGCTGTCTTGAGAATAGAGGTGAGCTTGCTGATCCCGTGGAAAACGGAGCAGGGAGAGACGGAGGGCATGTGGGGGGAGAATCCGAGTCAGTGCCCAGGGGGGCAGCTAAGCATCCAGGAGAGAAAATCACAGAACCAGCCAAGGGCCACCGTCCTGCAGTGCCCACAGAAGCCCAGAGCCCGCCACGCGAGCTCGGAGGCCTCGGGGTGCGTGCCGGTGGGAGTCACGTTCCAGCGTCTCCAGTGAACACAGAGAGAGAGGCTGAGGAGGGTTCTGCTTCCGGTCATACTCCCGACTTCCCGGGAGACAAAGCACAAAAGCCCCTTTTCTGTGAGGACCAAAATGCTGAAGGCAGAGGGTCCAGGGGCCCTACTGGTTTGAATAAGGAGATGGATATGACTCTTTTGACTCCAAAAAGTGAAAAGGACAAGTCGGAAGGAATTAGCCTGGCTTCGGAGATCACAGCATTAGCAGATGCTTCCTTGCCGGCACCAGAACTCCAGTCACGGTGTGTGGACGGCCAGGCGGGAGCTGCCCCCGCGAGTGCGGTGGGTAAGGCCGAAGTGACTGCTTGCCGGGGCCTCCAGCTCCCAGAACCCAAAGAGAAGGCCTCGGAGGCACCTGAGGACGTGGCAGCACAGGCTGAACCGGAGGCTCTGGGTGACGGGAAGAGGGAAGAAAAGAGAGTGGCAGAGCCGCTGAAAGGCTACATGAGACCCACCAAGTCCCGAGGACTTCCTCCACTTTCGCCAAAGGCTCCGGTCCAGGAGCGAGAGAGACCTAAGCCGGCCACGTCCCGCGGTAGGAACCTGCCGGGCTGTGTGTGCTGTGGCTTTTGAGTCCGCATCCGAGAGGCAAAGAGCTTGTGCTTTGGTTCCATCCAGACTTTAATTCTCCTTGTTCATCATTGACTTGTTGGCATGAAAAACGTATAACTTCTAACTGTGTGTTTTCCGCAGCTAAGGCATGTCTTGTGTCCAGCTTAAGGAGGCTGGTGATGACTTCGTTGCATGCCATTCTACCCAGCAAGGAACCCTGAGGGTTAGGTGGAGCTGACTTTCAAACAGTGAATTGCTTAGCAGAAGGCTGTCACTATCCACTGTCCTTAATGTTTTGTTTGAAGTGTGCCTTGTGTGTGTAAAGGCTCCAGCCACAGTTAATCATCATTTGGTGTGAGGAGGAGAAAGCAGTTACATCTACTGCGTGCATGGGGTCTTATTTGTTAGTATGTACAGGAGTGGGCAAAAGTAGATTTGCAGTTGTGAGTATGTAAAACAGTTTATTCTTATAATTTTACTTATTAATTATTGTTACTGCATGATGATTGCATGGTATTAACTCTCCGCCTACTCGTGCCCACCCGGGAATGTCCCCTGCGCTGGTGGGACGGAGTGGAACGGCTGCCGGCTTCGGGCGGCGCGGACGTCACCTGTGCTCCAGGAGAGAGGCAGCCCCTCCCTCACAGTTCGCTGCCGCCAGCCGTTGGCCCCCAGTTGCCTGTGGGGTAGAGCTTTGGGCATAGACAGTGTCCATCAAACAGTCGACATCCACGGGCAAGTCTGTGAAACTTGGCCATGTGGGATTCCTCATAATTTTGTCATTTTGGGCTCTAATCAAGTAATTCACATGAGATTAAGAAAGATGTTATCCCCCCCCCCCCCCCCCCACACACACACACACCCTGGAAAAGTATCCATCTAACCCTGACTTCCCCGAGCCTAACCTCCAAAGAATGGTTCCTGGCCTTGGAGGTTTCACAGCCCCAGATGATGCTGTTTCTCAGCTGCTGTCTCCCAGCGTGCACGATGCAGCTGCTGACTCCAGAGGTGGAGAGGGCGCATTGGCCTTCGCAGCCAGTTCCGCGCTGGGGGGCTTCGCCATGGGTGGTGTGGGCATGCTGTGGGCTTGTTCGGGGGAAGCGTGTGCTGTGCATGCAGTTGTTCCCCGCAGGGGGCGCTGCTGTGCGAGTGCAGGATGCTGGAGGTGGTTCTTTTTCTTTGCATAAGATCTCATCTTCTCTGTTTATCTTCTGTTCGCTCTCTTGTTGCCAATGCAGGAAATGAAGTTGAATGCAGGGAGCTTTCCAGCGCTGGTTAAGGTTCCCAGGGCTCTGTCCAGGGCTTTCATTTAGTTTATAGATTGCGGCTCTTTCGGCAGGGATGCAGAGGGTACGGAAGTTTTCTGAAGCCTGGCCATCTCTTTTTGTTCAGTATCGTCTAAGAAATGTAGAAAGAGGGTTTGTCTGGTTTGGAAGGAAGCAGATGCTGTAGAGCTGTGGGCCTGCCTCGGCCGGGCCAGGCCCCGAGCCTGTGTGAGGACTGGCCTCGCCGAGGGGCTGCAGAGAGAGATGGATTTTGGACAAAATGTGTTGTTTCTTCTCTGAATTCTAGAATACCCTTTCCCTAATGTGAACGTCATCTGTGCACTTTGATAGTTAAACACTCTTTGTACTCGTTTGGAACAGGCAGTACAGTCACATGATACAAAGGGGGGGACACAGTAAGATGGAAGTCTCCCTCCCCAGGGACCCCATCCCATCGGAGCACAGCCGTGAGAAAGGGCTCCCTGTGGGCTGTGTGTGGTGACGGTGACGGACCCCGTGCGTGCTGCTGCTCCCCAGAAGCCGCCCTGGGCCCCGGAGAGCTGAGAGCTGGGGCCCGTGCACAGGCCCTACCTCCGTTCTTCTCTCGCTTCCTCCTTTTTCTTCCTTTGCTGGAGCCATCGGCGGTCTCCCGTCAGCGGGGAATGTCAGTTTATGGTGGGAAATGTCTGGTGTGAAACTTCATAAATCCCAAATCCTGACCGTTTCAGGGCCTGTACACCAATAAACTGTGCAGCATATGACAAACCGTGGTCGTTGAGGGCCTGCTGCACTGACAGCTGGAGCAGTGCCGTTCGTGAAGCTCCTTTGCCTTATTGCTTCCTCCCCACTTACTCTCACTCTGGCTTTTCTCATCTTCCCGGCTGAACAGTACGGAGATTTACTGAGAATTCTGTATGTACACAACTAAAGAGAAACTTACTGTATGCTCAGCACTGTCTCACATTGTTCTCGCCCGTAAACACTTCTCCTCACCTTACTGCAATGAGAGCATCTAATAGTCTTTGAAAGGAGTGCAGCGCAGGACAGCTGTTCCGCTTTAAAGGAGGTTCTTCCCTTGCACCCCCCCCCCCTCACTTTTACCCTTTCGCCCTCTGGCTGAAAGGCCTTGGAGGATTCGGAAAACCAGTGACAAACACCTGAGCGTCTGGTCTGGGCTGCTGCCGAGACACTGCCTTCCTCAGGAGGCCACAGGCCTGCTTTCTGGGCCCGGTGAGCCGAGCTAACGCCGACCGGAGGACTGTGATGGGTGACAGGGTGTTTCCACAAATCGCTTGCTTTAGATGGGTGATGTGGGCTGGGCCACTGGTGTGGCCTCCGTTTTTGTGGGTCCCGATGTGAATTGCTCCAGTTTTTTTCACTTGTCTGTTTGCATTCCAACTTTGGAAAGTTAATCAGGGAGAATCATGATTCTCATGTACTAAGAAATGTTTCTAAAATTTAGTTGAATGTGGTTTTAAAGTGTTTTTGCGGGTAAGTAAAGAGATAGCAATTTTACAGCCTTCAGCTTTTATGAGTGTCACGATCATTGTGACCAGTAGAATTATGGACTTGTGTTGTCATGATGATTTATAGAAATTGTCTCCTGAGACAGTACCAGGGAACAGTGGGTCCATCTGGAAAGTAGCTTTGTTGCCTTAGTAACGGATAAGGAATGCAGGGCAGCCAGTTGTGGAGCACAGCAAACCCAAAGCCTGGACCCATCTGCCAGTGCCTCCGCCCAGGTCGGCCCTGGGGCGGAGCCAGCTCCCACGAGGCTTGGCGTGTCTGTCCTCTGGGGTCTGATAAAGAGCCTCGGAGACCACCTTGACCAGAGGCCTGGGAGGGAATTCCTGCACTTTCCTCATCTTTAGCCCGAGGGACATTTCAGATCAGCACCTGCCTAGGCGAGTGGGAAGATGAGGTCACGTGGTTCAGCATCAGTGCAGAAGGAATTCACCCGTCGGCCACGAGAGCCTGCGCAGTGTGTGCCAAGCGCTGGGCTGGACCCGAATGGCAGCGTGGACAGGGTGACTCCCGCCCTCAGGCGCTCCCAGGAAAGGCACATAGACACACGGTTATGCTGCAGCTCCCGAATCCCGAGGAAGGGCAGGGCAAGGGAAGTGTTGCCAAAGCAGGAAGGAGCCATTTGGGGTGGGGTTGTAAACGAACAGAACTTCCAGGGCAGAAAGCTCTTCTGAAAGAAAGGGTTTATTGAGCCAAAAGCTAGCCAGAAAGGACCGGGCCCTGGGGCACGAGCCTAAGCCAGCAGCAGCCGTGGGGGTGGACCAGGAGCGGGGTGGGGCAGGGTGGAGCAGGGGCAGGGCCAGGGCGGGCAGCGTGCCCGCAGGCCTGGGGCTGACAGGCACTTCCATGCGTTGTGTTGGGGGGGGGTGCTCTGAAAGAACGTCATGGGCCGTAGATGAAGGGTGGCAAAGGCGGAGCGGGCCCAGCTCTTGGAGAGCGCTCAGTCTGCACTGGCTCTGATTGGGTGCAGGTCGTAGTCCTGACAGTCACGCGTGTGCGGTGTGCAGTGCGCCAGGCTCCTGAATGCCCGGAGGCGGCCTCTCACCTCCAACGTGCGTCAGGATGGCGGGCAGTCGTGTTAGCTGTCCACAGCCATTCACTGGCTCAGTGCTCCGTCTGTGATTTAATTCAGAACATCTCGGAATGTTTCTGTCAGAGTCTAGGAGGCTTCACCGAGGAGGTGACGTTGAAGTGAGTTGTGAGTGAGTAGGAGTGAAGCGCAGGGCGCGGCTGCTAGTGGCAGCGAGTCTAGAATCCAAGTCTTCTGGGTCATAAGCACCTTCCTCTTCACCCGGGCACGCTCAGCCTTGCAAGACGGACGGAAGTCCTCACCCACAGCCTGACGCATGGCGGTGGCTGGGAGGTGAGCGTTTGGCGGCAGCGTGCCCTGGCTGCCCGTGCCTCCCTGGCTGCGATGACGTCCGCGGCTCTGCGCTGGACTGGAGCACCAGAGAGCCAGCAGGTGCCGGTTCGTCTGTGCTGGGCCCCGGTGTTGGCTATCCAGGTAGCTTTCGCCGCATTTGGAGAGGAACAGACCCCTTGGTCCTTTTTCTTTTTAAGACCAAGTTCATTAGAAAGTCATCGCGGTCAAGGTGGAAGGGTGAGCGAGGAGGGGCGGGCGCAGGTGAAACACAGGCCTTGGATCCAGGAGCAGGAGAGCGGCCGGAAGCAGCCCGGGCCCGACCCTCACTCTCGCTCCGGTGGCCGCCGCCTCGGTGTGTGCGGCAAAAGGAACAGCCGCGTCAGACTGTAGGTCCCTCTGCCTCCCCTCTGCACCAGCCTCTGGGTCCACATTTTCTTTTCGATTGGATTGAATTATTGGGGTGACATTGGTGAATAAAATTCCACAGGCTTCGGGGTGCCATTCTGTACGGCATCCTCTGTGTACTGCATTGTGTTCACACCCCTGGATTTGACGTTTGCTAAGGGAAGCAGGGGGACCTGCTTACTCGGAAGCAGCCTGCAGGAGCCCACAGGCAGGGGTGCAAAGACGTGACTTAGCACACACGTGACTTCTTTTGAGAATGGAAGAGTGGCCGAAAATTGCTAAGGAGTAAGTCACTCCCGCCTTCCTCATTCTCTGCATAATTAACACAAAACCAGCCCTAGCCGGATTGGCTCAGTGGAGAGGGCACCTGCAGGACGGTGAGGTTTGCAGGTGGCAGGATTGCAGTTCCCGCAGTGCCTGCATTCTCTTTTGGGTCCTGGTGGGAGGGTTTGGGTAGGCCGTTAGGCTTTTTCTTCGCCTGCGCTCCTCCCCGCCCCTTCGGAATATGGCAGCCAACTCAGATCACCCTTTTCTTCAGACCGGCTGCTCCACCCCGGGCCAGGCTCTGCCAGCAGGTGGCACCTCGCAGGGGAGGGCGGCCTGCTGGGCAGCTGGGCGCTGGAGCCCGAGTGAAAACCACACTGTGGTTCCTGGGATGTGGGGCCTTTGACGGAGATGGGGCAGTGAGGAATGTGAGACTGGAAGGCACCTTAAAGGTGCCCTCACTTCATGGAGGAAGAGACTGAGACGAGGAGCCGTTGTATGACCTGCTCAGAGTCAGAACTGTTACGTGGCACAGAGATCTTAAAACGTGGTCTTCTGACTCCAAGCCAAATTATTCCCCCACAAACCAGAGATAGAAAGTGTCAGTAAATTGAGTGAGTGAGAGAGTGTGCGTGTGCGTGTGTGTCGGGGGAGTGACCGTGGATGGGTGAGTTTGTGAACGCACACCTGCCCTCTCTAAGGGATTTTCCCAAGCTGTGCCTCTGGCATGTCTGGACCGCATTGCAACGACACCCTCCTCACCAGACTGCGTCCCCTTCCTCGCATATTGTACCTAATCCTGTTATCCAGCTAAAGTAGGTGTTTATAAAGAGGAGAGGCCCAAGTGGACTCTGACCGACTCTGTCCCGGATGCTGTCTGTACCCAGGGCTCCTCTACCCCCATCACCAATGAGCATCCCAGCTGCTGGCCCCGCCTTCGTCTCCTGGTGCACCGCGCTTCCTGTGCCTGAGCGAGGTGACGGACCTGGGTTCTCCGACAGGTCTCGCTATTAACTGCTAAGGTCAAGAGGCAGGAGGGCGTGGAGGAGCTCAGGTTCAATGGAGTTTCGTGTTCTCCTCGCATCGCAGCACAGCCCTGTGTGGGTGCTGACGCCGTGAGGGCGTGCAGGGTTGCCCTGCACTGCGGGGACTTGGGTAAAGTGGCGAGTGGCCTGAGCCGCAGAGAAGGTAGGTGCTCGGAACAGAGGCTCCAGGGAGAGAAACCGTTCTGAGTGGCCTTGGTGATCTCTGAAGACCTGGGAGGAGTGATTTAACCTGGCCTTGTTTTCTGAAAGCGCTATTCAAAACTAGTGAAATCATTGCAGCTGATTTCAGATGGCTTTTAAAAAACCAAGCCAACTTTTCCTCTTCTTGGGAAAAGACATCGAATGTATTCTTTTTTTTTATTTTTTTAAATTTTATTGATTTTTTACAGAGAGGTAGAGAGAGGGATAGAGAGTTAGAAACATCGATGAGAGAAAAACATCGATCAGCTGCCTCCTGCACACCTCCTACTGGGGATGTGCCCGCAACCAAGGTACATGCCCTTGACCGGAATCGAACCTGGGACCCTTGAGTCCGCAGGCCGACGCTCTGTCCACTGAGCCAAACCGGTTTCAGCTCGAATGTATTCTTGATGAATCTTTCGCAGCTCCTATTCCAGTACAAGATGGTGACTCGAAGGCAAGACCACTTTGTTCAAGGTGGATGATGCTCTGTCCTTTAGTGGAACCCCTGCCCACTGAGAATTGTCTTTTGTGGATCCCTCCGTCCTGAATGTACAATTTATAAGCTCAAAGGCCAGGGCAGCAAAGGACCACGCTGCATTCAAGAGGGCACTGGCTCTGAGGGGCGGGCAAACCCCAGCCACCGACGGCCAGGGCTCCTACCTTTCGGAGGTCGGAGGAGGCTGAACTGCCCACCATGTTCACATGGCAGCGGAATGCTCGTGGGCTGGAAGGAGCAGGCGGTGCTGAGGGTGGACACCAGCTTGTCCAAGGAACCCAGGGGCGCAGGGGCCGGGGTGGAAAGTGAGGGCTCTGTTGTCACATGAGTGTCTTGTAACTGGATCCGTCCCCGAAGCCCTGAGATGCCGCGCCTTCCCGCGGGCCCTGTGTTCCTGTGTGGAACTGCCACACGCAGGGCTCCGAGGAAGCTCTCCCTGGGCCCTGGGGACTCCGTTCCAATCTGTTTTCAAGTGAGGTTGGTAGGTTGCTATGACAGCAAACCCGCGCTTCCTCTGAGAAATAAATGCCTCCAATTTTCATATGACATTCGGGGGATTAAGTGAAATTTTGAGCGATTTTGTGGAATCAGTGTTCTTTAAGGGTTATGGCTGGGGGTTGGCAGCTGAGTCTGGCTTATTTTTAAAACAGTTTTCTGAGTGGGTGCCGGGTCAGCTAAGGGAGTATGTGGTCACGCGGATCCATAGCAGTGAGAGCAGAGTGACCTGCCCTCAGCACCCATGGCCCCGGGCGGTAGAGTGCAGCACTGACTGAGTGCTGTCTGCAGAAATCACGTGTTCGTCTCCCCGGGGCATGTGAACATGCAGAAGTGGCACAGTTCGTCCTTTCTCTTTCCCTTCCACTCCCTCTTTCCTCCTCTCTGTAAAGCTCGTAACGGTTTTAGCGCCCACCGCGTGCGTTGTGAGGAGTCGGGGGGGGGGGGAAGGGGGGGGCGATGGGCTTGTCGTGAATGCTGGGACTGCTGTGATGTCACTGCCGGCTCCGTGCGCTCCTGCTCCAGGCGGTGTCGAGCCCCAGGAGCGGGGGGCTGCGGGAGAGGCCGCGTTGCACTGGGCCCGGGACAGCAGCTCTGTTGGGGCAAGCCTGCAGGGGGCCGATGGACGCCCCCAAAGAAATCAGCCACGCTGGGTTTGAGTGGCAGAGGACAGAGGGCAAACTGAATGAAATCGGGCTCAATGTCAGCATGGATGGGCAGCTGCAAGACGGGCTTGTGAAAAACGCCAGCTTCCTGGAGCCGACGCAGCTCTGCTTCTTTGAGGGGAAGCTAGACAAAGAGCTGGGCACCGGCGTGCAGAGCAGGGAGCATCCAGCGAGCTCGGGCCCCCCTGGCCGCAGGTATGTCGTGTCAGGCTCCTGCCGTGCCTCGGAGGGGAGCTCGGGTCACCAGAAGGCAGCCCGCGTCCAGCTGGAGCCCAGGGAGGGGCCGGACAGAAACAAAGCCTCCTCAGTGCAGGAGCTGGTGGCAGGGAAGGACGGGCCGGAGACCAAGCGCCAGCCAGACCTGGATCTCCCCGGGGCTGCTGACCTCCCTGGGAGGGAGCCGGAAACCAGTGTTGGGAACCCCAGCGCTCACCCAGTGGCTTCAGGCTGGCCGGGCTCCAGGGCAGCAGCTCCAGGACAGGAGCATGGCACCGCTCCTGGCTGCCAGGGGGGTGAGGGGGGGAGTGAGACCTCGGGTCAGCGGGAACGTGGGTCCGCATTACCTATGGCCGTGGCCCACCCAGCCCCCACTGCCGAGCACCCCCCCACTGCCACGCCACCCGTCACTCTGGTGGAGGTCCCCCAGGAATGCTCGAGTGCCTGCGCTCAGGCCCGAGGCCAGGACCAGGAGCTGGAGAGGCGGAGTCCTCGCGAGGAGGGGGCTTTGTTGGCCGGAGCCCAGCAGAAGAAGGCCGTGCGCCGGGCCCTGTCTGAGTGCTCCCACCTCGCAGTGCCCCCCGCTGTCCACCTCGCAGACAAGTACCCTGAGCTCCCCGCCCGAGACGAGCTCCCTGCTGGCCTGCAGCCTCTCCCCAGCAGCCCAGAGCCCATTCCTACGCCCAGCACACGGGGGGCTCCTGCCGTCAGGCGCTCCATGACCGTGGCCGAGGAGCAGACAGCTGGCTGCAGATTGAACCCTGGGGAGCTGCCCATCCTGTCCACCGAAGAGCCCCCTCCTTCCATCTGCGAGGAAGCAGCGGCCAAGAAGAGGGAGGCATCGACCCCCTTGGACAGCAGCTGCGGCAGCAGCGCGGGGAGGAAGGAGCTGGGCGCTGCGGGGCTGCGTCTCCAGGGTGAGCTGGAGCGGATTCCTGAAGTGAGCAGCCAGGACAAGGGCCGGGAAGATGTTAGTGGAGCCAGCACCGATTCATGCCCCCACGTCTGCCAGGCAGGTGAGCAACAGCCAGGACAGGGGGCTCTGGCAGGGGAGAAGGAAGTCGAGGTCCCCGCTGCCCAGAGCGCCCCATCGTTCCTGTGCGAGGAGACCCCACGTGATGGTATGTTCCTAAATTTTGCCTCCATGGGAACAAGCAGGCAGCGAGGAAGGAGCCCGAGTGACAGATGGCGGCAGGAGCGGCAGGCAGCCTGTCTGAGGCCTGGGAAGCGAATTCCCTGCCGGGGAGTGCACAGTGGCAGCACAGAGAGTGTGGGCTGAGGAGGTGGGCTCGGTGGAGGGTGGGTGGGGTCAGAGGGTGGTGGACATAAGAAATGAGCCCTTCCTGGACCTCCTGTCACCTCGTCTCCCACCCCCTCAGCCCCCTGTCCATGCCAGGCAGTCACAGCCGACCTGACTTCTCTCTGAAACCTGCCTGTGCCGCGGGGTGTCAGCGCTGGCCTCCTAGGAGCGCAGTCTGGGTGGGAGCGGTCTCCCGTCTCACTGGCTTCCAGCCGAAGAAGAGCCTGCTGAAGCTGGCTGTTCAGTACTCCTCCCTCTTCCTCACGGTTGACCTGCCTTGCTTCTGGTTTTCTCTTTCGGTGTGCGGGTTGGGAGGGTTTGTGGGGAGAAAAGGACAGGAGAGAGGAGACTTCACTTAATCAGCGCTGAGTGCTGCGGTCCTGATGGCTGTCCCTGTGTCTGTCTTCCTGCCCCCGCCCCCCCATCTCATTGGCGGTCTAAGAACGCTGTTTCCCTTGAGTCCAGCTTGCGCACAAAGGGCATCCTTCGTAAGCGTGTTGGCTGACGGGGATTTAATGGGTTTTGTTTGTAAAAATGGCCTCTTTTCCTAGGAACCGTTTTCTCTAATATTTATCTCAGGACATTTTTAATGAAATATTTTACTCTTTTTCTCTTAAAAGTAGATGTGTTATTTTCTAGGAAAGGGGTACTTGGAGGGGACCTTTAAGACTGACAGGTGGTTTCTTTTTAATGGAGACGGACAAAGGAGCGCCCTGTGTCCCCAGTGGTTTCGGTGACTCCACGCCGGAGGAGCGCAGGTGTCCTGCTTGTGGCTGAAACGCCATCGCTCGTGGCCTGGGTCTGTCTCTGTGCTGATCCCCAAGTGCCCGAGGCCTTCGCGGTGGTGATGCGTGAAGACTTTTGTTTATTTCAGACCAAGTTCCTCCGAGTTCACGCTAACTGAAGTTCATACCGATGGAAAAATTTTTAAATGACTGGCAAACTCCGCTGATCCACTCACCTGATAAATGTTCGCTGATTCTGCCAGGTGCTGTGTGAAGACGAATGCAGTCGGCACGCCTGCCACGTGCCAGCACCCCGCACTGTCTAGGTTACGACCCCGTTTCGATGGGAGTGTTGGTGAGAGGGTGGTAAATCGTGGGCACTTTTTGGAAAAGGTGGCCTTGGACCCCGAGGGTGCTGACGATGCTGAGGAAAGCTTCCAGGCAGAGGGCCCAGACAGCACGCCTCCGTTAGCAGAGCCAGGACGAGTGTCTGGGGGGCAGGCTCCTGGGAACCATTGGACCGCAGAGGACGGCTACCCACTCAGAGGAACTCCCGTTTACAAAACGCTCACGACAGGCTGTAGAGAGCCCGATGGGAAGAGTAGCCAGCCTGCAGCCGTGTCTCTCCCGGGACCTGTGCTTCTCCCTCAGAGTGCTCCCCTCCTCCCTCCCAGAAGCTGTATTTTCTCCGCCGTCTCTTCCTGTCTGCTTTCTTTGTGACTCTGGTCTGTACAGGACATTGGTTGACCTAGTTGGGGCTCGTGTCCCGCTCTACGTTACCTTAAATCTCAGGGACCCAAGGTTACTTAATTGAAGTTTTCTTTTAGAGAAAGAGCGAGTAAATGTATCTTATTGGCTCAGCTTGGTCCCGATAGCTGTTTGCCAGATACCACAGGCTGATAACCAGTCTTCCCATTCAGACCCGTCACTTCACCTGGAGGCTCCTGGAGAAAGGTGCGGGCTGGGCACGAGGCCAGAGCCACCCGCATTGTGGCAGAACCAGTGAGGGGAGGAGGTCTGGGAAGTGGTTTGGAGCCCAAGTGTCAAATGCCCTCATGAGGTTTCAGGGTCACCTAGTGTTCAGAACACTGGGATTGCCTGTGACAGAAATAAAGACTCACCTGTTCTAAGTAGACACGATACTGGAAGAGAGAAGATGGATTGGAGGCAAAAAATCCTGTTACGACCATTAAATTCAGTAGTAGCAGGTGAAATACCAGCGTCGTGACGGGAAATGCAGCAAGAGGTGGGGTCAGCTGGACTGGAACACTGGGTGATGTGTGTGTGTGTGTGTGTGTGTGTGTGAGAGAGAGAGAGAGAGAGAGAGAGAGAGAGAGAGAGAGAGAGGTGTTTTGAACCCTGGGTTTCCCAGCAGGTAGTAATGGGAAGATCCAACAGAAGGGAGCAGGTCTGTGGAGCAGTTGAGTTCTGTTTCACACTTTTTTTAGCTGGGGGGACGTAGAGGTAGTGGTTGCTAACAGTTGGCAGAGGCTGCGGGTCGTGGCAAGAAACACCGTCTGAGAGGGACACACTCGTGCTGTGCGTCGCTCACGTGCTCTTCGCTGGGCGTTCGCTGTGCAGGTTGAGGGGCTGCACGGTTATGTCACGGGCAGTGAGGCTTGCAGGAGGTCGTGTTGGTCCCTGAAGATCCCGGCCCCCGGAGCGCTCGGCGGTCGGGCTGCGGGCAGAAGGGACGCACTGGGTAAGGCATCAGCTCTGCTGTGCCAAGGCGTTGCTGCCCACCTGGCATGACGCTGTTGTTTTCCTTTCTTCGATGTATCTAGATTTCAGAGAGGAAGGGAGAGGGAGAGAAACATCAATGAGAGGGAATCATTGATCGGCTCTTCCCTGCAGGCCCCACACTGGGGATTGAGCCCACAACCCAGGCGTGTGCCCTGACTGGGAATCGAACCATGACCTCCTGGTTCCTAGGTCGACACTCAGCCACACTGGCCGGGCCCAAAGATTTTAAAAATCACATACAGGTGTATTTGTAATAGAAATGTATTTTCTCCCATTCTTTTCTAGACAAATGGTTTTATGTTATGCATACTGTTCTGTGCCTGGCTTTTTTCTTCCTATCCTTTTTTTCACTTAGAGATTGTTCTCTATCAATCACAAAAGAATTTTTGGTGCTTTTTCAGATTCTGAGTTTACATTGATATAATCAGTTTCTTATTAATGTGTGTCTGGATTATTTCAGGCCTTTGCTTTTAATAACAGTGCTCTGATAAAAGACCACGATGTTGGCCCTGGCCGGTTTGGCTCAGTGGAAGGGGCGTTGGCCTGTGGACTGAAGGGTCCCGGGTTCAGTTCTGATCTAGGGCATGTACCTCGGTTGCTGGCTCAACCCCTGGCCCTGGTCAGAGGTAACCAATCGATGTGTCTCTCTCCCTCTGTCTCTCCTCCCTTCCTTTCTCTCTAAAAACCAATGGGGAAATATCCTTGGGTGAGGATGGACAAGCAGAAGACCGTGACGTTGGCTGTGGTGCAGGTGTATGGCTGCATCTCTGAGGCGTACGCTTTTGGAAGTTCGGTTTCTGGATTAGAGTTGATCTGCACTTGTCATTTCAGAGACACTGCGAGAATGCCCTGCGTATGAGTTGTTCCGTCTCACACACGTGCCAGCAGTGTATGTCCTCACATTGTCCCCAACAGTTACTTTCAAATTTTAGATCTTTTGACAATATGTTAGGTTAAAAGTAGCATATCTGGGCAGTTTTAATTTTCATTTTTCTTAAAGACTGGACATATTTTCTTTCAAACGTGATTTGTATTTCTATAAACTGTTCATACTCTTTGGCCATTTTTCTACTGGGTCTTTATAGGAGGTGCTGATTTATAGGAGTAATTTACATAAAAATTTCTTTGTCTTTGATGTGAAGTTCACATGTTGTTTTTTTCCCTGTTTATCACTTGTCTTTTTTTGTTACTTTGGCCTCTGCGGGTTTTTATTTTTCTGTCGTCAAAGTTACTTTTGTGGCTTCTGAATCTGTGGCAGTGAGAAGGGGGTCCCCAGGCCAGGCCGAGTGCAGTGGCATTTAGTGCTCTGGGGGCGGGGGGGGGGCGGGGAGGGGGGCGCCGCTGCGGTGCTGCTGGGCAGAGCCCTGGGCGGGAGGCTTTGTTTCCGGCCGGGTCTGGTTTCCCGGGTGTCCTGCCGTGTTGGGAATCGGGGTCAGTGCCGGAATTGATCGCGCTGAGCTCACGCCCTCGCAGTGTGCTTCGCAGGGAGAGGAAGGAAGAGGAGGACACGCGTGATCTCCTGGCACGGAGCCCATCGGTGCGCCTTTGTTCCGGAGATGCACGGAGAGGAGGCTCCTGTGTGCTCGGGGAGCTGGTTGGGCGACAGAACCCTTTGCCTCTGTCTCCAGGGGAGGGAAGCCGGGAGTGAAGGGCCTTTTCCTTACCTTGATCACGTGTGCAAATCCCACTTAGGTTGCCTCCCCCGGGACAGGCCGCCGGATCTCTGGAATCGGACCCCTCGGGCGCAGTGAGGGAGCGCGGGAGCCTTGTCCCCATTCCAGCGGCACAGCCCTGTGGACGCTCTTCAGAGCGAAGTGCTAGTTAGTTGTGTCTCTGCTGAGACTCGCATTTTTGAAATGGGTGTGAAAGCCATTTGCTTAGCGTAGCTTCCTCCCCTAGGAGTACCCAGGCCAGAAGAAGGACAAGCCGCTGCGAGCGTGACCGGAAATGACATCACTGCCCCTCCAAACAAGGAGCTCCCGCCAAGCCCCGAGAAGAAAGCCAAGGTAGGTGCCAGAATGGTGGGTCACCTCGTACTGCTGTCGCTCGCTCTCGTGATGGTCCTTCAGCTAGTCTTGCTTGAGTCGTGAGTGAAGTTTCTTTTTTCTGAGTTGTTACTAGTCTTTTCTCAAATTTGGATGTGCTTCATATTATGGTAATATTCCCATTTTACCATATGGCCTAACTCAGACCTTCATATCGCTGCCTTTGACCCTATTATCCTGAGTATCTGTAGAAATGTTCTGCAGCAAAAGGAATCCCAGAACTCTTTTTCAGTAGTCTAGCCCCAGCCGGTTTGCCTCAGTGGATAGAGAGTCGGCCCACGGACTGTAGGGTCCCAGGTTTGATTCCGGTCAAAGGCACATACCTTGGTTGCAGGCTTGACCCCGGCCCTGGTCAGGGTGCATGCAGGAGGCAGCCAATTGGTGTGTCTCTCTCACATCGATACTTCTCTCTGTGTCTCTCACCTCCCTTTCACTCTCTCTAAAAATCAATGGAAAAATATCCTCGGGTGAGGCTTAACCAAAAAAAAGAAAAGAAAAGAAATAGATTCTAAAATCTGCATTCATGAACGGGAACACAAATTTTTAAGGTGAGGCATAGCTTCAGAAACTAATTGGTTCTAAGTTCAAAATGCACACTTTCGTGTGGTCTTACACAGGAAGCAGATTGCCTCATCGGGGTGCAGGTAACAGTAACCTAGGCGCCTGCTGGTCACTTTTTCATAGAGTTGTCACAGCCACCAAAAGTTAGTTAATGTTAAAGCTGCCACGGAACTTAAATCTTAGGTGGCAAGCTGCTGGAGTTGGTGGCAGGTCATTGAGAAACAGTCCCGTTTCTTCTCTGTCCTGGTGCCTCTCTGCTGTGTACTGAACTCAGGAAAAAGGAAGGCTCATTTTCAGTTGCATCTCTCCTCCTTGCTTATAATTTTGCTTTGAATTGTGCAATTTATACTTTTTTTACATTTTGTTTTTGTTCTTGTCTGTGTGTTTGATGTTGGCCTATTTAAAAAAAACAACCAACACCAACAAATCAACTTAAAGCCTTTGGCCACAACTCATCCTGCAAAGACTTCAACACCGAAAGCCAAAACACAGCCCACTCCTCTCCCTAAGCAACCAGCGCCCACCACCTTGGGGGCGCCGACTAAAAAGCCCATGAGCCCCGCCTCGGGCTCGGGGCCCGCTGCCCCGCCCAAACGCCCCGCGGCCACCACCGCCAGGCTTTCCGCGTCACCTGCCAAGGACGCCAGGCCCAAGGTAAGTGTCGCCTAAGCTCTGCGCAGGGCAGGCCTCCCCTCGGCGTGCCCGGCCTGGAGACAGGCTCCCGCTGCTGCCCACGTGCAGTCAGCTGGTGGGGCTGGGAGGGCCAGGAAAAAGGCTGGACAGTCGGCCTGGGGGCCCTGAGGCAGCCCCCCCCCCCCCCCAAGGCCTCTGTGCTTCGTACCTTCCCTGCCCTGGCTCTGCCCGTGCTTGGTTCTCCTCCTCGCGCCAGCTCCCCTTCCTCTTACTGCTCACACCCTTGTCACAGGTTCCCTCTCCTCTCCACAAACTGTCAGGTTCTCATTTTTGCTGTAATTCCCGCATCATATCCCCAACCGGTCCCCTTCTTTGTCCTTCCCTCCCATCATCCTGCGGGAGGGAACCGACCCCTCCCTTTGTGCTCGGTTCTCGCCGCCGGGCTCAGCCGGCCGGCAGCGCGGGGTCCCTTTCTTTGCTTTGGGCACTAGGCCCCTCTCACGGGGCTGCGTCTGCGGCTTTCCCGGTTCCCCGGTCACCTCACATTATTGCCCGGAAATGGTCAGTGTGGAGCAGGCCCTCCGGGGGGAGAGGGCGGGTCTGTCTGCCTCACAGCTCAGTTCGTGTGGGAAGGGCCTGGACATCAGCTGATGTCTTTGAAGTCACATGGGAAACAGGCTCCGGGTCACAGTGTCTGAGAGTCTGACTCTAACTTTGTAAAGAAAACGGGTGGAGCCGAAGAAGTGTAACCCAGGTTGAAATCCCGGCCGGGAAACCAAGACGTCCTCTCTCAGACGAGGAAGGGTCACGTGTCAGCAGGGACGCTTTCTGGTCCGCACCTACCCAGCTGACTGCTGTTCTTGACTTTTGGAAAACAGCGTCTGAGAACGAGGGGGAAGAGGGAGTTTCTCTGGGAGCTCAAGGCCGGGCCCACGGGGTCTGGGCTGGGCTTCCTCTCCTGAGGAGCAGGGTGCAGGGGGCTGCGCTGGCTCCTTCGCCTCCTGGCTAGTGACAGCGCCCAGGCTCCACGGAACAGTGACCAGGTGCCTGTGTGCCTGAGACCCGCTCTGCTCCGTCAGGCTGTGCACCTGTGCTGCTCATTCCCCCGTGGTCACCTCGGGCCCCGACCCCCCCCCCCCCCTCTGTCCCGCCGTCACCTGTTCTCTGAGCTGCCCTGGGACCCTCTGTCCCGACCTGAGTGCAGACAGGAGCTGAGCCCAGAGCGGCTCGGTGATCGCCCAGGGACCCTGAGCTGGGGGCAGACTGGGCCCGTGTTCTCCCGCTGCAGCCCTGGCTGCCCAGCACCACCAGGCACAGCTGAGCCAGAAGGCGGACTGGACTGGACGTCCTTCTCACCTTCACTGTGGGAAGTGTTGCATGGGTCCTCCTTTTTGACGAGACAGCGTGTAAAATTTTTGTTCTTTGTATGTACCTGTTCATTGTTGGCCAAGTATTTAATCCACTAAACACATCAGTGCTTCCCGCAGTGGAGCCTGAGGCACAGGTGTGGGGAGGGGTACTTTTCAGGGCCATTCATTCTCAGCAGGCAGGTTGGCTTGAGGTCGTGCGCTCACTGTTCCTGACCCCGTCCCACAGCACCTACGGGCCAGTGTCTCCGCTCCCTGGAGCACGGGCCCCTGCCCCGCGGTGCTGCCTGTCAGTAGCTCCAGGCCCCGGGCCCTGCGCTCTGGCTGTGCGTCTGGGGAGGGCCCTGCGCCAGGACTTGCCGGGCTGCTGCTGCCGTGCAGCTCTTACTCCCGCTTTCCTGCTCTCAGCCTGTTGCAGAGGCGAAGGCTCCCGAGAAGAAGGCCACGCCGTCCAAGCCCGCCTCGGCCTCGGCCTCCAGGCCCGGCTCCAGGAGCACCCAGGCCGCTCCAAAGGCCCCCGCAGCCGCCTCTGTGGCCTCAGCCGGGCCGAGCAGCAGGAGCGCCCCCATGCCCCTGCCCAGGAGGCCTGCTGGTGAGTGTGGTCACCCCTCCCTGTGGGACGGTGGGGAAGAGAGTGGGACTTGCCGCGGCCGCGCCACGGGCTGTGCAGGTCTGTGTCAGTCCTCGGCGGCGTGTGGGCAAGTGGCAGCCTTGGTCTCCCTGGGAGGTGGCAGGCACGTATGTTCAGGAAAACCGTGAGTGAAGAGGACTGTCCTGAATTATAGGGAGACTCATGATTCCTTTCCCAGTGTCCCCATGCACCAGCACAGGGTAGTTACCGGCTACCTGACAAGAATTAGGCCCTTCAGCTCCATAGGCGCATGCTGGTCGCCTGTGTCTAAGGCGTGTGGAAGGCGGTGTCAAGACCGGGAAAGAGGAGACACGATGCCGCCCTTGTGCCCTGCAGCGGGCGTGGCTTCACGTGGTCCTAATACTCGGCTGTCCCAGAGGCCATCTGAGCCCCTGGCTCGGCGGACATTGAGCGACTGTTGAGTGGGTGAATGAATGAATCCCAGTCCTGGGCGTGCCCTTCAGGTCCGTTCGCTAAAGGCTGTTCTGAGCAGTGCATGTTTGTGCAGGCACCAAGACTGAGGGGAAGCCCGCAGACGTCAAGAAGACCGTTACGAAGTCTGCGCCAGGTAACGCCCCCACTTGGTGGGGCCCCAACTTCAACCCCCACGTCTTCCGTGGCTTTCCGGCTCCCGTAGGCTCTCTCCCCTGAACCCTTGTCTCCCACTCCCACCTTCCAGCTGACCTGAGCCGCGCAAAGAGCAGCTCCAACAGTACCGCGAGGAAGACGGCCACTGGCCCGGGGGCGGCCTCCCCAGCAGGCGCAGCTCCCGGTCGTGTCAAGCCCACCCCCGTGTCTCCCCGGCCCTCTGGGACTCTTGCCGTGGACAAGAAGCCCACGTCAGCCAGGCCCAGCTCCTCGGCCCCCAGGCTGAGCCGCCCGGCGACCAGCGCGTCCATCCCTGATCTGAAGAACGTCCGCGCCAAGGTCGGCTCCACGGAAAACATCAAGCACCAGCCCGGAGGAGGCCGGGTGGGTCCAGGGGCCGTGGGTCCTCCGATGCGGGCCCTGGCTTCTTTCCCCGCCACGTCCAGTGCTGTCCCCGCCATGTCCTCACCGCAACCCCGGGCACCAGGGAGGGGAGGCAGGCGTGGAGCTGGGAGGGGTGGGCTGAGGGCTGCGCCTTCGCTTCCCATTGGCCTCGGGCTCCTGCTCTGTGTGTGGGTTCAGGCTCACAGTTCGCTTGGAGACCAAAGGTTCTTTACAACATGGACAGAGGAGACGCTGGGACTGCAGGGACAGGCGGGGGACGCGGCTGGTTGGTCCGGGTCTCACTGCGCGGGGAGCGGCAGGAGCGTCTGTGCAGGATGAGGGTGTCCTGGTGGCCGTGGCCGCCCCACACGAAGGAAGTGCTGAGGGGTGTCGTGATGGAGAAGGCCCGCGGGCCTTTCTGTTTGCGTCCGTCCTGGAGTTACTTGTTAACTGTCAGCAACCAGGGCGACTTGGTGTGTGAAGGAGGTGATGGCAGGGTCCACTACCCAGTCCCTGAGTGCAGCCTTGTCATCTACGTCACCCCAGCCCCTCTCCGCCACCACCCACCCCGGGCAGGACACTTACCTGGCTGCAATCCGAGCTGTTAAAAAAGGGAAGAGGTCCAAGATGAGGCAGGATCCTGCTGCAGTGGGAAGACCCTCCCGCAAAGAGGATTGGCCTGGGGTGAGGGCCTCCGGGGCCGGGCTCTGGCGGCCCCCCCAGGTCTCAGGCTGAGCCGCCTGGCCAGCCCCCATCCTGCACGCGCCTTAGGCTCTTCTGCGCTGCCGTGGGGGGCGCTGAGGGGCTCGCTCTGGTGGTTCCGTTTTTCTGTCCCACACACCTGCAGGGCGTGACACACGTCTCCAGGAGTGGCTCGCTGTGACCACGGACGCTTGGGACAGATGGAAGTTGGGGTGGGAGGACATTGTGGTTGGAAAACGGTAGCCACAGCCACGCTCAGAGCAGAGTGGCTCATCGAGCCCCCGCCTGCCGGGTCTCCGTGATGCCGGCTGCTCTCCTCGCGGCTCCCGCTTTGGTCTGCAGCTCCTCCCTCTGGCGGGTCTCGCCTGGGAAATGGGTGTTTTTTCCCAGGAGCGAGGGTGACCTGCTTCTGCCTGGCCTGGATTCGAGTCCCCAGCCTTCTTTCTTTCTTGGCATCTGGCTCTTGTCCTTGTTTTGACATGTGCCCTTCCTTCATCTCCGTCTAGGCCAAAGTAGAGGAAAGAACAGAGGCAGCAGCTGCAGCTCGAAAACCTGACCCTCACGCGGCCACTAAGCCCGCTGGCCCAGGCGTGAGCGCACAGAGGGCACCTGCGGGGAAAGTGAGTGTCCGGGACCTGCCTCTTGCAGGTCAACGCACAGCCGCCCTCCTGCGCTCTCCTGTCCTCCCAGCTCCGTGCTCTCCCTGTGCTGCCTCCGTGTTTCCCATCAGGAACATTCCTTACCAACCCTGAGAGTTAACCGTCCGGACTCATTAGTGCTTTGGGGACTAAATGTTCAGTTGGATCTACAGCTGTCAATCACTTCCTTCACACTGACCTTGATCTGACATGCAGCTGTTACCCGCGCGCACTCACACTCACACTCACACTCAGAGCACCCGTTCTTCCTCAGGAGGGCATGGCACTGCTGTCTTCTGGCACCTGGAATCCCGGAGACCCTGTGCTTAAGCTGAACTAGCAGGCCCCTCTCACAACACTGCTGGGGATGGGGGTGGCTTGGTTTGTCCTGACCCCCCAAGTCATGTCTTAGCAGAAAGTTAGGGTGCTCAGTACAGGGGAAGCCCACCCAGCACGGTCGCGCACCAGCTGGAGGGCAGAGGCCAGCTGGCCCTGCAGGTTCTTGGCCTTCGCCCCGCCGGGCACCAGGCCCTCCTGCTTGCTGTGCAGCTGGGTGGCCTCTGGCCAAAGGCTCCGCCTCTAAGAGCCAGGAGGGTCTCAGCCCGAGGACTCGGTACCTCGGGCAGAGAGGAAGGTGCACCGTGGCTCCTGGGTGATCCTGGGGGCCCTGGTGCAGACCAGGGTTTTTATTGGGAAGTGTTTGCAAAGAAGCCAGAAATGGCGAGGTGTTTGGGGTGGAGTCTGTCAGCGTGGATTTCTCTGTTCTGTGGGGAGCTGTGTCATTTGCAAAGGGCTCGGAAGGGAAGGGAAGGAGGGAGGGAGGAAGGAAGCAAGGAAGCTAGGAAGCTAGGAAGCTGGGAAGCTGGCAGCTGCTCCTCCTTGAGAAGGCCGCGGGAGAAGCCGGGCCTTGGTGTGCTGCATTCCAGGGGCAGCCGCTCGCTCGTGTGCAGGGCCGTGTGCGGCCCACAGGCCTGGGCGCCTGGAGGCCTCGCCCCTGGTCCCCACCTCACCCTCCATGTCCCGGGCTTTCGTGGGAAGCTGCTGGGCTGCGAGCCGTGCCCCCTGGTGTCCAGGACTGTGCCAGTGAGCCCACTGCCCAGTGCTTCTCCCAGCGGCCGGGCCTCCCACAGGCTCCGCTGCAGCCGCTCCAGGCCCCAGGCCGAAAGGAAGTACCTCCCTGGGGAGGGGCTGGCCCAGATCTCAGGGAGGGAACCGCCGCCCGCCCCGCCGAGCAGTGGTAGCGCCAGGGAGCACCTCTGCAAACACCTGCTCTGTCCTCGCGCGGACTGTCCTCACCCGTTTCCTCCTTCAGGTCCTTCTCTGCTTCCCACAGCTGTCCTGCTGGAGGTGGGGGCGGAGTTCTAACCCCTCTCTGTTGGTCATGTGATCACGTGTGGCCTCCCTGCCGCCCCGTGTCAGTAACCAGCCCTCCCCTCTGTGTTGTTTTCTCTGTTCTGACACTCCAGGTCCAGATAGTCTCCAAAAAACTGAGCTACAGCCATGTTCAGTCCAAGTGCGGCTCCAAGGACAATATTAAGCATGTCCCTGGAGGCGGCAACGTAAGTACCAGCCTGGCCCTCGGCCTCGGCCACCTGGGGCACACGGAGGAGCCACACCCTGTGCCACGGGGCGCCCCTCCCTCAGCATCTCGTCAGCCCTGAGTGGGCGCCTGGCTGCTCTGCAGCTGCGTCAGAGGCCTGGCCAGGCAGGGGCCGCTCCTGGGGGCCTGCCCTGCCGGGAGCCTGGGGCGGTGCAGGTCCTCCCGGGCCATCCTGGTCCTTGTAGGGCAGGGAGTCCGTGCACGGCTCTGCCCCCTCCGGCCTCCCCTCTGCCCCCTCCAGCCTCCCCTCTGCCCCCTCCGGCCTCCCCTCTGCCCCCTCCGGCCTCCCCTCTGCCCCCTCCGGCCTCCCCTCTGCCCCCTCCGGCCTCTCCTCTGCCCCCTCCGGCCTCCCCTCTGCCCTCTCCGGCCTCCCCTCTGCCCTCTCCGGCGCTGGCCCTCCTGCTCTTCTCCTCGCCTCTCCTGACCGCCTCTCTCCTTCCTGCTCCTTCCCCCATTCATTCCTTTCCTAGTTCTTTCCTCTTTTAGTCCCTTTTCCTCCTCTTTCTGTCCCTTTCCCTGTCCCATCAGACATCCTTTCTGTCACGCTGCTCTTCCGTGCCGCCGAGACCTGTGCTGGGAGGCGGGAGGCGGGAGAAGTGTCCGTGGTCCGTGTGGGAAGAGCACCCTGCGCGTTTGCCATGTGTCCCTGTGGCAGCGCGGGCAGCGGGACTCTGCGCGGGGCCGGGCGGCTGGAGACTTCCTGGGCAGCCCTGTCCTTCCTGCTCCTCCACCAGCTTCTGTCCGCCCCGGAGACAGCCGTCCTGCCTGCTCATCCTTGTGCTGTCCAGGCTCCGTGCCCCTGCCCTGTGGTCCTGCCATCCTGCCCGTGACCTGCAGGCGCCCTCACGGCAGGTCTGGCGGGAGGAATGCAGCCGGGCTGCGCCCCTTCCTGCCCCACAGCCCCCCTTGTTCGCCTCCTTCCACATCGCCTCCCCCGTGTCCCTCCCGTGTGGGCAGGAGCTCTGGCTCTGCCTTCAGGTGGGGCAGTTGCCAGACCTTAGCCAGCCTGGTGTGGGGTCGGCTGAGGTGGGCGACACTTGCTTTTTTTTTCCTCTTTAAATACTAGTGTATGTTACTGATCTCCGAGAGGAAGGGAAACGTAGAAACATCAGTGATGAGAGAGAATCATGGATCGGCTGCCTCCTGCACGCCCCACACTGGGGATCGAGCCTGCAACCCGGGCATCTGCCCTTGACTGGAATCGAACCCGGGACCCTTCAGTCCGCAGGCCAATGCTCTATCCACTGAGCCACACCAGCCAGGGCTGTGGGCGACACTCAAAGGCCTGGCCTCCCTTTTCCTCTCAGCCTTGGGCCTGATGGAAACAGGGTGGAGGGGTCTCAGAGGGAACTGGGGTGCCTGTGTGTGTGACACATGCACTGTGTGTTGTGCGGTGTATGTGAGAGCTCTGAACATAACCGTCACCTGTCGCCTGCTGTGGTCTTCACACTCCGACACGGCATCAGCAGGCCTTCCTTGGGGATGTCCTTGTTTAAAGCACCTCCATTTGGGGAGACTCCTGTGAACAGCGGGGCATTGGGATTCTGCCCGAGAGCTGTTTCCTGGGGGGCCGTGAGCACCCGGGCTGCGGTGCTCTCGCCCCCACCTCAGCCCCTCGGCGGAGCCAGCAGGTCAGCCTGCCGCTCAGGAAGGGCTGGCCGCGTGCCCTCCCCGTAGAGGTGCCGGAGTTCCCCTGGGGGCGGGGCTGGGAGCAGGGTCACACTCCACCACCTCCCCCCAGACACCCCCCAGGGGCCGAGTCAGGGGGACAGGGAGGGAACTTAGCAGCTACTTCTGTGGGTGATCCCACCTTCCAACTTGGCAGCAGCTTTAACCCCCTTCCCCCTCCCGAGGACGGTGTCTGCCCAGACCTGCTGCAGGGTCACTTCAGTAGCAGCACTGACACCGGCTCGGCCCCGGGCGTCCCCAGGTCCGTGGCTGGGGCTTGGCCGTGTGAGGGCACGGCTGTGGGGCTCCACTGGGGGCCAGCCTTGGGCCTGGGCCGTGGAAGCAGCACCTGGCGCCTGAAGCTGCGCGTGGGGGGAGGGGAGGAGCCGGGAGGAAAGGGATGCGGGTCCTCCACTCCGCGAGGCGGGGCCACGTCTCGGAGGCGGTGAAGCCTCAAACCGCCTCATTTAGAGATTTCCAAACGAACACAAGTGACAGACAGTGACGTGGCGGGCTGTGCCTTTGCCAGCTCCTTTGTCTGTGGCCAGTCTCCACGTGCCCGCCCCACTTGTTCTGGAGCCAGTCCTGGGTAAACCGTCCTGTGCAGATAGTCCGGTCGCAGTCTGAACGGTGAGCAGTCTGCAGTGCGCACGTGTGTACAGCCCGTGACGGGTTTGCGTGTTGAATCGGGATGCAGTCAGGTCCTGGGCTGTGATGATGCTGGATGTGCCCTCGCTCTGAGGCTTCCTGCTGTGCAGCACTCCGGCCTCGTTTCCCGTGGCCCCGCCGCGCGGCGGCCAGCGAGTGGTGGTCCTGGAATCTGGATTCTGCTGGCTGTCGCCTCATTTAACACGTTCCTTTCTCCTTCCCTGTCTTTAGATTGATTCAGGCTTACCTTTTCTTACCGCTCTGTTGTTGTTGATCCTCACCCGAGGATATTTCATTGAGCTTTAGAGAGAGAGGGTGGGAAGGAGGGAGAGAGGGAAGAGAGAGAGACACACATTGATGGGTGGCCTCCCACACATGCCCTGACTGGGGCTGGGGATTGAACCTGCAACCCAGGTCTGTGCCCTTGACCGGGAGTCAAACCCACAACCACCGAGCCACCAGCCAGGGCTCTCTGCTGCCTGCTGTGACCCTCTCCCCGGTCGTGTGGGTTCAGGAAGCAGGTTGCGTCGTTTTTCTGGTCCTTTCTTGGGATGTTGTCAGCTGTCGATGCCCACACGGCCCTGAGCGCCCGGGGCACGGCTCCTGTAGCTGCCGGCTGGGGTATATCTTCACGTGAGACCCCTCACCCACTGCCCTCTGAGAACGAGGCACGAGGTCAGGGAGTGGAGGGTTCGAGGGCAGACCCCGTCACGGAACGTGTGGGCTCCACACTTCGGGGAGCGCCTGCCTCGCAGGTGGCGCAGGGCCGTGCGCGATCAGCTGCTTTTCAGCCGCCACTTCCCGCGGGTCCTGCCCGGGAGCAGGGCAGCCTTGTGGCGAGGATGAGACCAAGTGGCTGTGTTCTGGCGGTGGGAGGTGCTCTGGGGACAGTTGCTGAATTCCTGAAGCAGTCGCTGTCCAGTGGTTGCTGATGACCGTCCGGGAGGCGATGTGAAGAAGAGGCGGAGTTGAGCTCGAGCCCGGAAGGGTGGGAGAAGGCGGCCTCTGAGCGCGTGCGGGGCCTGCTGGGCCGGGGACGGCAGAGAGGGCTCCATTAGGGAGAGGGACGGTGGCTCGGCAGGCGGCCTCCCAACAGTGTCAGGTGGCCACGGCGAGGACTCTTCGATGCTTCCACGTCCGTGTCTGTGCGCATGCAGCACTGGGCAGGCTGGACAGATGGACAGTTGCTAGAGGTGTCCCGGAGCTTCAGGAGGCCTTCTCCTCCGCTAAAAGGAAAGCACGTGAAAGCGTTTACAAAATGCAAGCCTGAGGGGCTCAGACAGGCTGCTGATGGTGGGGAGTTACTCCGTGCCAGGCCCGGGGCTGTGGGCGGGAACTCTGTCCCCTGGGCACACGGTGGAGACCCGGTTTCTGACAAGGAGGACAAGGCCTGGGCAGCCGGTACTGGCGCTGCGGTGACAGCCACCAGGAGGCGGAGGCTGGCGGCTCTGAGGGCCCCTGCGCGGAGGGGGCGGTGTGGAGAGCCAGGCTCTTCCCGTGGCAGAAGCACGGAGCAGCTGCCACTCGCAGGCCCCTGGGTCCCGTGGGGGGCTCTGTCCACAGAGGCTCTCTCCTGATTAGACCTGCCTGCAGCCCGGAGCCACGGTGTTTCTGCACGGCTCCTGCACGGCGGGTTCGACGAGAGCCTGTTGGCCGTCTTACCTGATGCGTGTATCGATGGTAGATGATTGATAGATGATAGATAGATGATTGATACATAGGGGAGATGCACTGGAAAGAACTGGCAGGAAACAGGCCGGAACGTTGCTGTCGTTGACCTCTGGGCGAGGAGTGGGCGGGCGGGTTGGAGGTGGAGCAGGAGGGGTGTCAGGAGAGTGGGATCAGAAAAGGGAGGAAGGCTGTCGGGTTGCCTGGAGGGGGCGGAGATGCCGTGGAAACGGGTTTGGTCTGGCTACACGCCGGGCCAGGGTGGATCAGGGCTCTTTCAAGCACTTTTGGGAGGTGACCCTGACCTTGAACAGACAGATAGGAGCTCACAGAGGGGAGAAAACATCGAACTTGGATGCCAGGGCTGTAAAGGGAGTGTGGCCTTGGCCTTGCCAGCACGTTCTCCCTCTGAGGCAGTGTTGGTTTTTGTCATTTTCTTCTCAGGTTCAGATTCAGAGCAAGAAGGTGGACATCTCCAAGGTCTCCTCCAAGTGTGGGTCCAAGGCCAACATCAAGCACAAGCCCGGTGAGCGTCCCTCCCTTCCCTGGTGCCCGGCCAGCGGGCTTTCACCCTCTGTCTGCCATTGCACAGTGGTCCTGGCCCGCCTGCCCCGGGACTCAGCGGAGGACAGTGCAGTCCTGCCCCTCAGGGAGCGGGAGGAGCGGGAGTCGAGGCTGCGTCTGCAGGGGCTTCATCTTGGCGCGCGGTGTGCCGGTGCTGCCGACCAGGACGTGGGGAGGGCGTTCCCGGGCTCCGGGGTGGGGCCCGGACACGGTCAGTTCAGGAGGAAATTGTCCCAGCGCTGCAGCGGCGGGCACACGGGCTGGCGGGGCGAGCCTCACCCAGTCGCGTGGGCTGCTTAGGTCAGGAGCTCCCTGCCCTCGTCCCTGGTAGAATGCTTCCCTCGACAGCGATGGAGATGGTTCAGCCCCAACCAACTCCTCCCTCCCCTCTTCCCTCTGGAACCCCCTCTGGTGACCTCCTCCCAGGGCCACTGTGGCTGGAGGTCAGCTCTGCGGGAGGCGGGCTCCGTGTGGAGGCCCCAGCCACGTGTCGAGCACCAGGGGTCAGTGTGTGACGTGAGCTGAGAGGAGGCGGCTCGAAGGAAAGCCACCTTTCTAGGCTTCCAGGCCGTGAGGGGGGCTGGCCCTTGACCCTGCGCCCCCCTGTGGCCCTCCCCCGCTCACAGGCCCCAGGCCTGTGCCTCCCTCTTGTCACTACAGTGCGACTGGTGAGACGCTGGGCCGCCCACCTTCCCATCTGGCTGTGTCACTGGTTGGCGGTGACTTTGGACAAGTGGCTTCCCAACTCAGTGCCAGCAGCTGTGGGGCCAGGGCCTGACCCTGGGGCCGGCGCACCCTGCACTGTCAGGGAGGTGCCACCTGGCCCTTAGCGGCGCCTCAGGCTGCGCCTGCGCTCCGCCCGGCCGGCAGCTGTGAGCTGTGGCTGCGACCCTGCGGGGGACGGACTGCTCTGTGGAGCGGTTCCCCCTGACAGACCAGCAGCCCTGTCCTGACAGCACGTTCACGGAGCCGCCTCGTCTCCCTCCGCCCTGGGAGCAGGCCCGTGTCCCCGTTTCTGCATCGAGCACTGAGCAGCCCTGGCCACACGGGGATTCCGTGCCCGGCTCCCGTCCCTGCCCGCGGGCATCTCTCCGCCACCTTAGTAACCGGTGCCCTCTTGGTTCCAGGTGGAGGAGATGTCAAGATTGAGAGTCAGAAGTTGAACTTCAAGGAGAAGGCCCAGGCCAAGGTGGGGTCCCTGGATAACGTGGGCCACCTGCCTGCGGGCGGGGCCGTGAAGGTAGTGAGCGGGTCCTTGGGGGACGAAGCGGGAGGAGTGGGGGTGCAGGGGAGTCTGGGTCCCAGCAGGTGGGCCTGTCGCCGCCCCTCAGTCTCTTCAGGAGTCATGTTTCCCCACACAGTGCTGTTCCCATCGTCCACCATCAGTCCTGGGCGAGGCAGGGAGTGAGACCCCAGCGGGCACAGACCTTGTCCTAGGCCATGGCCGGCCTGCCTTGGGCTCTTTTCAGCCACGTGCAGAGGGACGTGGGCTGGGCACAGGCCACACACAGTCCCCGCTGCCTGAGGGCTGTGGAGACGGGTCCACCCCAGGCTGCTCTCAGCCGGGAGCAGGAGCACACAGCTCCCGCCCCTCAGCAGGCCTGGTGGCCCGGCCTCTGGAGGGACGGTGGTGAGCACTCGCTCCCTGCAGAGCGTCCCCGTTGGACTGGCTGGGCCTCTCCTCCCTGCCCCTCCTCTGTCCTCCCTCCCTCCCTCCCTCCACTGTCCTGTAAGACCCTCCTGTGCCAAGAGGCTGTCTGTCCTTCCCTCCATGTCATCGGCGGGTAGAGGGTGTCGCCTCCAGCTTCTGCGCTGGAAAGGAGCGGAGGAGAGGGACCCAGCAGCTGCTGTGACCTGCTCACCGACACCCCCCCCCGCACATACACACACACACACACACACACACACACACACACACACACACACACACGCCTGCGCTGGGCCCCGCCCACCCTGTGTCCCGCCCTCCTCGGCATCTAGACACACCAGCAGGGGCGCTAGCTGGTCGTAGTCACTTGCTCAAGGCCTCACGGTTCGCACTGGCCTTTCTGACCCCACGTCCTGTGGTCTGGTCATCAGTCACGTTACGTCCCTTTCTCTGTTGCTGTTGAGATCAGTTCCTGACACTGACCGGCCGGGCCCGGCTGCCGACCTGCTGTCACGGCTGCCGTTGTCGGGGCGCAGGCTTGGAGCAAGCTCCCCTGTGCTGGCCGCCCGCCAGGAGCCCCTCAGGGGTGTGGAGGGGTGGGGGCACCTGGCCTGGCGTCTCCTTAATCAGAGGGGTCAGGGCCGGCGGAGGGGGGAGCTGTGTGTGAAGCCCGCCGTCACTCCATCCCACTCCCTCTCGGACTGACCCTGCGTGTCCACTGTTTCATTGTAGACTGAGGGCGGCGGCAGCGAGGCCCCTCCGAGCCCGGGCCCCCCCGCTGGGGAGGAGCTGGCTGTCCCTGAGGCTGCGCCCGAAGCTGGCGCCCCCACGTCAGCCGGTGGCCTCAGTGGCCACACCGCCCTGGCAGGGGGTGGTGACCAAAGGGAGGCCCAGGCCTTGGACTGCCAGATCCAGGAGACAAGTAAGTGGCTGGGCTGGGCCTGCGGGCAGCCGGGGGCCCTGCCACCGGCGGAGTGGACACGCCTCTGTGCTGCCCGAGTGTGGCCTCGATCGTAACGCAGCGACCTTTTATTTTCCAGGCATCTAACGCTGACATTCTGGTCTCGTCTCCGTCCCCTGTTGCCCTCTTGTCTCCCTCGTTCCCTCTCCCGTCCCGCCTCCCGTGTCCCTGCAGATTGAGACCTACAGGCTGACGTTCCGGGCAAACGCCAAGGCCCGCACCGACCACGGGGCCGACATTGTCTCTCGCCCCCCCCACTTCCTTGGTGGCCCCAGCTCAGGCACCCGGGCCTTTGGCTCCCTCCCCCGGGCTGCCCACTAGACCTGACTACTTGGGTGCAGGGCAGCCCTCAGCCCCCCCCCCCCTTCGCTTGCCTAGGGCAGCAGCAGTGCCCACACCTCCTCAGCCCCTGCCCCAGGCCCAGCTCCTGGCCATCCTTGCATCACTGCTCCAGGGGGAAGCTGGGGAGAAGGGCGTAGGGGAGGCTCAAATGGGATCTTGGGGGGTCTCAGAGGAAGGAACCAGATTCCAACCTCCTCTTTGGGTTTTTTAGACCAAACCCAAGAAAAACAGACACACCCTCCCTCCTTGCTGGGTCCACCTGGAGGGAAGAGGGCGTGTCCACATGATGGACACCCAGCCCCGAGTGTCCCCTGGAGCTCGCTAAGCCACTGCCTCTCCCTTTGCCCACACTGATGCCACCGCAGGGGGTGCCAGACCCCTCGTGCTGCCCCCCCCCCCCCCCAGTGAGGGCCAGGCTGCCTGTCCCCGCTGCCTCCCTGCCTCTAGCTGCTGCCATACTTCTTTTCCTTGTTTTACCCCTTTTTTAAAATAACCTAAGAACTGGTGGAGTAGTTGTGCAGGTTGAAGTCATGTCTAAAGGAAAGTCCTCAGCAGGTGTTTTTAAAGGAAACCGGGAGGGGAGATCTCAGACCCCCAGCAGGTCAGGCTGGGGCCTGGCAGCTCGGGGCCCCGAGGCGGTGTGGGCAGGGCAGGTGCCGGGTGTGGGGTGCGCAGGGAGCCCGCGAGGGGCTGGTGAGTGTGGACGGGTGGCTCTGGCATTTGGCATGGATGCTGCTTTGCTTCTCTAACCAAGAGGCTGGGGTTGGCACGTCGGTCTCATTCCTGGGATCTGGTGGGAGGCAGGTCAGTGCTGGGAGGGGCCCTGCAGGCCTGGGACACTCGACCCTCAGCCCCCAGGGAGCCGAGGCGTCCGGACGCGGGCGGGTATTTGGGAAATCAGGTCCAGAGATTGAAAAATAAAGGCCTGAGACCGAGGCCACCCCACGTCCCTGGAGCCTGACGAGGGAGCAAGAGGCGCGGCGAGGCGCGGCCAGCCTGCAGGGGTCCCAGCGGGCTGCGTGGGAAGGCTGCAGAGCCCGGGAATCACTGACGCGAAGACTCTGGCTGCACTTGTATTTTTTGTATTAAAGTTTGCATGGTTTCTAATAAAGGATTAAACCTGCCTGTTTGTAGTGACATGGCCTAGGTCTCGGGGCTTCTCCGGACTTGGCGCCTCGGCCTCCTGCCCTTGGCCGTCCCAGAGCTGGGACGGTGGGGGCTCTGATGTAAAGGGGGGCGGGGTGTCTCCCCACTTCTGCAGCAGCATCTTCCGTGGGGGGTTTTGTCCCCACGTCCCCAGCTTCCACGCGCATACCAAGAAGCCGCAGGTCTTGGGGAGAAAATGCAAGAGCCAGACTGTCTCCAGGATGCTCGACTGTGCAGGGCGGTCAGGGCACGTGTTGTCAGCAAGAGGAAGGGGCACGAGAAGCTGGGGAGAAGGCGGGGGGGAGGGGGCAGGAGGAGACACAGGAGGGGTGATGGGGCCTGAGGGTCCCTGTGTCGATCTGCCAGGGCGATCGATGCCCAGGTTGACAAGACTGGCTCCTCCCGCTCCGTTAGTTGTGGGTCGGGGAGGTGAGCCCGCTGGTGGAGAGCCTGCTGGTCCCAGGAGCCAGGGGCGGAGGTCAGACGGGCAAGGACCAGAGGCCTGCGCTGGGCACTGCTCTGCAGCCACGGGGCGGGACGTTCCTGTGCCGCCGGTGGCTGTGGCCCGGCCGTGACGTGTCGTGACTGTTGTAACCATTTCAAGAGCAAATAAAGCTCATGTTGTCCCACCTGAGCCCTGTCTCCTGTGTCCTGGTGTCTGCCCTCCAGCATCACGACGCCCCGCTTGTCCTCTTGCATCGAGGGTGGCGTGCACTGTGTGGTCTCACGGCTGAGCTCCTCCTCTGAGCTGTGGCCACGACCCAGGGCAGGCCCAGCTGTGGCAAGGCTGCCACGCAACCGGGGGCCCCGAGGGTGCAGGTCCCAGAGCCACGGCTGCCCACGGAGCTTCCCGTCTGCCTGGGCCCGGAGGGGGGCAGCCAGGCTGACCACTGCCTCGGGGAGGGAGACAGGGAGGACTTGCTGGCCCCACCTGCAAGGACAGGGACAGCTGTGACAGGCCACCCGCGTGGGGACTAGGGAGCAGCTGTGACCGAGGCTGAGCTGGCCCCGCGGCCCGGCTGGTTCACATGGGCAGCCAGGCTCGGGGGTGGATTCTAGCCCCTTCCTCCTCAGCCCTGGGCCACAGCCTGTGCCCACGCCCAGGGGCCGAGGGCCCCCGCGGACAGCGATGCTCACAAGGGATAAATAGAACTTTATTTTAAATAAACATTTGCGCTCTGTACACAGCCCGCGGCGCGGGGCTCAGTCGTCAGCCGCCTTGCGCACGTCGAAGCTGCCGCAGGGCCCCCGCAGCAGCTCCACCAGCAGGGCCAGCAGCTGCCCGTGTTCCTGCTGCACCTCGGGGGGCAGCGCGGCCAGCTCGCTGCGCAGGCTCCGCTCCACCATGCGGCCCAGGGCCCGGCGCAGGTCCCGCAGCAGCCGCACCGTGCGCGAGTCGCCCTCCAGCCTCAGCAGGTCGCTGTCGCTGAGCGAGATGGTGGCCCGGCGCCCATCATCTGGGGAGGAAGGGACCAGGAGCCGTGTGAGGCTGGGCCCCAGGGCAGCCCGGCCCGAGGGCGGCGTGAGGGGCCGAGGCCCGCGGGCACCCACCACGGATGTGGACGTCCCCGTCGGTCAGGAGCAGCACAGCGAGGGGGTGCACCTGGGAGGAGTCCCGGACAAAGACGCTGCCGTTGGACTTGACGGCCATGAAGTACGTCAGCCATCGGCTCCGCAGCCGCGTGGCCTCCCTGAGGAGGGAAGGGCTGTGAGTCGCCGCTCCCGGCCCCCGGGCGGCCCCCCAGCCTTCCCTGCCCCGCCCGCCACCTGTTAATGGTCGACTTGTGCAGCAAGATGTTGCCGGATTTGGTCCTGTACGTGACGCTGTTGGGCTTGAACTTGCCCTGCCGGGTCACCTTGCCCTGCCGCACCTGCAGGTGACAGAAAAGGGCGGCTCAGCCAGGAGCGAGACGGGCAGGAGGCGGGGGCCGGGCCGCCCCTCCCAGGGCAGCACCTGGATGAGGTTGGGGTAGAGGCCCGCCATCAGCACGCCCTTCACCAGCTCCTCCTCCTCGCTGAACTCGTTGCACTGGGCGGAGGCCAGGGTGCAGTCCGAGGGCTTCCCCACCAGGAAAGCCTCGTAAATGTTCTCCGAGAACTGCTTGATGAGTCCTGGGGAGGCAACGTCGGGTGAGGGGGCCCCGAGCCACAGGGGCCGGACAGAAGCCCGGGGCGGGGCGGGGGCGGGGGCGGGGGCCGGGGCAGCGCTGACCGTGGATGAAGCGCAGGCTGGGTGCGTAGAGCAGGTTCTCCTCCAGGTAGTTCTCGCGGGAGCCGCGGTCCTGCCAGCGCAGCACCTCCTCCCAGCCCGCCACCGCCCGCACGAAGGCCAGGTGGTCGCTGCCGCTGTCGTGGCTCAGCAGCGCCTTCACCTGGGAGGGCAGGGCACGGGGAGGGGCTGCAGGAGGCCACCCTCGGACAGGGGCAGGGGAGGGCCTCGAGGGAGAGCCGGAGGCCGGGGGAGGGCTGCCTGACCTTGTCCACCTCCGCTCGGTTCTGCAGGCTGCTGCTGAAGGGGTCCCGGGTGAGGCAGGAGACGACCACGAGCAGCGGGTGCAGGCACCGGAAGATGGCGGCCAGCACGATGGCCTTGGCCAGCCGGGGGTCCGTGGAGATGTGGGCCAGGCGCTGCCCCAGAGTGGTCAGGTACTCCCGCTGGTCCAGCACCCCTGCGAGAGCCCCGCGGTCAGGCCCGCCCTCGGCCGCCACTCCGCAGCCCCGCCGGCCCCGCCCACTCACCGATCTCCTGCAGCAGGATCACCGCCTCGTCCACCGCCTTGATGTTGGGACTGTCCACGGCCTTGGACAGGAACTCCACCGCCTGTGGCAGGAGCGGGCAGAGCCGTGAGCCTCACCAGCCGGCGCCCTGAAGGCCCTCCTGCCCGCCCAGCGCCGTGCCCCGCCCGCCCGCCCGGCTCACCGTCTTCTCGGGCATGTGGATCTTGGCCTGCAGCACCAGGTTCTCGAGGGGCGTGCGCAGGATCTCCGGCACTTGGAACGGAACCATCTTCTCCAGCCGGCTCCGCGGGAACAGGTGGTAAGCAAAGCCGGACTGGCAGCGGCCGGCCCGGCCCCGGCGCTGGATCACATTGGCGCGTGACACCCACACGGTCTCCAGGCAGGACACCTGGGAGCGGGGTCGGTGAGCAGCAACGCCGATGCCACAGGCCGGCCTCAGGGTCCCCGTGCTGGCCGTCACCTCACTAACCCTCAACAGCCCCCTCCCCCAACAGAACACTGAGACCCCAAAAGTGAGGCCCCGAGGCTGATGGGGCAGGACCACCTGGACCCTGGGAGCCCCGGGGCTGGCGGCCGGGGGTGGGCGCACCTTGGTCTTCAGGTCGTAGCGCTCCTCCTTGTGCAGACCGCTGTCCACCACGTGCACGATGTCGTTGATGGTGATGGAGGTCTCGGCGATGTTGGTGGCCAAGACGATCTTGCGCACCCCCGCGGGCGGCTGCTGGAATATGGCCTTCTGGTCCATCATGGGGATGTTGGAGTGCACTGGGGGCAGCAAGCACGTGGTTATGGGCACGCTCCGCAGAACCCCCTGGTGAGGGCAGGGCAAGGCCTTCCACCCGTTTCCTGACTGTGCTCGGGGAAGGTTGCAAAGCCAGCAGGAGGCAGGCTGGTCAGAAACCCTGGCCCCTCGAGTCCCAATGGGTCAGGCAGTCCCCACGGCAGGGCAAGCGTGGCGCTCACCTGGCAGGATGAGGTACTTGCTCTCGTGCAGGCCCAGGGCCTCCTGCAGGCGCTGCTGCACCCCTTTGATCTCCTGCCAGCCAGGCAGGAAGCAGAGGATCCCACCTGTAAAGGGCCTGCAGGCGTGAGCCACTGCTCCGTGCACACGGGGGCACAGGGCTGAGAGGGGGCACAGGGCCGAGGGGGGAGCACCCACCTGGCTCCCCTCGGGCATCGATGTGCAGAACCAGATCGGTCACGAGGTCCAAATCGAGCGCACACTCATCCTCAGACTGAGGGGAGGAGAGGCCGCCGTCAGCCCGGGGCCAGGGGTCAGTGAGGCTGAGGCAGCTGACACTGCACCTGCCCCCTCCCCGCCCCCCCACAGAGGAGACCAGGGCCCGGGAAGGCCCGCGCCCCAGGACGGAGCGGCGCCTCACCTCATGGTGCCGCCGGTGCGGGTGCGGGTGCTTCCCCAGCCTTGCCAGGATGTCCTCCAGGTAGTGCTCCTTGACGGGGTACATGAAGCCGGGCACCTTGATGACAGGGCAGCCCCCGAAGTAGCGGGAGAAGCGCTCGTTGTCGCCAGTGGCGCTCATGAGCACCAGCCGCAGGCCCGGGTTCAGGCGCTGCAGGCCCTTGAGCAGGATCAGCAGGAAGTCCGTGTTCACGTCCCGCTCGTGCACCTCGTCCACGATGACGTGGCTCACGCCCTCCAGGCTGGGGTTGCTCTGCAGCTTCCGCAGCAGGATGCCCACGGTGCAGAAGAGCAGGGCGCCGCCCCGCGCTGGCGGCTTGCTCTCCAGCCGCACCTGGAAGCCCACGTTCCGGCGCAGGGAAGGGCCCAGTTCGTGGCTGACGCGTTGCGCCACCGACACGGCCGAGATGCGGCGCGGCTGGGTGATGATCACGTTGCAGCGGGCGCCGCGCCCCTCCGTCACGTAGCGCTCGAGCAGCAGCTGGGGGATGCGCGTGGTCTTCCCGCAGCCCGTGTCCCCCGAGATGACCACCACCGGGTGCTGCTCGATGGCGCCGAGGATGGTGTCCCGATGCGGGTCCACGGGCAGCTGCGGGGCCTCCTGCCAGACGGGCCCTCGCCGCCGCCACAGCTCCAGCAGGCTCTGGCTCAGCCGCACCTCCTCTGCTTCCGACAGGGGCAGGTAGGGCTTGCCGGTGATGGGGTCACTCAGGGGCCCCGCGTCCTTGCCCAAGGGCAGGATGTCATCGCTCTGCAGCCGGAGCTCCGGGGAGACCCACGCGTTGTCCACAGGGCACTGGGGACAGGAGGCGAGCAAAAGGGTGAGACGCCTTCCTCCTCACCCGCACCCAGCCCTCCACCTGCCTCTCGGCCACCTGCTCAGGCCCAGCCCCTAGGACCCTCGTGGCCAGGCTGAGCTCTCGGGGCACAGTGCTCCGGGCCCCGCCCAGTGGGAGACGGGCGCGCCTGCTGCTGTTGCAGGTGGAAGCGTGCGGCCTGGAGAAGGCGAGGTGGCGGGGCAGGTGCGAGGTCTCACCTGGTTCAGAAAGGCCTCGATCTTGCGGAGAATGGGCTCCGGCACCTGGATGGCGCACGGCCGGCGCTGGGTCTCGCCCAGCTCGCGCAGGGAGGCCAGGTTGTACATGGCGTGGGTGAGGGGCTCGTTGTTCCGGTCCACCAGGCCCAGGCTCTGCAGAGGGGACACGTACACCTCGTCCAGGCCCCACCCGCCTGGAGCTGGCCCAGGCAGGCTCAGGAGCTCCGGAGAGCTGTGCCGAGCAACCCCTTTCCTCAGAGAGCTGGGTTTTCGGCTGACGCGATGCAGGAGGGAGAAGTTAGGAACCAGGGAAAGTAAATTACCCCCCAAAAATAGTTAAGACTCTGAGAACCCCCTGAGCAGCTGGAGCCCAGTCTCCCCTCCACAAATACCCAACTTCGACCCAGAACACAGATGCACCGGCCCCTACCCACCCCAACTCCCCGCCCAGCCTCCCTCCGCCTCTGCGGCCTCACCAGAGCCCACCCACCTCATGCCTGCACGGCACAGTTCCACGGGGATTTCTATTTATGCAGCTTGACAAACGCAGCCACTGGAGGGGAAACACTGGGTCCTCCCTACACGCCGCCCACCAGCTGACCAGAGACAGATACAACCCGGCACCCCACACCCTGGGCAAGTGCGCAAGCCAGTCCTCCCTCGTCGTGTTCCCACCTCCTGAGACGTCTAGACTGCGCTCCCTCCAAAGCCCAGGCCACAGTCCCTCCAGGCTCATCCCTCGGGGCCAACCCCTCTGGCTCCTGGCAGGCCTCACGGGCAGCGATCTGGTCTCTGGACCACGGAGGTGCCACACAGCGTCTCGGGAGGAGGCTCCGCCCTCTCGGGGCTGCACCTCACGCCCAGCCCCTGCCCAGGGCCAGCCCTCAGCTCCGGACACAGTGGCCGCCGGAGCGGCTCTTCTCAGACAGGACGCCACCAGCCGAGGCCTCTGGTCACCGGGGTGCCCGTCGAGCCCGAGCTCAGGCTTCCGGCACGTTCCCTCAGTGAGCCCGTCCATCGCCGCGTGTTCCCCGTACCACCGTGCCCTTCCCACCTCCACGCTCCGTCCCTCGTCGGCCGTACCGGATGCAGTTCCGAGGGTGGCAGACCCTCGAGTGAAGCCGGGCCGCCTCCTGTCTCGCTCTGCACACTGACCCTGGGCTCAGAGCACTAACTCCGCAGGCAGCCACGGCCTAACCCCCTGCCGGACCTGCCGACCCAGCCTGGTCAGGAACTGCCCGCCGTGGGCCACGCCGCCGCGCCCTGAGCGTGCCTGCTCTCGTCCTCACCCCAGATAAATGTCTTATCATCCTGTGGCCTCAAGCCCAGGTTCTGAGATCTCTCTCGACACCACGTCTGCCAAGCAACAGGCACCATTTCTCGTTTGGTGCTCTTCAGAAGGAGGGGCTGTCGCCGGCCGGCGCCCCCAGCTTCTGGCAGCAGCCTCAGTGCAGCAGCCTCAGCCTGACAAGCAAGGGCTGGGCCGGAGGCTGCTGGGCCGGACTCACTTCCTGGAAAAGGGGACCGTCTGCCCAGGCCCCCGGGCTCACCTTCAGCTTCCTGCAGGCCAAGGCTGCCGCCTTGTTCTCAGCCTCCGCTTTGCGCCGCCCTTTGGCCACAAAGGTCATGGGGCAGGGCCAGAGCAGGGTGAGGGTGGCCAGCTTGGTCTTGGTGCCCACGGTGTGGAACTGCATGAGGTTCTGGGGAAGGAGACAGCGATGACAGGCAGGGTGAGTGCGTCTGCGCGTCTCAGAAACCCGGACGTGGAGCTGGCCCTCAGCTCAGCAGGCCAAGTCCCGGACGTGCCAAGTGCCACGGCAGACAGACCACCGCTGCCCTCCGGCTGGGCGTTCGCAACGGAGGACGGTGTCCGGGCAAGGCCATAGCTGCCCCCAGTCCGCTCAGCACCTTCCGGGCAACAGTGTGACGGCGCCGTGGGCTGAAGCTGTCGCGGCTAAACCAGGAGCATCGCGGGAGCAAGAAGGCCCTGGCCCTGGAGAAGCTCTGCTTAACCAGAGCCTCGGCCGCAGCAGATTCCCACCTGGGCAAGTCAGCCGCCCGCCCCCGCCCCCGCCCCGGCCCCTCGCCCCGCCCTTCCCCCACCCCCGCCACGCTCAAGCAGATATGGGTCTCCCACTCCGTCCCCAGCCCACTCCGAGCCCGACTCCCACTCCTCACCTGCTGCTCCCCCTCCCACACCTCCCCTCCGCCCTCCTAGGAGACCCAGCTCACCTTAGCCGTGGAGGACGAGGTCGCGATCTGGATCACCTTGGCCAGAAGGTTCTTGGGAAGCGGAAACTGGGTCAGAGCCCTAATCGCACTGTCATCGTCTGTCATTTCAAGGGAACCCCCCCTGAGAGGACCAAAGGTTTAGGCGAATAAGCTCTCTCTCTTCCCAGGGCCGGTCCCCCGCCTCCCGCCCCCAGCTCGGCGTGGCTGATGCTCCCTCAGTCCCCGACGTCAGAGGGCAGGGGGCAGGCAGGGTGGCTGCTGGGCGCCAAAGCCCAGCACAAGCACAAGCCCCAGTGGCCCCAAGACCGGGCAGGCCTACCAGTGAGTGCTGGCCAGGCGAGGCGTGGGGCTGCCTTCTCAGAAAGGCTCCCGGGAGCCTCCCCGATTCCCACGCCAAGGTCCCAGCCTCCCCTGCACCCCCGCCTCCAGCTGCACCTGAGTGGGGTGTCCTGCTGGGTCAGGGACAGAAAGTCAGTGACATCGATGGTCCCCTCTTCAAGTTCTTCCTCCTCCTCTTCCTCTTCCTCTCGGCCCAAGGAGCGGGACAGGCCCCCAGGTCCCCCTGGCCGGATGCTCTCGGGATTCAGCTGCCGCCAGGAAGTGGGTGGCATGGCGGGCTCTGGGCGCCACCAGCTATCCGCTGGAGAGCCAAAGCGGTCGGCGAGCACACGGTACTTGGCTGCATCAAACAGCTCATTCCGGGGGCCCAGCAGGCCCCAGCCCTGGGGGGAGAGGGGCATCGTGAGGGTCCATGGCCCCTGCACTGCTCAGCCTGCCTGGAACCTGCCCAGTCACACCACGTCCCCGTGGGGGAGCCGCGCCTTTCCACCCGCTCGCCTCAGGTCCGAGGCACAGAGCCGCGGAAACGTCTGGCTCCGACAGATGGCGTGACCAGGGATTCCCGCGCCCGTGGACAAAGACAAAAACAGACCCACAGGGAACAGACACGTTCACTCGTGATCTGAGGAGCCTCGGGGGCATGGCAACTAGGACTCTGGGACCCCCCCCCTCCCCCCGTCACACGCCTTCCGACAAGGAGCCCGGCTCCCGAAGGCACAGAGGCCCCGGAAGAACGGACGGACGGAGGGGCCGGCGTCACTGACAGGTCGACACGGCTTCCGGGCCTCGGGAAGGCAGAAGGGCCTCGTGCTGGGCGCGCCCTCCAAAGGCACTGACTCCCAATGAATCTGCAAATGCATTCGCGCGTCGCTGCCTTCTCGAGAAAACACCACACGGCACCTGCCGAGCCTCTCGCACGACACAGCGCCTGCTGCCGGCCGGGCATCGGCAGGAGGGAGCCCTGGTCCCTGCCCAAGAAGCTCAGCATCCAAGAGCCAGAACAGAACGCAGGCGACCGGGTGTAAGGAACGACGTGTAAGCGAGGAGCCAGAACAGGAGCAGGTGTGACTAAAGCTGGCAGCGGGGAATCGGGTCGGAGCGGTCAAGGTACCAGCAGCTCTGCTGCCAGGGCCTGGCGGCCACAGGGAGGCCCAGCGCCACGGGCTCAGGACAAGCTGGGACCACAACAGCAATGAAACCACAACCTGCGAAGGTGAACTTGGGAAGGCACCGGCTTCCTTTAAGCACAGAACTTGGCAAACGGACCTAGACGCAGGGAGACCGTGTTCCTGGATGGTCCGCTCTTACAGACAAGAACACGAAAACCTAAACCCGTGAAAGTAATTCCGATCAGAGTCCGGTAGCTTCTGGGCTTGACGAATCGTTTCTGAAGTTTGCCGACAAACAGATGCAAACAGCAGGGCCCTTCAGCAGAGGGGCGGGAGCAGGGCACCCACCGGCGTCCAGGGAGCGTGGGGTTCCACAGAAAGCAAAAACAGCCCCCTCCTGAGGGCAACGCTTACTAACACATCTGGTTGTGGGTGAGTGTGGGTGGGAGGGACCTGAGGAACTGGGGGTACAGATGTTAGGGAATAAAAGGGCCACGAAGTCCAGAATATATAAGGAACTCCTACAACAACAGCAGAAAGCTCCAAACGGCCCAAGTAAACAACGGGCAAAAGACCAGACATTTCTCCAAAGAAGGTAACAAAAGGCCACGAAGCTCAGGATCATTGCTCGTGAGGGAAATGCAAACAAAGCCACAGCGAGACACACCGCACCCCCAGGATCCGTGGGAAGTGGAGCCGTGAACACTGCTGGTGAGCAGGGAAAAGGGCGCAGCCACTGTGGACACACCACGGTGGTTTCTCAAAAAATGAAGAGCAGAATCACCACACGATCCAGATCCCACTTCTGGGAATGGAAGCCAAGTCTCAGAGAGACACGTGTACACCGCGTTCAAGCAGAATCCAAAAGGTAGAAGCAGCCTACGGGCCGCTGACGGGGCTGGTAAGCGGATGTGGCCGAACCACACGACGGCACGAGGAAGGCACCGATGAACCTCGAGGACATCACGTCAGGGAGAGGCCAGTCACAAACAGAGAAACACTGGACGATTCCACTCGTGTGTTACGTAGTGGAATTCCCCACAGAAAGCAGAGTGGTGGCTGCCGAGGCCGGGGTGCGGGGACCGGGGGTCGGGCTGCTGTTCGCAGGGGGTACAGAGACGAAGAGGCCCTGGAGGTGGGTAAAACAGCAGGGAGGCTGTGCTTCACATTACTAACCTGTACGCTTAAAAACGGTTCCGAGGGCACATTTGAAATGTGCCTTTTACCAGAATTAAACACACAAACCGGAAAGAGGCTGAGAGCACAGGTGGGGAACAGGATGCTGGCAGGAGTGTGAGCGTGACTGGCAGGGCACAGGTGGGGTTCGAAGTGCCTTCCAACTCCCAGAAGCAAGAATCATGTCCTCAGCTCAGCCCCACGCAGGGCCAGGAGCAGCCCCGGGGAGAAGCGGCCACGCCTCCCTGAGGAGGAGGGCCCTCTGGCGACGGGGAGCCACTGGAATCGGGGAGCCACTGGAATCGTGGGGAAGAACGTCCCGGTGCTGCCCGAGGAGTGCTGCCCGCGGGCTCCTCTCTGTGGTCTGAGCCACGGAGTCGGTCATCACAGCGGGAAATCCATTCCCCACGGGGCTAGAGCGCCAGGAGGGAGCCAGGCGGCGGGAAAGGCGCAGGACAGGGGAGCGGGGGGCACCGTCCGCCTCTCCCTGAAAGGCCATCAGAGCGGGCGAGGCGCTCTCCAGGGGGGTCACCTTGAACAGCTGGCAGGCGGCGGCGGCGGCCTGCCGCTCAGCGTCGATCTTCTTGCTGCCATAGCCTTCCACCTCCACGCTCTTGGGCCACTTTATGTGGAGGGTGACTTTCTGGGGAGAGAAGAGAGGATCAGGGCCCTTGCCTCTCGGGGCGGCAAATCCCAGGGGAACCACGAGCCCAGCATGGGCCTCCGGCTGTTTTTTCTTCAAAGGGCCGTGTTCTCGGCAGAGGGCAAGGTGGGACCCATCTCATCAATAAAGACCTTCAGCAGGGTCTGCCTGCCCGCTCCGGGGCCCAGGGTCTGCAAGACGCTAGGAGCAGGAATTCACACCAACAGTCCAGTTGGCTGATGGGGGACCAGAGCCCGGCTCGGGGCAGGGGCCGGTGCCACCCGAGATGAGCCTCCCCGCTCTCCTGCCCCGCTCCCTGACCGCGCCCTTCCTCAGACCTCCTCTGCTCAGAGACAGTTTTCAGTTCAGAAACGGCCTCCCTGACCAAGAAGCCGGAGGGAGGACAGGGCACCACCTCCGTCCTGAGGCGGCCGCCCGCCCCGCCCGCGAGTTACCTTTTTCTTCGGTCCATTGGTGTGCACGTAGACGAGTTTGTCTTTTGCGTGTGAGATGCCAAGGGCTCTTCCAATCACGCTGTTGAGGAGGTTTTTGGGCTGTGGGAACTCTTTTAATAGGTCCCTAGAAGCTAAGGGAACAAGAACAAAGCATTACAGCTGTTCTTTGGAAGACGCCATGGGGTGTGGCTGGGGGCGACCCTGGGCTGGATGCTGAGGATGTGGGCTCAGGACCCCAAACACCCAGGAGCTCCGTAGGAAGGAGGGGGTGGCTGCGGGGCTCACAAGGGCAGTGGGGCTAGACCACGTGCAGGGCCCTGTCCTGAAGGAGAAGGCCAGTGACTGACACCCGAGGGGAGCCAGCCGGCATCCCCTTCCCTCCCGTGTTCCTGATCTGACAGGTCAGCCTCAGAGCCCTCCTCTGAGGCCTGGAAGGAAGCACCAAACAAAACCCACCACACACGAGATCGGGGTATGCCAGGCCCCCGAAATCCAAGGGGTCGGCCCCAGGGGCTGAATACCAGGCCCCAGCTCGCCACTGGGCTCCCGAGTCAGGTTATGTGGGGACCCTGATCAGAGACACAGGCGTGAGCGAGTCCCCATGCCGCCCGCTTCCCTGGAGGCCGCGATGGCACAGGCATCAGACACCTCCCTTTCTCCCTGGGTCCCCGGAGGGCAGGAGGCGGGGCCCCAGAGCCCCTGTCCCGGCGGAGAGGGAAGCCTTGCAGCCCAGCCCGGTCTTGCACTGGACTCGAACCAGCCCCGAAGGGAACTGCCCGGTCCGGCCCGGGGAGGGAGGCACGCTGCGGTCGGAGGGAACCGCGGCCCAGGCTGCTTCCTTGGGGCAGACTCGCCGCCGGCCCGCTCCTCCCGGCCAGGGCGCCCGGACACGCCTGTCACCCGAGGGCCTCACTCATCGCAACCACGACCAGCCCGGAGGGGACGGCGCTGGCCCCGCGGTGAACACGGGCTGCGCTGGGCCCTCCGTGCGGGGCGGGGGGGGGGGGGGGGGGGGGGCAGCCCGCTCTCCGTCCGTCCGTCCGTCCGTCCCGAAGGCAGGGCGCGCTCCCCTCCCTCCCCGCCCCCCAGGCCGCAGGCTGGGGCCCCCGGGGCGATCGGTCTCGGGGTGAGACCCCGGGTCCCCGCGTGGGTTTGGGGCTCTTCCCCGCGCGCTCGGACCTGGCCTCGCCGGCAGGAGCCGGACGTTTCCCGGTCTGTGCCCCGCGGGCCGCCCTCCCGCCCGCCCGGCCCTCCGCGCTGGGCCCTGGCCGCCCCCGCCCCCGCCCCCGCCCCGCGTCAAGGGCGCCGCGCCCGCCGCCTCACCGTTCACCATGCTGCCCTCGCCGGGCCCGCCGGGCGCCGCCCCCGCCTCGGCCTCGGCCGCCTCCCGCGTGGGGTCGGGGCGGGCGGAGCCCGACGAGAAGCCGCGCGAGCGTGTCTGTCGCCCGGCGGCTCGGGGCCCTGAGGGCCGCAGGCGCGGAGAGACGCGGGCGGCCAGGGCCATGAGCCTCCCGGCGGCCGCCATCGCGCTCCCGCCGGCCCCCGCGCCCGGCCGAGCGGGGCCTGGAGGCCCGAGAGCGGCGGCGGCGCCCCCTGCCGGCGGGCGGACCCCGAGGCGGAGCGGGCGGCGCCCCCTGCCGGCGGGCGGACCGGGCGGGGCCGAGACCCCCCAGCGAGCTCCCGCCTGAGGGCGCCCAGGTGAGGCCCGCCCGGGTCCGAGGCGGGAGGGAGGCGTCTCTGGGCAGCCCCGCTCCCCCGCGGCTCCGGGCCGGGCAGCGAACCCGGGAACTCGGCGCCGGAACCGGGAACTCGGCCGCCCCGCTGGCTCCGGGGCCCCCTCCCGGGCGGGAAGCGGGGGCACTGGGTCCGCGGGCGGGGCCCCGAGGGCGGGGGGGGGGGGGTTGGTTGTTTCTGGTTCAGTCCCGGGCGCTGGTGGCCCCAGAGGTGGCGAGAGCCCCGGTGGAGCCCCGTCTCACCCGTGAGGCCTGGAGCGGGGGAACCTGCCTTTGCACAAACCCCGACCCCGACACCGGCTGCCCCGCAGGGCAGGGCCGGGCACTGCCCCGGGGAAACCAGGACCAAACCACGGCCGGGCGGGCTGCCAGGGGACGTCGGGGCAGCTGAGCGGGGCGCCGAGCCCCCCCAGGGCTTCCCGGGACCTGGGCAAAGCACAGGCCGCCTTGCAGCGCCGACCTGGCCTCCGGGGGCCGCCACCCTCTGCACCCCCAAGGCCTCCGGGGGCCGCCACCCTCTGCACCCCCAAGGCCTCCGGGGGCCGCCACCCTCTGCACCCCCAAGGCCTCCGGGGGCCGCCACCCTCTGCACCCCCAAGGCCTCCGGGGGCCGCCACCCTCTGCACCCCCAAGCCCTCCCGCATTGGGGGCTAGGCCCTTGGGGCACAGATTCGCTTTGCCCCGAGCGGAGGCTGTGAGCAGCCCAGATTCCCCCCGGGAACCGAGCCGCCCAGACCCGCGAGGACAGGGGCTGAGGCCGCGTTTTGAAAACCGCGGCGTCTGAAAGCTGAAGGAGACACCGCCTGGACAACGCCGCGTCTGGAACAAGGCCGGCCTGGCAGCCCCGCTCGCGGACAGCTGTGCCCCGTCCGCGTCCCATGAGGGGCTGGCCAGGAGCCGCTCCGCTCCAGCTGGTGACAGGCACGTGGGGTCCTGACCCCGGCTCCTCTATTTCAGACCCCGTGTTCCAGGCAGATGTGTGAAACCTCAGCCCAAAAGAAGACGCACCCGGGCGCCAGCACACCGCTGGTCTGGGAGCTGCCTGCCCCCTCCTCTCCCGTCACCCGCTGGCGTCACCCGGCAAACGCCTCCCCTGCAAACCCTGCCTCTGGTGCCGGAGGGCAGCGCCCGCTCTGGGCAGCCTCCGGGCCTGTGCCCTGCCTGGGCCTGGAGCAGGGCTAAGGCGCCTGCAGGCCCATCCCCCACTGCCTGCTGCCAGGCGAGCTTCACCGAGCACCGCCCGCCGTTTCTTTACGTGTGTCCACTGCGCTTTCAAGCTGTAAAGGCAGTGAAGTAGCTGCAGGAGAAACCAGGCGGCCACACGCCTGGCACGTGGACTCTGACCCTACAGAAATGTGGCCGCTCCTCTCTGGGGCCATAAAGAGAGAGGCTGTTCCCGCCCCTCAGCAGCATCAGCCTTCCCCACGCTCCCCTCTGGGGATAGAGTGGACCCCTCTGCCCGTGAAACAGAAGGGGCGTTCTGAGGGAAGAACCGCCCCACCCCCGCTGCATGGACCTCAGCCGAAGGCCGAGACGCAGGCCCTCCGCTCACTCTGGATCAGGCCCAGGCCTGGGACGGACTGAGCCAGCAGCGGAAGCCGGGGCGAAGGGTCTGCTGGGCGCACAGGAGGGTTCTTGGGCCCTGCACGCCGGAGGCCCAGGAAGAAGCCGGGGGAAGCCCAGGACAGTCCAGACCCAGCGCTTCCGGAGGGAAGTGAGAGGCCAACGCCTGAGGACACGGCCTCGGCCACCGTCTACGCCCGACTCCACCAGAGCTCATCCTTATGGTCAAATGGCGAGAAACGCCCATGTGGTTGGCAACAAGAAAGGTGAGGGGACCTGCAGGCGGGACGGCCACCTGACACCCACCCGTCCTCACGGCTTTCCCACTCACAGGTGTAAGGCACACGGCGAGGACGCGTCTGAGACGGCGGGAGACCAGTCCTGTGGCCCAGGCCCCTGCCAGGACGCAGCCCAGGTCTGCGTCTCGGACGAGTGGGGGGAGGTGGCAGGGGAGGCTCAAGGTGAGTGTATTTATCCCCCTTTAATTGGACGCGGCCACCGGGACCTATCAGAGGCGGGCTGGGGAGAAGGTGATAGTTTTCAATTCCAAGCCTGACTCGACGGGCATGGGACCTATCCAGTGGCCACGACTCTGAGCGCGGCTCTGCTGTCTGAGCGGAGGCCGCTCCTGCCCCCCTTCCTTCTAGGGTGAGGCCCCGACGCCTCTAGGGCGCAGGGCAGAGAGCCTCGGCACAGGGGCACCAAGAAGTCTTTCTTCGGTGATGAAGAACGGAGACAAGAGCCCTTCCCGGCTGGGGGCGGGGGTGGGAGGGGAGAGACGCACACACCCATGGGCGCCGTCTGGGGGCGCTGTGAGGAGGCCGTCGGGCTGGGGTCTGTGCTCCCGGGGCAGAGAGTGGGCCTGCTGGCCCCAGGCAGCGGCCTTGGCCTCTGGGTGGGCTCACGGAGGCACGTCTGACGCTCAGAGCCACTCACCTGCCATGTTGGAAATGTTAGCGCTCAGCCTTTTCGAGTTACAGGGCATTTTAAAAAAGAAAAAAAAAAGGGCGATCAACTCTTGCTTTGGCAACGGCAGGGATGGCATTTCTTTAAACCCAAGTCAAACGGTCAGAGGGGCCGGAAGTGTGGGCCCCGGGCAGAGGGCAGCGTGTGAGCCGCTGGGACACGGTGCCTGCTGGTGCTCCCCGCGCCCTGCCCGCACTCCTGACCTTCAAAGCACTTTACGGGCAGAGCCTGAGGGGACGGGCTGCGTCCGGGAGGCAGACCCAGGACTGAGTGGTTCTTCCCGAGGCCCCCGGGAGGGCTGGCAGGCAGCCAAGGGCAGGGCAGGGCAGCGCCAGGCCCGGAGCAGCCACCAGGAGCCCGAGGCTCCGGGCAGAGGTGCCCGGGGCCCCACCACGAGGCCGGCCCGGCACCACGGGGCCTGAGGGGAGCTGTCACCTGTCTGGGCTCTGACACTCTCCGCCACCAAAAGGGACTGAGAGGCAGGTGTTAACACCAGGAAAGTGCTTTGAGGGGCCGGGACCCGTGTGCCAGGACCCCACGCCTCGAGGGAGGGCACTGGCCAGTCAGGGTGCTCCGCTCCGGCCCCGCCCTGGGCGCCCGCACTGTGGGGCCGCCTGAGCCAGGGCGGCCAGGAGATGCCGCGCCCGGCTTCTCCACGCTGCTGCCCAGCGCCTGGCCTGGGCCTGGGCTTCGCTCCGGCTCACGCAGTGGCCAAGGGTCATGACACCCCCAAACCTTCCCGTGACCTCACCGCAGCTCCGACTGCTCTGCCCACCCCGCTCTCCTCACTCGCTTCGCAGAGGCCCCGGCCCGGCCCCCGGCCGCCCCCCCCCCCCCCCCAGGCCCCGAGGGGCTGGTGCCGGAGCAAGGCTCCTCCCTTACCTCGACAGACGGCCCCTCCGGGGGCGGGGTTGACACACATGGGTGGGAGGCGGGGCGGGGGGAGCTTGCACTGACGCTGCCTGTGCTGGGCCCGATCTGGGGGGAGAGAGAGGGCATCAGGGTGGCACAGGCCCTGAGCTGACTCGCCCAGAGCCTCCGTGAGGGGCTCCGGGCAGCAGGGCTGCTGGGCGGTCTCGGGAGCCGGACACGGGTTCTGAGAAAGTGTCCCCAGCGCTGCCCAGAGAAGGGCCATCGCCTCCTAGGGACCCCTCCCCTCTCGCGGCGCCTAAGCCGCCCTCGAGTTCACGCCCGCCGTGGACGGCTCCCTGGTGCTGAGCTGTGAGGACGAGACGGACAACAGCTGAAAACCAAAAAGCCACGTCCACCCTCTGGGTCCCCCCGCTGCCCCCTGTGGCGCCGGCTGTGGGTCCCCCGGACGGCACTGCAGCCACCAGATCTCTGCTCTCTCCCTGGGAACCGGCAGCGGGGCCCACGGACTGCTGGGGGCCCTGTCGAGCCCAGACCAGGGCACCCTGGGCAGCCCGCCCGCCCGCCCTCTGAAGCCAGCGGGCTGCATCCCGAACGGCTCCACTTGGAGCTCAACACCCCTCCAGCGGACTCCGGAACATTCCGAGAAGTCCCGAAAGGGTGACGCGATGAACGGCAGCCAGGACCCGCCTTCGTGGCGAGAAGGGTTGGGGTCTTTAAGACCGCTAGATGGGGACCAGGGCGGAGACTCGCTGGCCTGGGCAGAGGAGGAGCCTCGGGCCCTCTGGGCGCCAGTGCTGTGGTGAACACAGGCAGGAGGGGAGCAGGGACACCCCGTCCTCCCGAGGAGCAGCCTGCTCTGCACAGCGATGCCGTTTCTTCTTCTTTTTTAAACATTTATTTTTATTGATGTCAGAGAGGCAGGAGAGGGAGAGAGGGAGAGAAACATCGATGATGAGAGTCATTGATCAGCTGCCTCCTGCACGCCCCCCACTGGGGATGGAGCCCACGACCTGGGCCTGTGCCCTGACCGAGATCGAACCGTGACCTCCTGGTTCACAGGCTGGCGCTCAGCCCGAGCCGCGCCGGCCGGGCCGTGATGCCCACGTCTATAACGGAAGTAGCTTCTCGACAGTTGGTACAAAGGGGCTGAAACAGCGACACGCAAGAGCCTTGCTCCCAGTGCAGTTTCTGAGGCAGAGACCTGGGCAAGCAGTGAATTATAATTCTCAGCCACATTTTTCCAGAATTAAAAGGGAGTTTCTCTAGAGAGTCGAGGTGGTAGGTGCCGTGTTTTTGAAGATTTTCATAACAACGTGCTGGGGGCAAAGGGCACGTATCTGCACTCAGGCCCCCCGGCTCCCAGGGGCCCCCACTCCGCCCCCCGTGCAACCTCGGCCCCTGGCAGCGCTGTTCTCATGACAACGCTCGTCCACGGGCTGCCTGCCTCGGGTCCAGGCACGATGACCATGTCTGCCCTACTCTGGCCGGAACGCTGTGGCTGTCCTGCCTCGATGCCGTTGTCCCACAGGCCCTCTTACATCCCAGGCGTGTGCTGGGCAGAAACCGTGAGCGGCACGGTGGACACGCCTGCAGGGCGCCAGGACCAAGGTGCGTCTCAGCGATTCCAGCTCAGTGACCAGCTCGCCCTCCATTTCTGCCCACAGGTCCTTAGTCACGTCCAGGGACGCCAGGTTTACAAAAGATGAAATGACTCGAGGATCACTGATGATCTCGTGAAGAAGCATTTTCAGAATTGGGGCAAAGTTGTGATCATCCCAAACCACCTCACCACGCCCTCTCCTGCCCACGGGAGCAGTGTTTCAGCTCTGTGCTGCCTGCAGAGGTCAGCTCACTCTCTGTGGTCTGATTCTGACGGCACTGCGGCCGAGAGAAGAAACCTGTGTACGAGGCCACTTCCCGGCACGTAAGCTCCAGCCGGGAGGGACCCAGCTCGGCGGGATCACATCCCAGGACAGCTCACAGGGAACTGCCATGGCTGTCACCATCAGACCAGTCACGGGGCCCTCCCACCAGGCTAAGTCCCCAAGGCCCAGGAAGTGCCTCCACCCCAGGTCCCACTGCAGCAGGTGCTCATCCTGCAGCACACAGCGCGGCCTGCTGAGGCGGGCCATCGCCCTCCAGCAAAGCATCGGCTACAGCTGCACCCCAAACAAATCAAACCTCCTCGTTTATCGGGGACCTGCCAACCCAGGACTAGGGGCTGGGACGGACCACCAGCCAGTCTGTCTCAGGAGCCCCAAGGCTCACGTGACTCTTCCTCTCAAGGTTCAGGACACCCTGGGAGCTCGTAATCTCATCGAGAGAAACAGCGGGGTGGCTCGGGGGCTGAGCGCCATCCTGTGCGGGAAGGTTGCGGTTAATTCCCGGTCAGGGCACATGACCCGGTTGCAGGTTCCACCTGTACAGAAGGCAGCTGGTCGATGTTTTTCTCTTCCTCTCTAAGCATGTCCTCGGGTGAGGATTAAATAAATAAACAAACAAACACACAAAACACAGAACTCCATAGGAGATAAAGAACAGCCCACGTAACAATGAAAGTATCACAAGGCCACACAACCTAATTGGCACGGCCCTGGTGCAGACCCCAGCGACCCCAGGGTCCAGGAGGCAGGAGAGGGCGTCAGCCTCATGGTCAGTCTCCGGGAGAAGACGGGTTTGCCTGGAGCCAGGTTAATGGTTTCCCGAGACCCCCACGCGTCACGTGGTTGTTGGTCAGAACCTAACACGTCCCTGTGCGGAGAGCAAGGCCCCGAGCAAGACTGGACTAAGCCCCGAAGCTCCTCAATGACTACCACGGATCCCGAGTTCACCAGGTGTCAGCCCGCTCTCAGCTCTCCACAGGGTCTAAGCTCATCGGGTCCTGGAGCCACCCGATGGCGTGGGAATGGAGGCGGCGAGGGCAGAGCCGCCGCGCGAACAGGTACCCGGGTCTGGAGCTTCTGCTGGGCGAGGCCGCCCTGGCTCCCACTGAGCCGGGTGCGGAATGTCACCCTGATGGGAAGCTCCCCAGCAGGGCGGTCCCGGCCTGGAAAGTCACATCACAGGAACTGCAAGGCATTTCCGGGGCCGGGGCCGGGGCCGGGGCGGCGGCGTGGGCTCCAGGCCGGAGGAAGGATCCTGGAAAGTCACTCTCAGAGGCGACCCGGGGACTCCGCTGGGGAGGCTCCCAGCCTCCGCCCGTCCCAGGGAGGACGCACGGGCACGGACGGGCCTCTTACCTTTTCGGAATGAGTCCAGGCTGAACATCTCTGGCCACGAGGGAACGCTGCAACCCTAGAAAGAAGCGCGGCCAGAGGTGGAGGTTAGTGCTCCCGGCCAGGGCCCTCGGGGAGACCTCAGCGGCAGAGGATCGGGGACTTCAAAAGCTGCCAGTCGCCGAGGGAGTGAGGCTCTGCACCGAGAAGCCGCGGCTGCCCGTCTGAGGAGGCAGGGCCAGCTCCGCTCTAGGGCATCGGGCTCTCTCTCCTCTGTCCTAACGTCCGAAACCCTGCACGGAGGCGAGGCGCTTCTTCGCGGGACCCCGAGTCCCCGCTCCAGGAGACCGGCCTCCCCGGGACTTCCAGGAGGAGCTTCTACAGGGACCCCTTCTCCTGTGGCATCGGGAGATGGGCTGATGCCTGCCCTCCGGACAGACGGTTTACGGGCTTTCGCAGAACCCAGGGAGGCCTCTAGGGACGGTGGGACTGAGCAAAGACGAGCGGTCAGGGCGCAAAATGCAAAGCCGTTCACGGAGGAGCCGCGGTGAGATAAACGGTAAGTTCAAAGTTCAATTGTTGGCAAAAAATTTAGTCGCATTTTGCTCGTTAGTACAATTAACTGAGGAATCTTCCTCGTGACTTAAAGTAACACCTCTGGTTTAACAACTTCGTTTTAAAAAGCAGTTAAACTCAGAACGATCGATGTGTTTAATGCAGTTTTCTGGGGTTGGTGCTGTAGCGTTATGTGGCCTTAGTTAAAAACATCACACAATGCCGCAGCAAAGCAGGATAATGCCCACATGCCCAGGCGTCTTTGGGCCTGGACGCCTGCTCCTGACCACAGTTCCTCTCACGGTCAGTCATGGGTGGCGGGGGTGCAGGGCCGACCGGCCGAGTCTCTCCCGTCCACAGCAGGTCTGCCCTGGTGCCTTCCTCCCCCAGAGATGCCAGGAACTTCAGCCGCTAGGATACGGCAGCTCAGAGAGAACACTTCAATACAGTATCAACAAGGATTCAATTTACTTTAAGAAACTACATTCCACAGACTCCTTCTGTCCAAAATGAAAGAAAAAAGGTGTAATTTGAGATTCTAATTTTAAAGAAAACCTGAATATTATAAAATCTAAAATATCTAAGTGATTATTTAAGAAACAATACTTTCTTGCCAAAAAATTTTAAGTTAATTTGCTTGTAAATAGGCATCTGGTTTTGCTTTTTAAAAATCCCCAATCCTCTTCATGCCAATATTAACTCATATAACATATCATATAACACTATCTTTTCCTGTATCAGTCTAAAAATGCAGTATGATATTCAAGATAAGATCTTTTTTAAATATTGATTTTAGAGAGAGATGGAAAAGGAGAGAGGCGGGAGAGAGAAATATCCATTTGTTGTTCCACTTATTTATGCATTCATTGGTTGATGCTTGTATGTGCCCTGACCAGGGATGGAACCTGCAACCTTGGCGTATTGGGATGGCACTCTAACCAACTGCCAGGACCCAAGATAGGATCTTAAAAAATAAAAAAATAAAAAAGGATCTTTTATTGGTGATATTTTACAGAGCTCTAGGACATGTCACAGAGATCAAAAAGAAAGCCACCTTCCTTGTTGGAAACCTTTAAGGTTCAGAGTCTCTCTTAAGTAGTTTAGAGACAAGTAAAATAATCGTATATCCGGTTTTCTGCCCAATGAAACACCACTTAACTCCGGGCAGGGCCCCTATGGGATGATTCAAGGACAGAGAGCTTCCATAATGACTAATTAAAAACGATACCCTGGCCCTAGCCGGTGTGGCTCAGTGGATAGAGCATCGACCTCCAGACTGAAGGGTCCCAGGTTCGATTCCCGGTCAAGGGCACATTCCAGGGTTGCAGGCTGGATCCCCAGTGGGGGGCGTGCAGGAAGCAGCCGATCAGTGATTCTCTCTCATCATTGATGTTTCTGTCTCTCCCTCTCCCTCTCCCTTCCTCTCTGAAATCAATTAAAAAAATGTTTTTAAACGATACCCTTCTTTCAAAACAGTCACAAATGAATGTGATCCACAAATGAATTGCTTTACCGTGCCCGTGGCTAACTCACCTTACAAGAGCAATGAAAACCTGAGCTTCTGCAGGCGTGTGAACTGGAGCTGAATTCTCTCCTTGCTATTCCTCATCCCGCGGCTGGGCCTCCTCCTGGGAAGTACAAGGCTGGGTCACAGAGACGCGCCCCTCCCTCCGGGAAGGAAAGTCGCTCTGCCACGGAAACCCACTCACTACCTCAACAAGGACAAGTTCTGTTAGTGGCGTGAAGCACACACGGAGACGCTGGCCTTGCTTCAGGACCTGCCATGACCCACTCTACACTCACCAGATCGTGAGCTGCCCTAAGCCATCACCTCTGAGATGCCAAGGAAGAGCCCTCCCGGCCGAGGAGCCGGCAGTTCCGCCAGCGTTTTCGCCGGGCCCAGAGCGCAGCTGCGGCAGCTTGGAGTCCTGCTCCCACCGTGACCAAGGCTCACGGAAGGCAGGTAAAGCAGCTCTTGGAGTTTGGGAGAATCACAACGAGACCTCGAACACCATGTTCATCGTTTACCGAGGACTTCTACAGACGTCACCTCGCGTCTCCCCGTGAGGCAGGAGTGCTTTCCCGGAGGTTACACACCTGGCCCAGGATCCCGCCGCTGCCTCCGGGCACAATGTAAACGTGAGGTTAGGGACTGAGCGCCAAAGCGCCTGGCTTACACTACACTAACGCCCCTGCGTGCCTGGCCCAGATGGCCCAAGGGGTGTTTGAAATAACTCTTGATGATAGCATCTTCCAAAGTTGAAAGAGGCAAGAAGTGTCCAAATAGATAAATAGACTTTGAAGCACAGCTACGTAAGCTGAAACACATGGAGAGTTAAATACCTTTTGGAGGTACAGGCATACCCCACACCGGTTGGGAAAAGAAAATGCAGCGAAGAATGCATTTGCTGCACCTTAAACAGCGACACAAATAGAGAGCACCATCCTAAATCCTAAGAACTAAAGGGGGGTGGGGAGGGGGCCGCCTCCTGGAAACTCCAAACCTCCAAGAGGTAAGTGTAAATTATACGATGTGGTCAACACCCACAATGACAGTGGGTTACTTCTTTCAAAGAAACTGCAAAAGGAAACCATCAGACAATGTCTCATTTACTCTGCCTAGGAGGTTGAGAGTCTGCAAGTGGCCCTCTGTGTCCACCTGCTGCCGTGCATGGCGAGCCCCTGCGGGCTGGGGGTGCAAAGTGGGACAGCCCCTTGCCTTGCCAAGTCACAGTTAAGGTGATGGATGCTGAGACCAGAAGGCGAGCTAGGCAGCGTGCTAGCGCCATACTCCTGGCTTGGGGGGTTCTGAGGACCCCTGGGACTCCAGTGCACTGCAAACAAAGAACCCAACATGCATGAGGTCTTCCCGTGCGAAATGGGACCAGGCACCACCAGCAAACAAAGAACACCTCACCCCTTGGCCTCCCCCAGTGACAAGGTGGGTGCAAAAGGGGGCAAACCAGGGGGGCCAGATTGCACCAGGCCTCCCTTTGGGCGATCGGCCCAGGCCGCACGGGGGGCAAACAAAGGTCCCAGGGCACTCCAGGGGCTTCCTCCAGGCCCTGCCTCGGGAAACGGAGCATCCCCGGAGGCAGAGGCGTCGATGCGCCAATGAAGCGGCCTCTCCCGCGGCCTCAGCAGAGCCCCTGGCTACCAAGCCCGCCCCAGCGGACCTGCCTGGCCCCCGCCCCCGCCCCGGCTCCATGGCAACGGCAGGCCGAGGCCTGGCTGCCCACGGCTCGGCCCAGCCGGCTTCCCGGGCAGGCCTAGGATGCCCGGCCTGCTCCCCGGGCCCGCCCGCCTCTCCGCCCCACTCTCCGCCGAGCCGACGGTCGGACTCGGACCCCGCCTCGCGCCGATCATCCCCGGCCGCGGTAAGCTCCTCCAGGGGGCACCGAAGGGGAGAATAAAAAGCCCAATTCACCTGTTGTTACAGATGTGAAACAAGCCTCGATGCACCGCGCATGAGCCGCGGGCCCCCCCTAACCACGGCCGGACTACAACTCCCACCAGCGGCAGCGCGGAAACTTCCGGGTCCCGAGGCGGAAGTCCCGCCTGCCGCCCCGGCGCGCCCCGCCCCTCACTCCGGCTCCACCTCCCGAGTCAGCCCGTAGGTCTCGGCGGCTCTCGAGCGGGTCCCCTTCCTGGGGTCCGCGGGGGTCGCCTGAGGCTGACGCCGGAGGGCGGCCTACCCGCGGCCAGACCCTGGCGCCGGGCCCAATAGGGGGCGGCGGGCGGGCGGCCGGGGCCGGGACTTCCGGCCGAGCGGCGTCGGGGGCGCAGGGGAAGCCGTGGGGTCGCCTGTCGGGGCCCCGCAGCATCCGGCGGAGTGAGAGCGGGCGGAGGCCTGGGCCCCGCGCTCCTGGTGCGAGTGAGGAAACCAGCCCGGTCGGGCCGAGCCCGGGACGAATCCAGCTCGGCCTCCGGGCGCCCATCCGCTTCCCCGCCACCGCGCGTGGCCACGCCTCCGCTGCCCCGCCCTCCCACCCTCTGAGCTGCGGAGGCTGCGGGGCCGGGGCCGGTGGCCTCGTGGGCGCGGAGCCCGCGGTCAGTGCTGCGGGCGGGGCTGGAGTCCGGCCGCCCGGCCCGCCGTCGCCTCGTGAGGAAGGGCATCGTCCCTGTCGCGTGCCGCGGTCCTTTCGGGGCGGCTCCGGGGCGAGTTCCGCGGGACCCAACTTCAAAAGGAGGGACCCGAGCAGAAACCGGTTTGGCTCAGCGGATAGAGCGTCGGCCTGCGGACTGAAGGGTCCTGGGTTCGATTCCGGTCGGGGGCGTGTACATTGGTTGCGGGCACATCCCCAGTGGGGGGTGTGCAGGAGGCAGCTGATCGATGTTTCTCGCTCATCGGTGTTTCTAACTCTCTATCCCTCTCCCTTCCTCTCTGTAAAAATCAATAAAATATATTTTTTTAAAAAGAGAGAAAAGGATAGATGATAAAATTAAAAAAAAAAAAAAAAAGGAGGGACCCGGGTGGGCGGCCCCGAGGCTGCGTGCGGATTCTGCAGCCGGAAAAGCCGGGAGCGTGCTCCCCAGATGTGGCCTCTCCGGAGAGGGAGCATCAGTGCCGCAGCCCGTCCTTGTCCAAGCCAATTCAACACGGACTTTTTACTTCCTTTCTTTGCACGGCCGAGGGCGGGAGAGGCGGGCACGGAACATCCTTCATTCCAGCAACTGCGCCCCCGCTGCGAGCGGCCCGGGTGGGGGTGGGGGTGGGGCGGTCCCCGCGCGGTGAGGGATGGCGGGTGCCACGCAGGTGTGCGCAGAGGACACCCCCCCCCCCCCAGGGGCTTTGGGTTGGAGGAGAAGAAAACGGTGTGAAGCAAACCAAGTGCAGGGCGGGGTGGCTGAGCTTCGTCAACTTAGGAGCCAGGAGGTCCCGCTTGGATTCCCGGCTGGATCCCCAGTGGGGGGCGTGCAGGAGGCAGCCCATCCATGATTCTCTCTCATCACTGATGTTTCTCTCCCTCTCCTCCTTCCTGTCTGAAATCAATAAAATATATATATATATATATATATATATATATTTTAAAGTGATAAATGCTGGAGATGACATATGAAGTGTTAGAGGGTTCCAGGAAAAGGAGTATACTCCTGACACAACAGGGAGAAAGAACCATGTGAGCAAGACACCGGAGGTGGGCCCGTCCTGCGGACACAGACGGCGCAGGACAGGCTGCCCTGACGGCTGGATGTGCGCTGGTACAGGCTCAGAGGAGACCGACAAAGTAGACTTGACTGCTGTGCCAAGAGATTTTGACTTTATTTGTAACAAAAAAAAATTTTTTTCAGTTCTAAGCAGGAGAGTAAAAGAACTGCTTTTAGAAAGTCAAATAGCTAACTTTTTTTCATCCCCACCCGAAGGTATTTTTCCGTCGATGTTCAGGGAAAGTGGAAGAGAGAGAGAAACCTCGATGGGAGAGAAACACACTGATTGATTGCCTCCTGCAGGAGGTGACGAGGGCCCAGACCGGGGAGGAGTCTGCAGCGGAGGTGTGTGCCCTTGCTGGGAATCTAACCTGGGACACTTGGGTCTGCAGGCTGATGCTCTGTTCACGGAGCCAACCGGCCAGGGCTAAAATAGCTAATTGTAGGAAGGTTGTTCTGAAAGTGTGCGAGGGTAGAATTAGCCAGAAAAATAGAAGCTAGGGTACTAATTAGATCAGAGGTAGTGGATTGGACTCCACCCGCCAGAGAAAAAGGCGAAAAAGAAGGATCGCAGAGCTCTGGGCTGCTCTGAACCAGGTGACTGGAAGGGTTCTACACTGTTACCGTAACTAAGAGAGACGGGGCTGGCGGTGACGGATTCAGCTCCTTGCACATTACGTTTGCAATGCTGTTGTGAATTAAGTGGTAAAGACCTGGTCCTCACCCCGAAGGAAATCCTAGCCTGGAGAGAGCATGAGAAGAGCTTCACCGAAGTCTGAAACCCCACAGGAAGTCCTGCAGAACAGGCTCCAGTGGAGCGTTCTCAGTATTTTAGCTTTCTCTCTCTCTCTCTCTCTCTCTCTCTCTCTCTCTCTCTCTCTCTCTCTTTCTTTTTGTTTGTTTACTTTAGCTTTTTGCACGTGTTATGTTGGTAGTTTTCTTTCAGATCTTTTCCTTATTCTTGAGCCTTAGACTTTTTAGCGAGCAGTTGTGTCTGTTCAGATGCACCTTGTATTGAGGTGGGTGCCCGTCAGAGTATCTTTTCCCCTCCCTCCCACATGCTCACCTCTCTGTCCTGGTCACGCCCTTAGCGCTGCCTAGTTTTCCTTCCTGGGTCCAGTCTCTAGGCCTTCGTTCTCTGCTACCTGCTCCTTCTGCAGAAGTAGGAGAATTGGAGTGACAGAGGATCACCTTTCCTGGAATGCAGGAAACGAGGTTATAAAGTCAGTCATTTTTTGACGGAAGCTCTCGTTTATGCCACGGGCCAAATTGTACAAGTCAGCTATTCTCAACCTTATAAAATATTTATTAGCAAAACTGGAAAGAGAATGTGCAGGTTCCAGGCAGTTTTTCTGCCAACGCTGTTAACCAAAGGACCAACATACAGGCTTTTTAAAAACTGGGAATGAGCCCTGGCCAGTTTTGCTCAGTGGCTAGAGCATCGGCCTGCAGACTGAAGGGTCCCGGGTTCGATTCCGGTCAAGGACATGTCTCCTCCCTGGCCCAGGTGGGGGTACGTGGAGGAGGCAACCCATCGATGTGTTTCTCTCACATCGATATTTCCGTCTTCCCCTTTCTCTTCCACTCTCTTTAAAAAATCAATGGAGAAATATCCTCAGGTGAGGATTTAGAAAATCACATTTTGGATTGTTTTTGGGTGTAACTGCCTAGTGGTTAGACAACCAGAATTTACCTAGTGTTCCCCTCGATGTTTATATTACCCAACTAATAAAGTCTTAAAAGACTGCTTGTCGTGTTTCACTGACGGCACTGGACCCCACTTTGGGACTTGACCCCTGGCAATGGGAAAAGAGTCCACTCTCGGGGCGATGCCGTGCCCCGGGTTCAGGTGAAGGCCTCAGGAGGAAGGTGGAGCAGTGTCAGGCCTGCTGTCCCCTTCGGAGCCGCTCCCGCCCCTTCTCCCCTCCCCAGGCACTTCCCTTTGCCTTTCTCTCTCCTAAGCTCCAAGGCCCTTCTTTTGCTTCTGTAACTGGTCTCATGAGCTCATGAGCCTACACAGCCCAGGGGGCTCACTTATATGCCCCTGTAACTTCCTTTTTAAAAAGTATATTTTATTGATTTATTACAGAGAGGAAGGGAGAGGGAGAGAGAGCTAGAAGCATCGATGAGAGAGAAACATCGATCACCTGCCTCCTGCACACTCCCCCCCGCACCCCCGGGGATGTGCCCGCAACCAAGGTACATGCCCTTGACCGGAATCGAACTTTGGAACCTTGAGTCCGAAGGCCGACGCTCTATCCACTGAGCCAAACCGGTCAGGGCAACTTTCTTTTTTTTTTTTTTTTATGTAACTTTCTAAATAAACTTATAATTTGAAAAAACAAACACCCACAGTAATAATTTAGGATTTTGTTAGAAATTTTATTTAGAATGTGTAAAATCAATGTAAGTATAATTACTAAACAAACAGAAATATAATCCATAGCTTTTGAGCCTGTCAAGGAAAGTATTAATTGAACAGAACAGAAATTAGGAGAAAAGAGAAGCAAAGAAAAAACATGGTACACAGAGAATAAACATGTAAGATGATAGCAATACATCAGCACATCGGTGATCAAAAAAACAAAACACATCGGTGATCAAAATGAATATAAAAGGCTTCAACTTGCCCGCTTGTTCCCCTCACGAATCAGTGGCCAGCCAGCCAGCGATTTTTTGGTGCCAGGCCTCTGTGCTTGGGGTCTTTTGAGGGGAAAGAAATGTAATTCTTCTATCCAGCACTAGAGGTCAGCAACGTCCATTACAGCATTCCTTTCCCTGTGATATTTTATTGTATCTCAGGTTCTGACCAATCAGTGTTTTTTTTAGAGCTTACATGTTGATGAGGCTCATTCCCAATTTTTATTTATTTTTATTAATAATTTTATTTAAACATTCCCAGGATCCCAACCCCCATTTAAAAATTAAAACTGCAAAGAACTCCACTCAACGAAAACACATAGAACCCTCGTACTATCACAATTCACAATACGACTCTTACTCTGACAAACTTTTTTTTCAGTATTTTTTACTTCAAGAAAAATGATTTTAAATATGATGTTACATGCAATAAACACCATCTAAGAAAGATGATCTTACATGTAATAATATTACATGCAATAAACATTAATATTTCAAGAATAAAAGGATTTTAAGTATAATAATATCAAAACTTTACTTACATAATGTGGTATCACAAAAGTTGAAGGGAATATTAAAAATCTGCAAATAACAGGATTGCTTCTATTATATTCTAGAACTTCCCCCCGCCCCCCGGCTCTATTTTTGTTCACAGTTTATGTTGTTCATTATATTCCACATATGAGTGAGATCATATGATATTTATCTTTCTCCAACTGGCTTAGCATGATATTTTTAAAGTCTATTTTGTCGGATGTGAGTATTACTACTCCAGCTTTTTTTCTTTTCTATTTGCATGGAAAAATTTTTCCCATCCCTTCACTTTCATCCTGTGTGTGTCTTTGGTTTTGAGGTGGGTCTCCTGTAGACAGCATACAGTTGGGTCATGTTTTTGTATCCGTTCAGCTACCCTACACCTTTTGATTGGAGCATTTAATCCATTTACATTTATGGTTATTATTGAGAGATACTTATTTATAGCCATTTTAATTCTGTATGGCTAGGTTTCTCTCTGTTTCTTCTTCTCAGCAATCCCTTACAGCACTGGTCGGCAAACTGCAGCTCTCGAGCCGCGGTTTGCCGCTCTGTTGACTAATGAGTTTGCCGACCACTGGGATAGGGGCTTAATCACAAGGAACAACAATGACCTGTAATTATTGGAATCGAGAGTCTAGGCCAGTGGTCGGCAAACTCATTAGTCAACAGAGCGGCAAACCGCAGCTCGCGAGCCGCATGTGGCTCACGAGCCGCAGTTTGCCGACCACTGCCTTACAGCAGTCCCTTTAGCATTTCTTGTAATGCTGGCTTTGTGGTGAGAACTCCTTTAGCCTTTTATTGTCTGGGAAGCTCTTTATTTGACCGTCCATTTTGAATGATAGTCTTGCTGGATATAGTATTTTTTTTAAATATTTTATTGATTTTTTACAGAGAGGAAGGGAGAGAGAGAGTTAGAAACATTGATCAGCTGCCTCCTGCACGCCCCCCACCGGGGATGTGCCCGCAACCCATGTACGTGCCCTTGACCGGAATTGAACCCGGGACCCCTCAGTCCGCAGGCTGACGCTCTATCCACTGAGCCAAACCGGCTTCGGCTGGATATAGTAATCTTGATCTCACTCTGACAAACTTTATTTCACCCTTTATTACAAAGGTACAGTCGTCTGAGACTTCAGATATTAACCCTGCTGCATATTAATGTCACAACTTAGTACAGTTTTCCAAGGACTCATCAGGAGATACCGATTCTTTCTAGAAATAATAGTTAAAAGAAATACTGGATGTTCCCAATTTAAAAAAAAAACAACACAATTTGATGGCACTTAGAATTTCAGCTACTTAAAACAGATGCCAAGGATGTATATAACTGCCTAGTAGGCCTAGCAAGTGAACGTGGAGGCTAGGGTTTTTTATGGGTTACACTTCACTGATGGGAATGTGTTAGCTGTTCTAGGAACATGGCTGCTATAGCTACAGAATGAGGGTTCAGGCAGGACAGCAGAAGGTTGAGAGAGCCCTAGTCGGTGTTGCTCAGTGGATAGAGCATCAGCCTGCAGACTGAAGAGTCCCGGGTTTGATTCCACTCAAGGGCACATGCCCGGGTGTGGGCTCAGTCCCCAGTAGGGGGCGTGCCGGAGACAGCCAGTCCACGATTCTTTCTCATCATTGATGTTTCTCTCTCTCTCTTCCTCTCTGAAATCAATAGAAATATAAACTTAAGAAAAATAGAAGTTAGCCCTAACCGGTTTGGCTCAGTGGATAGAGCGTCGGCCTGCGGACTCAAGGGTCCCAGGTTCGATTCCGTTCAAGGGCATGTACCTTGGTTGCGGGCACATCCCCAGTGGGGGGTGTGCAGGAGGCAGCTGATCGATGTTTCTCTCTCATGGATGTTTCTAACTCTCTATCCCTCTCCCTTCCTCTCTGTAAAGAATCAATAAAATATATTAAAAAAGAAAAAAGAAAAATAGAAGTTAGAGAGCCTTCGTGGGTCACCTGTATAATGTAGACAGCTAATGTCTTACTGCTGCTGAGAGACTGTTGTGCATCTTTCTGACTAACAGTTAACCTTGGAAACCACGCGGCTTGTTCACAATCTCTTGGAGCTGTGCTACCAGGTAGGATGCTTTCTGGGAGGCCCGCCTTTTGTTTTCAAAGGCTTATTGGACTAGGTCTTAACCCCTGCTGGAGAAGCGGAGAAACGATTCATAAATGGGAGCACCCGTCAGCTCTGAGCCTTTGTCCCATTTTGCATTTTCGTCTTCACCAGGGCACACCTGTGAACAAGTCAAGACTAGGGTCTCATGTAATTTACGTGGAAGAAGACAAAGACCAGAATGTGGCGGTGCCAGCGGAGAATGTGGAGTATGTTCAGCTGTTCCAGGTGTGTGGTCCGCCCCCCCCCCCCCCCCCCCCCCCCCCCGGGAGCGGGGCCTGGCCTTCCCCTGCCCTCTGTGTCCCCCCCAGGCGCTCACCCTTGCCTTTCCCTCTCCTAGGCCCCAAGCTCCCTTCTTTTGCTTCTGTGACTTGTTTCCGGAACCTATGGCTGGCTCACTCCTGCTACCTCTGTAACTTTTAAAAAAAAACATCTTTTAAATGATTTCGGAGAGGAAGGGAGAGAGAGAAACATCAATGATGAGAATCATCCATCGCTGCCTCCTGCACGCCCCATACTGGGGATCGAACCTGCAGCAGGGGCACGTGCCCTTGACCAGAATCGAAGCGTGACCTCCTGGTTCCTAGATCGATGCTCAACCACTGAGCCAGGCCAGCTGGCCTGTAACTTTCTAAATACACTTTCTCTTAAAAAGGGAAAAAAGATTGTAGGGCTGGGACCTGCGTTTGAAAGCATGAGTGACAATCAGAGGGAAAGAGCGGCAGGTCTGGGAAAGCTGGTGCAAAGGCCCTGAGGCACCATAAGCTGGTGTGGCTGCAGCCACGAGGAGAGGAAGGCGCGAAGCCCGGTCGCCCCAGATGGCTGCGTACAGCGGCCGACGGGCCACCTGGAGCAGAGGGTCCAGGGCGAGTGGGGCGGGCGAAGACCTCCATCCTCGAGGGGGTTCCCCGACCAGCACCCGACTGCCTGACCGGGCTGTCCCCTCGGAGCTTCTTCCCCAGCCCTTTTCTCTCTGGCGGTGGCCAGCGACGACGGAAGACCTCCATGCAGCCGCGGACATAGGACCCGACACAGGAACCCGGAAGGAGCCGGTCCCGCCGAGGCCGGGGCGGGCGGCGGAGCGGAACGCAGCCACGACCGGCGAGCGGAAGGCGCCGGAAGCCCGGCCGCTCCGAGGCCCCGCCCCTCCCCGAGGCCCCGCCCCTCCTCGGGCGCGAGGGCTGCGTTTGCGCGTGCGCGCGCCCCCGGCGGTTAGGGCGCTGGTCGGGGAAGGGGCGGGGCCGAGGTCCGCGCCGGAAGGGGGTTGGCTGGGCGGGGCCGGAGGCGGTGGCGGCGGCTGCGCGCGCGCGCGAGTGCGGACGGGGAACGCCGCGCGGGCCGGGGCGGGCCGGGCGGTGGGGACGGCGGACGGCGACGATGGCCGCGGCAGCTGGCGGCGGCGGGCCGGGGGCGGCGGCGGGCGGCGCGGGGGCGGGCGGCGCGGCGGTGGCCGCGGGCCTGGCCGCGTACCGGCGGAAGGACGGGGGCCCGGCCGGCAAGTTCTGGGAGAGCCCGGAGACGGTGTCCCAGCTGGACTCGGTGCGCGTGTGGCTGGGCAAGCACTACAAGAAGGTGGGTTCGCGCGCCGCGGGGGCCGGGGGGCCGCGCGACGGGGGTCCGGGGCGGCTGCTGGCCTCGCGGGCCCCGGGCCGCCCCTCCCCCCGCGCGCCACGAGGGACAACAAAGGCAGCAGCCGGGCTCGCCACGCCCCCGCGGTCGGGCCTCCGAGCCCGCGCGTCCGGGCCCCACGGGGCTCCCGGGGCTCCCGGGCCCACCAGCCCTGCTCGCTCCCCGCGGCAGTGGGTCCGGCTCCGGGGGCCGCGTGAGGCGGGAACGAAGGTGGCTGAGAACTCCGGGCCGGAGGGGAAAGCGGCCGCTTTTTGTTCGGAGCCGAGTCGTCCCGGGCGGGAGGGAGCCACGGGGCTCCTACCTGTTGCCCGGCGGGAGCGCGAGCCTCCGTTGCGGCCGGAAGGCGGTGACCGCAGGCTGAGGGACACCCTGCGGGGCGGCGTTGGGGAGACAGTGGGAACGGGCGGTGTTCACCGCGGAGGACCTCGGTGCTGCAGAGCGCCGGGCCGGTGTGCGCTGGCACCTGCTGCTTCTCAGCGAGGCCTTCCCTGAACCCCGCTGCTGTGAGGTCACCCCACTTCCTATCTTGGTCTTCTTCGCCCCAGTTTTTGAAATTGCTTTTTTCATTGATCGCCTTCTCTTACCTTTGGGATGCGAGTCAGTGGTGTTGAAAGTAGTGGCTTAACGCCTTGATTATAACCAGTGTTCAACTTCTCCTTTATGTAGGTATTTAGGAATGTCGCCCTCGGAAGGTGTAAGGAAGCAGACAGCCAGAAATCCTCCCTCTGCCCCCACATTTCCGGAGCACCTTTTCCCGGAGACCACAGCAGCGGGCAGGATCCCCTCCCTCCGGCCTGTGCGGTGCCCAGTGTCCTTGACCGGGTCGGCACCGCTGCCTCTCCCCGCGTGGTTGCTTAGTAAATAGTTGCTGAATGAATGAAAAGATAAAGCCCTCTAGGAATCGATAGGGTGTCCCCCCAAAATGTATGCACACTTTCGCAGCTGATAACTCACTTCATTTTGGAAATGAACTGTGTGGTAATAAACACTGACTTTATAGTCATTCAAAGTGTGTAGTTAATAAATCACCGACCTTATCAACACTCAAAGTGTGTATACATTTTTGGGGGACACCCTGTATTTATTTGCGGTGCACAGCATACGGAAGGTTTTCAGTGTTTGAAGGTGTTAGGCATGGGCAGGGACCCTGGGTGTGCTTTGAAGCAATGACACTGGTGCTTCCAGAAATGACAGCCTCTTAGGTGAAGTTTTAGGAAGTGACAGACTATATACATGTTATTACTTACAGTATGTTTTTAGATGCCTCAATTTTTTTTTTCTTTCCTGGAATTTTGGAGTCACATTTGGAATTGTAGATTTTTTTTTAATCTACATGTAAGTAGACAAGAATATTGCTCTCCCTTGTGTAATGATAAATTGGCCACTGTTTTTGTGGAGGCACCAGAGTTTCTGGAAGTGGCTAAGGGAATTGAATATATATTATTAAAATATTAATTTTTTAAAATCATGTGCCCTGCAGCCAGTGCTTTGGGTCTTAAATACAATGTTCCTTGATTTTTTTTTCTCCCCAGATTCTCCCCCATCCCCATTTTACTGAGATATAATTGATATATAATGCATTACTTTGTCAGTGTAGCTTTAACAAATAAAAAGACTTGAGTAATATTTCTTTAGGTTATTTCTTTGTGATTCCCATAGGATTGTTGTTCAAATAAAATATCAGGGAAGGGGAAAAGAAAGGGAAATAACAAGTAATAATTTCTACCTCTTCAAACTCTGAGCATCTGTTTGATTCCAGTTTTAAGCGAGTAGCTTAGGTTTGGATAATCCTTCAGAGATTTGATTGGGTGAGGCTGCCTGAAGGGTTTGTACCAGAGTGTTGAGGCTAATAGGTTAAAGCTGGCTCAGTTTCCCTGCGGCCTTAAGGACACAGTCAAAGTTAGGTTTGATTTCTCGGGGTTTCTTAAAGCAGAGCATATTTCTTGGGCCTCCTCAGGTTCACAACTGAATCTGACAGCCAAAATCCTGTCGGTTTCTGAGAGCGATGTTGGAGTGGTGAAAGCATTGGCCAGAAGGTTCTTTGCTTGTTTGTACACACTGTGTCTTTACTTGGACACATTGATGGGTTTTAACAGACTTTTCTATTGCATTTGATACTGCATTTTCAGGTTGATAAATCTCAGCACCTGTATGGAATAAACATGACCTTGGTAGGCCCCTTTTTATTGATTGATTGATTGATTAAGGTATTACATATGTGTCCTTATCCCCCCATTGGTAGTCCCCTTTTTATTGATGGGTCTTTCCATGCACCCAGTGAACAGCTGAGCATCTACCGCATCCAGGCACTTAAAACATAACTCACCTAAGTCCTCACAGCAGTCCTGAAGGATCGACATTATTTACTTCGTTTTACATGTGAGAGGAACCCAAAGCTCCAGATCGTAGTAATTTCTCTAAGATTACAGTTAGGGGTGGCAGATCTGGGATTCAGTGAGTCCCGCCCTCTTATTTTCTAGTCTTTTTTTTTTTTTTTATGGCTACACACCCTCTCTCTAAGGAAATCACAATTTGTGGAAAAGATAAACATAGACACCTGCCAGAAAAACCCAGGTGATGGCAAGTGAAAAGAGAACTTCGCATTGTTTTCATTTTCTAAATGCCCTTAGGAGGTGTTCAGTAAATATTTGTTCAATGAGGGAACAGATTAGTATAGCAACCTATTCACTTAGGCTTTGCAGATAAAATTTGGCTTAGCAACACGAGAGTGAGTCCCCTCCTCTTTTTTTTTAAAGGTATTACAGGTGCTTTAATTATATTTTGTAAGGGCTCTTTGTATTGACTTCAGACCCATTTAAAAACTTTTCCAGTAGTGGCAGCAATTAATGCACAGCAATAAAAACAAGGTTGGCACCAGTAAGTGCTGACGAGGGTCAGTGGGTGTTTTGCAGCCCTGGCTGGTGTGGTTCAGTTGGCTGGGTGTCGTCCTGTGCACTGCAAGGTTCGGTTCGATTCAATTCCCCGATCAGGTCAGATGCCTGGGTTTCGGATTCAGTCTCCAGTTGCAGACGAGAGTGAATCCTTTTTAACCTGGAAAGAGCTCCAGTCGCCCAAGGAGTCCCGAGGAGGCGACCACTTTCCCGCAGAGGAAGCCGCTGCAGGCCGAGGAGCCGGTGGGAAGCTCGCTCCCTCCCTGAGCTGCGCCTTTGTGGTGGTGACACGTCCTTCATCCTAACTCGATGAAGATGAGCTGTGTTCCTGTCCATAGTTTCTGGGTGGTTTTCAGATTGTAACGTTTTACTGATCTCACATTGATTCAACTCAGATCGGTTCGAGGTGAAGTATATCGGTAAGCCGTTAGGTTTCCTGGTTAGTTTCTCCAAAGTTTGGCTAATTCCTGAAATAAGATTTCAGATTTAGGGATGATCACTAAACTAGAGTAGGTTGCCTAAGGAAGTCATTTAAATGCCCTTTACATAAATCATGAACAGTTAAAGATAGTTATTTCTTTTTATGGGATATTTGCTGCAATAGGATTGTTTAGGGACAAGTTAAACTTTATACTCTATTAATGCTCTAGGTAATATAAAGAAACTTTATTAAAAAGACCAAAAAAAAAAAAGAAAAAGTTTATTGATAAAGTTTTCTAAACATATCTTCCTAATGTTCTTAACCAAAATACTTTGAGACTAAAACATGGTTGTCTTAGGTAAAACGTGGTGTTGAAATTTTTTTGATCAAAGGATAAAATTTTTTTTAAAATATATTTTATTGATTTTTTACAGAGAGGAAGGGAGATAGAGAGTTAGAAACATCAATGAGAGAGAAACATCAATCGGCTGCCTCCTGCACAACCCCCACTGGGGATGTGCCTGCAACCAAGGTACATGCCCTTGACCGAAATTGAACCTGGGACCCTTCAGTCTGCAGGCTGACGCTCTATCCACTGAGCCAAACTGGTTTCGGCAAAGGATAAAATTCTTGACTGAAATAGTCTATATCCGTGGTTAGCGAACTGCGGCTCGCGAGCCACATGCGGCTCTTTGGCCCCTTGAGTGTGGCTCTTCCACAAAATACCACGGCCTGGACGAGTCTATTTTGAAGAAGTGGCATTAGAAGAAGTTTAAGGTTAAAAAATTTGGCTCTCAAAAGAAATTTCAATCCTTGTACTGTTGATATTTGGCTCTGTTGACTAGTGAGTTTGCTGACCACTGGTCTATATCATTACTTTTTTTTTTTTTTTCATACTCAGGAGTTACTATTTTGAAAGCTGTTAAGAACTTTTTATATTATACTAGAGGCCCGGTGCATGAAATTTGTGCACAGGTAGGGTCCCTAGGCCTGGCGGGTGATCAGGGCCTATCAGGGCCTTCCTTCATTCTGTGCCGTCCCCTGGTGGTCAGCACATGTCATAGCGAGTGATCGAACTCCCGGTCAATTGCCTGAGGGGACACTGCATATTAGCCTTTTATATATATAGATAGATCTTTAGAAGCAGTTGAAAGGAACTCAGTTATATCAGTGTGGAACGGTGGAATGAGTATTACATTTGGTTGGAAGATGTGAGTTCAGTCCTCTAGGCTGCTAATTGGTGGTGTCCTTGAACCGATGGTTTTATTTCGATGTTTTAATTTTTTATTTGTAAGTTGGAGGTAAGACTGCAGCTCCCATAGGACTGTTGTTCGGATGAAATGAGATAGTCCTTAAAGCTGGGTTATAGAAATTTGAGGAGGGTGTGATACTTATGCCATATACCCCATGGTGAGCCTGTTTCATTCTTGGTTAAATAGGATGTTGTAATGTTTACTTTTTTTAAGGTTGATTTAAAAATCATTGGAAAGTCAGACATTGGCTGCCTTTTGAGTGGGTGCAAGATATAGTTTACAGTAATGCGTTAGTGTCAAATCTCATTTATGAAGAAGGTTTCACGTAAAACAAGACATTTCAACAACAAAAACTAGCCTTCAGCAAAGTTAACCGCACGCTGGCTGTTCCACTCAGCGTGGAGAGCTAATGCACCTGTTGAACAAATGAACACTTGGAAGGAGGCTGAACTTTTAAGAACGGCCCTGTCTGCCCTGCTCTGTGACTGGCTTTGGCACTGACTGAACTGAGAGCCACTCGGCATACTGTACAGCAGTGGAGGACCGTGCCGTATAGAAATGACTTAGATGTTATTTATTGTAATAGACACTTCCTTCATCTTGAAATGTTGGATGATACTGGGAAAGAGGTTTGCTCCAGGAAGAAAAATTTAGTGTTGTTTTTTTTTTGTCTTTTGTCAAGAAAGTAGAGATATTTTTTCTGTTCAAAATTGGAGATTTAAAAAAAAATTGAATATTGGTTTCTGAAAGTGATACTGAACATTTAATACCAAATTAAAGTTTTACACTTAATTTCACTCACTAATCTATGCGTTCGCTGTCATGTTTCCCATTGTCTTCCTTTGCTGTGAAGCTGCTTGCTGCCTACTGCTGGTTTGGCCTTTTGACATTACTCACCTCAGCATGTATAACTTCTTCTTCTTCTTCTTCTTTTTTGCTTTTTTTTAAATTGAGGTATTATATGTGTACATATCTTACCATTGCCTCCCCCACCCCACACCCATACATGCCCTCACCCCCCAGAGTTTTGCGTCCATTGGTTATGCTTACATGCATGCATACAAGTCCTTCGTTTGATCTCTTATCTCCCCCACCTCTCCCTAACATTCCCCCTGTAATTTGACAGTCTGTTTGATGCTTTACTGTCTCTGTATCTATCTTTTTGTTCATCAGTTTATAATTTTCTTTATTATCCATAAATGAGTGAGATCATGTGGTATTTTTCTTTTATTGACTGGCTTATTTCACTTAGCATAATGTTCTCCAATTCCATCCAGGTTGCTGCAAATGATGAGAATTCCTTCTTTTTTATGGCAGCATAGTATTCCATTGTGTAGATGTACCACAGTTTTCTGATCCAGTCATCTGCTAGCATGTATAACTTCTTACGTAAACTTGTTTAAAACAATATTTTAATTGTAGCAAAAAATAATTTTAAATGCACATACATGTATTTTTGATGCATAGAAACCACCACTTTATTATGCTCACTTACTGGCATAAGACGACTGTGTTGTTGAGCTTGGAGTTCTGTGTCAGGAACTGGAAGGGCGTCCTGGGACAGTGTGTCTGCCCGGTCATCACCGGGCCTCCGCTGGGGACTGCGTGGTGGGGTGACCGGGCAGCTGAGGGCAGAGTCGTCGGGAACCATCTCTCAGAGTCTGGGGCTGGCTCTCAGCCTCCTGGGCAGCTGGGCTGGTGCCATCGCATCGCCAGGAGCCTGGGCTCCCAGGTGTGGTGCTGTCAGGCGAGTGGACTCGTCCTCGTCATTCCGGGCGGGTGTCCCGGGAGACTAGAAGCTGTGGACCTTGTGTGACTGATTCTCACAAGTCTCACAGCATCACTTGGGCATTTTATTGGTTACGAATGAGCCACAGGATGGTCCTGATGCAATAGAAGAGGGCACAGACCCCGTTTCTTGTTGTTAATCCTCACTTGAGGATATTTCCCACTGCTTTTCAGACAGGGGAAGGGAAAGGAGGGAGGGAGGGAGGGAGAGAGAGAGAGAGAGAGAGCGCGCGCATCGATGTGAGAGAGACATATTGACTGGGTTGCCTCCCGCATGCGCCCTGACCCAGGTGGTGAGTGAACCTGAAATCCAGGTATGTGCCCTCGACTGGAAATTAAACCCACGACCCTTCGGTGCACGGGCCGACACCGTAACCACTGAGCACACCGACCAGGGAATCCCTTTGGTCTTGTAAGCTCCTTTCCAGCAGAGAGCTTGTGGGACGTGGGTAACTCTGCCCATGCCAGGCTCGGGGATAGGAAGTAAGCTGGCATTGTCTGTGCGCCGGCCGGCCGGTCGGTGCCAGGTGTTGAGCCCCCGTCTCTGCCTTGCAGTACGTCCACGCGGATGCGCCCACCAATAAGACGCTGGCTGGGCTGGTGGTGCAGCTCCTGCAGTTCCAGGAAGATGCCTTCGGGAAGCACGTCGCCAACCCGGCCTTCACCAAGCTCCCTGTAAGTACCCGCCCTCAGCTGGGAACTGGCTGCTGACCTGGGGGGCGCGTCTCTTCTTCGGGGTCATTTACTGTTGGTGAAACATCACTGCGGTTACCATGGAGACTTGGCTGTTGACATTTTGCTGTGTTGTCCTTTCCTTGTAGTTTCTGCTGTGCCAGGTCTTCGTTCCTTCTTCCGATTCAGTTCTTGTGGCTAGACCACTCTTTAGTGGAGCTTTTATATTTTGTAGGTGGAATTCTCCTGCACTTGTGTGAGAATATAATTCTGCTCTTGCAATTGGTATTTTGACTGATAATTTGGCTTGGTATAGAAATACTGGATTGTTTTAATTTCATTTGGAATCTGTAGGTTTTATTCTCAACATTTTGTAGAAAAAAATGTTGATTTTGCGCCTCCCCCCCTTTCTTTAATATACTTTTTTTTTTTAATCTCAGAGAAGGGAGGGAGAGGGAGAGAGATAGAAACATCAATGATGAGAGAACCATTGATTGGCTGCCTCCTCATGTCCCCTACTAGGGACTGAGCCTGCAACCCAGGCATGTGCCCTTCACTGGAATCGAACCCGGGACCCCTCAGTCTGCAGGCCTACGTTCCTTCCACTGAGCCAAACCAGCTAGGGCTCCCCCTTTTTTATGCTGATCTTTGAAACTTCCTTTTTCTCTTTGAAATGTAGAAATATGTCAAGCTGTGATAAGTCGTGGCTTATCATGGCTGCTTAAGCTGTTTTTGCCATCCAGACATTTATCTTTATTTAGTCAAATATAGCGGTGGCTTTTTGAATCATGTTAGGAGGCTTTTTCCACTTGCAGGTGATACAGGAATTCAGCCATGCGTTCTCCTAGTATTTGTTTGGTTTCATTTTTTACATTTAATTCTTTCCATTTAGAATTTATCTTGGTATTCAGTGTGCCCAATGGATCTAGATTATCTTTTTTTTAAAACATATTTTATTGATTTTTTACAGAGAGAAAGGGAGAGGCATAGGGAGTTAGAAGCATCGATGAGAGAGAAACATCGATCAGCTGCCTCCTGCACACCTCCTACTGGGGATGTGCCTGCAACCAAGGTACATGCCCTTGACCGGAATCGAACCTGGGACCCTTCAGTCCGCAGGCCGACGCTCTATCCACTGAGCCAAACCGGTCAGGGCTAGTTTATCTTTTTCCATGTGATTATCTGGTTATCTCAGCAACACTTACTAAAAACTGCTTTCGTCACTGATTTGAGCTCAGGGAATACTAAGCATTTGATTATGTCCCAAGTTGTGAGAATTCACAGAATAATACAGGGCGTTGTGTGTCCTCAGGGGCTCACATCGGTGAGCTGTGCACAAAGAGCCTTTGACTTCCCCACCTCGGGAAAGGCTTTCCCGGGAAAGGGCCTTGGAACCCAGTCCGGGAAGGTGAGGGTGAGTTCCTCGGGAATGCCGAGGACGGGATCCGCAGGGGTGACGTCAGCATGGGACAGCGTCGGGGCCTGAGAACGCTGGTGCACCCCAAGGTGAGAACTGAGGACAGCGGGCAGAGAGGGGCTAAAACCAGGCACAAAGGCCAAGTCTGCTTGTGCTGCGCCAGAGGGTGGCTTTCACCTGCAAGTCACGGGGACGATGAGGCAGAGAGTAGAAGTGGCTTCTTCAGCTTTGGGTGTTCGGGTCTGCCACAGGCTGATGGGAGCTGCTGAGACTGAGGCTCTGACCGCCAGTGATTTCCCACGGAGAGGCTGCTGCCGTAATGCCAGCGAGCTGTGACACAGCCGCGGGGCGGGGGGCGGGGGGGGGGGTCCGAGAGGACAGGGAGACGCTGAAGAACGAATTGACGAGGGTGACTGCCGCGCCTTGGACCTGGGCCCTGAGGGGAAAGCCAGAGGACGAGGCTCCTGAGGAAGGCGCTCGGAGCCGCCCCGCTGTCCGCACTCGGGCCAGGAGGAGTGTTTCAGGCAAAACCCATTTACAAATAACGCAGCTCGGCGCCAGAGCACCAGGTGTCCTCCTCGTCCTCCGCGGGCGCGTGCAGCCTGTCCCACGTGGAAGGACTGGTGTGGTGGTGGTGTAAGACAATAAAGCGAAGAAGGTTTGAGTGAAACGTGGAAGCTGTTTACCTCAAGCTTACTACTGGAGTAAGAGTTCCAGTGGAACTTGGTAACTACCTTTCTAAGTCACGCCGGGTAGTAAACAGCTGGCTCAGCATAGGTGTGTGTTGTCTAGCACTAACGGGGGAGTTACAAAGACAGGAAAGCGTATTGCTCAAGGCTCGGAACACATCACATAGGCAGACGTACGCATGAATGGTAAAAACTCGTTCCCATAATCCTCCAGGCTCAGGACATGGGCAGGCCCAGCACAGACATAATCATCGTGTTGGAAAAGCGTCCGTTTTGCGTTCTGCCTTTTTAAAAACGTCACAAGCATCTGTGTTCAAAGACAAAGCTCTGAGAACCTAGAACACCACGAAAAGGTCCAGTCAGATAGCTTGCTTGTGAGGTAAGATATACAGCCCTAGATTGCTGTGGGGCTGGGGACATGAGGACATGAAATAGGCAATCCCGTCAGCCTTGACAAGCAAACTTTGACGTTTTTTCTTCTTTGATTTTTACACTTGGGGATGTGCCTTTCTAGAAACTCAGCCTCACATATAACATATGTTTTATCCAGCATGTGTTGGTAGTGGTAGGGTTTTCTGGCTATTTAGTCCACCTTATGGCTGGCTCCTGTTTCATTTGTAAAATGGGCTGAAAGGCATCAACTGCATAGGATGCTTGAGGAGTAAAGGAGGCCACGTATACAAGCGCCTCGTGGTAACTCCTCAGAGATCGGCAGCAAGGAGGGTGCTGTTTGTTCCCCCCAAGACAGGAACTGCAGCAGCGGTGACCTGTGGTTACAGGTGCTCATCACAGGCCTCCAGTTGACCCTGGAGCAACCTGGGTTTGCACTGCATGGATCTACTTACCCTATCTCATAAAGACAGAATATGCTCCTAGACCATCACACCCTCACAAAGATGGCGGCACCCACAGCCACAAGATGGCGATGCCCAGTCCCCTCAGCCCCGCCGGGGCACCTGCCTCCAGAGTCTCCCAGTCCCCTCAGCCCCCCAGCTGCCCAGGGCCGCCCGAGGCTCAGGTAACCAGGCCGCCTGAGGCTTGTGCTGCCGGCAGTGGCAGCAGCAGAGGTGTGATGGGGGCATCGCCTTCCCCTGATCGCTGGGTCGCCTCCTGCCCCTGAGGGCTCCCAACTGTGTGAGGGGGCAGGCCGGGCTGAGGGTCCCCCCTCCAGAGCATGAATTTTCATGTACCGGGCCTCTAGTATCTAGGCCAGTGGTCGGCAAACCGCGGCTCGTGAGCCGCGGTTTGCCGCTCCATTGACTAACGAGTTTGCTGACCACTTACCTAGACTCTCGATTCCAGTAATTACAGGCTGTTGTTCCTTGTGATTAAGCCCCTATCCCAGTGGTCGGCAAACTCATTATTCAACAGAGCGGCAAACCGTGGCTCGAGAGCCACATGCGGCTCACGAGCCGCAGTTTGCCGACCACTGATCTAGGCTAATATGCAAATAGACCCAAACAACCGATCCCTATGACATGCACTGACCACCAGGGGGCACGCGCGGAACATGGCTGGCATCGGGAGCGGTGGGATGGTGAAGCAGGTGAGCGGGGGCACTGGTCACTGTCATCCAGGCGAGCCTCTGGTGGTTACTGAAAATTCTTTGCTCCTGCGCGCCACAGTCCCGCCTGGTGCTTGCACCCGCTGCCAGCGCCCAGCCCCAGCCCCAATCGCTCGGCGCTGTCAGCGGGAGTGAGAGGCAGCTGCCGGCCCGATCGCTCCTCAGGGCTTCTCCACCTCCCCCTGCTCCTGAGGGGCGATCGAGGCAGCAGCCGCCACTGGCACCTGTTGACGGCCCCAATCCTTTGCGCTGTCAGTGCTGCGGCAGCGGCGGAACGGGGCTGCCCACTGACGGGACTGGGGGCCACAGTGGGAGGGGCCGTGTGGGGGGGCATGGAGGATGGGCCAAGACCTGCCCCTGTGCCCACCGTAGCCTCGTGGCCCACACACAGTTCCTTTCAAGATGCACGGATTTGTGCACTGGGCCCCTAGTTTTTTAATAAACACTGTGAATGGCCCTGACCAGTGTGGCTCAGTGGATAGAGTATTGGCCTGCGGACTGAAGGGTCCCGGGTTCGATTCCGGTCAAGGGCATATGCCAGGATTGCGGGCTTGATCCCTGGTGGGGGGTGTGCAGGAGGCAGCCGATCAATGATTCTCATCATTGATGTTTCTATCACTCTCTCCTCCCTTCCTCTCTAAAATCAATAAACATACATTTTTTAAAAACTTTAATGGGTTTTATCTTTTTTATGATTTTCTTAATAACATGGTCTTTCCTCTAGCTTGCTTTATTGTAAGAATATAGCATGTAATACATATACAAAATGTGTGCTAATGGACTGCTTATGCTGTTGGTAAGGCTTCTGGTCAACAGTAGGCTATAAAGCTTGGGGGGAGTCTAACATTATATGCAGATTTTCAACGGGGGCTTTAGGGGTCAGTGCTCCTAACCCTCACGTTCAAGGATCAACTGTTACAATTTCTCTTACTAATAAAATTGGGAACTACGTCTAGAAAGCACTATTTTAAACTCGAAAGCAGTTAAAATACACAAATAAACTTGGGAATTATTTGATTGTTAACATATTTGTGAGGTAAAAAGATTCTGGAGTCGAAGTGATGTGTTTCCCCCAGAATTGTTTTCAGGGTGTGAAGCTGCCGGAATTCCCTTGAAGTTCCTGGTTTGTTGGACATACGCAGTTTCTGCTCCTCGATCCACTTCTCCCATTCATTTTCTGACCTAGTCATTTCTTGGTGAACAGGCCAAAAAGTGGCATTATTAACGCGTGTGCTCAGCCCCCACACACATATTACAAACAGGTTATCTACCCTCCCCCAGCTTTTTTTAGTTTTTAAAAATTGAGCTGGCGAGGCTCAGTGGTTGTGCGTCGACTTATGAACTAGGAGGCCATGGTTCAATTCCTGATCAGGGCACATGCTCGGGTTGTGGGCTGGATCCCCAATGTGGGGCGTGCAGGAGGCAGCTGATCAATGATTCTCATCATTGATGTTTCTATCTCTCTCTCCTTCTTCCTTCCTCTCTGACATCAATAAAAAAGTATTTTTAAAAAAATGATTTGAGAGAAAGGGAGAGAGAAATTGATTTGTTGTTCCACTTATTTATGTATTCATTGGTTGATTCTTGTATGTGCCCTGACTGGGCATCGAACCCACAACCTTAGCGAATCAGGGCAATGCTCTAACCAACTGAGCTATCTGGCCAGGGCATCCCTCCTTTTTACCACTTGTCAGCGCTACCTAGTCATTCGTTCCTAAGTCAAAGAAATAGTGACACTGGCACAAATTTAAAGCGCTTTAGGTATTGCAGTTGACTTAGCTGTTCTAGGTTTCATTCTGCTCAGCAGAATTATAGGCGGGCGATAAATAGGATGGCACACTTCTATCCATCCACAGGGAGGTGAGGTTGAATTCCAGCTTAGCTGCCCAGAGAGACCAGCGCATCAGCAGCAGTGTGGTCCCGCAGCAGGGAATCGAAGCAGCTGTTAGAGCTCCCCTGGCCCCGGCTGCTAAGACCATACATGAGGCAGGGTCTCGCCCGCTCTGGGAAGCTCAGGTTTTGGTACCTTGTCTTTTCCCCTCCCCCCCAAATATTTTATTGATATCAATGATGAGAGAGAATCATTGATAGGCTGCCTCCTGCATTCCGCCTACTGAGGATCCAGCAACCCAAGCTTGTGCCCTTGACCGGAATCGAACCCGGGACCCTTCAGTCCGCAAGCCGACGCTCTATCCACTGAGCCAAACCAGCCAGGACTCCTGTTGTCCTTTTATTCTTTAATTTTTTAAATACTAATCGAGGAATTTGCCATAACAACCAGTGCTTCTGCTTCAGAGAGTGTTTTAGGAACATGAGCTTTTGTCCTGCAAGCACTTCTGGTGTCACTTAGAGCGCGGCGTCTTCAGGTGGACGTGGGGGGGGGGTTTGAATTGGGAAGTAGTTGGGGCCCAGTGGGTGTCCCTGAGAAGTCTCTTGTCTGCCTCCAGCTCTTGGTCCCCTGACTCTGGCCTCTTAATTTTTTTATGTGGGTGATTCTGATACTGAGGGTCAGAACCCCAAGTCCATTTTTATGCAGGCTGTAAGAATCCTCAAGGTATGGTGAGGGTTCCTTTTTGTTCCTTATTCTGCTACATCTTTAGGGATCTTTTAAAAATATATACATTTTTATTGATTTTAGAGAGGAAGGGAGAGAGAGATAGAAATACCAATGATGAGAGAATCACCGATTAGCCGTCTCCGTCCCTCCCCCCTCCCCACCACACCACTTCCCTTGTCCCCCCGCCACCCCACCCCCGGAATAGAGCCTGCAGCCCAGGCAAATGCCCGACTGGGAATCAAACCACCAGGACATCCTGGTTCATAGGTCAGTGCTCAACCACTGACCCACACTGGCTGAACTTGATGTGTTTTTTGTAAATCTTGTATTTTATAGAGTTTACTTAAGGGTAATATGTTAATTGAATTTGAAAAGAGATATTTTTATGCAGTTTTGGAAATTTTTCTTTATATTGCAATTTTTTCCAGAAAGTATTTAAGAATTTGTTTATATCTCTGAGTTTACTTATAGAATTCAGACATAAGTAATTTTTTCAGAACTTTTATTTTTTTCATGTATAATTTGTATCATTTTAGGCTAAATGTTTCATGGATTTCAAAGCTGGAGGTGCCTTGTGTCACATTCTTGGGGCTGCTTACAAGTATAAGAATGACCAGGGCTGGTAAGTAAGTCTTGGAGTTTATTCGCATGTTTTGCTGCGGCGTAGAAGTTCGGCTCCACAGCCCCACTCTCAGTCACTGGGCCCTCCCCCTCCCTGGGATTGAAATGGACACAAGCGAAGTAATTGTTGGAGGAAAAATACGGGAAAGCATTCAAACCTGTAACGACTTAACCATTTGAAATGACTACGAATCAGCGAAGACAGCACCAAATATGTTGTGTACTTACATACATACGGTGTGAAGATATTGGGGAAAGATTTAAAGTAAAGGTGAAAAGATGAGTTTTACCACATTTAGGACAACAGTAATCTCAAAGAGAACAGACACTGTTGAATGTGAACAAATACTTTTAAGATTACTGCCCCTGGCTCTGGGGACTACTTTCTGTCTGATGTAAAGTATCTTAGGTTTAAGGAAAACAGGATACTTCATGGAACAGATACTTCCATTTGCTAGAGTGGATCTTAATGTCAAAATTGGACCTTTTAGGTGTTCACATGCTCCTTCATAGGACTGAGAGAAACCCTGTGCATTCCTCATGGTTCTATCATAATCCCAAACCCATCCAGCTCATTTGCATTGAATGCTGCAGCCAAGCTTTTACTTTTGTTTAAGACGGGAGACAAGCTGACTATTATCTTGTTTTTTAGGCGGAGGTTTGATCTACAGAATCCGTCCCGAATGGATCGTAATGTTGAGATGTTTATGAATATTGAAAAGACGTTGGTGCAGGTAACTGGGAAAGTTAAATTATTACAATTTCTTCCCTGGGATATACTTTCAGTTCTAAGATTATCTTCATTAGGTTGCCAAAAAATCAAAGGAAGAAAAATGTTCTGAAATCTACTGTTCTGTTACTCTTGGATTTAGGGGGATTAGAGATATAAAATATGACTAAAACTTGTCATTTATAGAATATTGACCTTAAACTTGTGGTGAAATTATCTATGATATTTTTCTTTATTGATTTTACCAAACCCATTGTTTGAATCTCTCACATTTAATATAAATGCTCTCACATTCTACTAGTCATTTGTTTATACATTGATTTTCTTTGGATTTGTTTCATGATTGTGCCATGAATATAGGTTTTGTTTCACCTACTAGATTATAACCTGGAGAGAACACTTAATTTTCTTCTTTTCTTTCCTAGTGTTTTATTGAGTGGTAATTTGTGATGGCCATTGAATTAACCTTCCTGGTGGGTGGCCTGTGGCAGAAATGTAGCTGGGTCTTATCAGTGGCTTAATGCCGGAAGTTGTCTCATAGACCATTAGCTAGAGGAGTAACTGAGGGTTTTTTGTTGGTTGGTTGACTTTTGGTGATGGTTTGGGGAGTTAATAGGAATGTTTGAATCACTTCTGTATGTAAGATTAGAAATGGGGGAAAAAGAACTGTAATCCACAGTCTTGAATAATTTTAAGTAATTTACATGATGAGCCAAAATGAATACACACCTTCCCCGGCCAACAGGAGGTGTAGGTGAAAACAGCACATTAGACTGTCAGGGTGTGTTTGGGTGAAATTGGCTAGGAGCATTGATATGTCACTTTGGTACCTTAATGAAGAAGATGGTGAATTTCTTTAGGTCCTAATTCTCAGCATCTTTTTGTCCAGGTGTACCTGGCTGCAGAGAAGGGACCTGAGATGTCCTAGGGAGGCTGCTGAACACCTGGGTTTTACATGGACATGAAACTTCCTTTCCATACAGAGCACATCTCCCATTTCAAGCAGCCTGGCTCTGAGTGCCAACTTTTGCCATTAGGATGATGCATAAATAATACGACATTATTTTAAAACCAAGAGAATTTAAAAATCTGTTCTTTCTTTCTCAGAGCAATTGCCTGACCAGACCCAACATCTACCTCATTCCAGACATTGACCTGAAGTTGGCTAACAAATTGAAAGATATTATCAAACGGCATCAGGTAATAGACACGCCCCCTCAGAAGCACTGGGCAGCGGTGAAGGTCTTGTAAGTCCCCGCCTTAGTGTCTCCTGATGTGTGTTTCTGTCTGCGTTAGATGACAGCGCTCCTCTTTCTGGGTTCTTACAGCACCAAGTTCTTCCTCTTCACTCCCTCCGGTTCTTAGCTGAGCCTAGCATTTCCTCCTAGCATTATTGGGATGTCATTGACATGTAATATTGTGTAAGTTTAAGGTGTATTATGGGATGATTTAATACACATATATGTCCTAGAGTAGCGTTTAATTGCTACCAAAGCATCCTGGGGAAAGTTTATATATTTGCCTACAGTTTATTTATTTATTTTTGTTAAATATATGTTTATTGATTTTAGAGAGGAAGAGAGAGAGAAGAAACATCATTTATGAGAATCATTGATTGGCTGCCTCCTGCATACCCCCTACTGGGGATCAAGCCTGCAATCCTGGCATATGCCCTTGACTGGAATCGAACCCGGGGCCTTTCAGTCCACAGGCCAATGCTCTCTCCACTGAGCAGAACTGGTTAGGGCTTGCCTACAGTTTATACAGTTTATACTGAACACTTAGTTGTCCCAGTTCTTAAGAAATCTGACTTTAGTGATTGTTTTAGGGACGACCTCAGAGGGATGTAACAGATCTTCTGGTTTCATAGACTCCTAGAGAGGAGACCTTAAAAGCTAATACTAGCAACGTTTTTAAATACCCTTTTTAAAAATGTATTTTTATTGATTTCAGAGAAGAAGGGAGAGGGAGAGAGAGAAATGTCAGTGATGAGAGAGAATCATTGATCGGCTGCCTCCTGCACGCTCCCCACTGGGGATCAAGCCCACAACCCGGGCTTGTGCCTATTCCGAACCTGAGACCCTTCAGTCCGCAGGCCGATGCTCTGCCACTGAGCCAAACCAGCTGGGGGCTGAATACTCTTGATCAAACCTTTGCTCAAGCATTTAAAGTGCATTAGCAACTCCATTGATTGGTCACAGTGTATCTCACCATGCTTAGCTCATTGCATCTGTTAACTATGTCCACATACTGAAAGGTTGCGGGTTTGATTCCCAGTTAGGACACATACGCAGGTTGCAAGTATGATCCTTGGTAGAACACCTTCGGGAAGCAACTGATGTGTCTCCCTCTCCCTCCTCCTTCCCTTCCCCCTCTCTAAAATTAATAAAAATAGCCCAGCCAGCGTGGCTCAGTGATTGAGCATTGACCTGTGAACCAGAAGGTCACAGTTCAGTTCCCATTCAGGGCACATGCTTGGGTTGCAGGCTCAATCCCCATTGTGGGATGTGCAGGAAGCAGCTGATCCATGATTCTCATCATTGATGCTTCTATCTCTCTCTCCCTCTCCCTTCTCTGAAATCAATAAAAATATATATTTAAAAAATAAAATTAATAAAAATATGTCTTCGGGTGAGCATTAAAAAAAAAAAAAGAATTAGGGGTACTCATCTATAATGATAAAAGTGTAACGTGCAAATTGACCAAACGACCGAACAGCAGAACGACTGTCCAGACGACCTTCTGGACGACCACGCTATGACACACACTGGTGCCAGGCCAGCCAAGGCAGGTGTGATGTGATTGGTTAGGAGGCCCGCCATCGCCCCGCAGAAGGAGGCCCAGGCCATCCTCTGCGGGGCGAACGATCGGGGGCTCTGGGGAACCAGGGGTATGTGGCGGCAGACATGGGCAGTACAAGGCCAAGGCGGGGGCGGGGCTGCAAAGGCCTGCCCTTGCACAGATTTTGTGCATTGGGCCTGTCGTCTATATAATAAAAGCCTAAGCGACTGTTGCAGCAGAACGAACGGTCGCTATGACGCACACTGTCCACCAGGGGAAGACAATGCAGGAGCCGCCCTGTGGTGGTCAGCCATAAGCTGGGCTCACAGAGCCTCTCCTGCCTCTGCAGCAGCCCTAAGGATCAGTGAGCTGAGTGGTAAGGAGCAAGAGGGCGTAGGCCAGGCTAAGGGACAAACTCCTCCCCTTTCCCTCCCCCCCCCGCCCCCTCCCACGAATTCCATGCATTAGGCCTCTGATATTACTGAGAATAAGGTTACCCTGACAGAGGTACATAGAGAATTAGCTAAGGGTACTTGTATTATTTTTTTAGAGAACAGTATAAACTGTTGATAATTTTTGTCCTTGTTAATTCCTATCTCTTACCTTGACTAAAAATAATAAAAATATTGTAGTCTTAAAATAATACTTTTAAAATATAAATAAGCCCTGACCGGTTTGGCTCAGTGGATAGAGCGTCGGCTTGCGGACTCAAGGGTCCCAGGTTCGATTCCAGTCAAGGGCATGTACCTTGGTTGCTGGCACATCCTCGGTGGCGGTGCAGGAGGCAGATGATTGATGTTTCTTATCGATGTTTCTAACTATCCCTCTCCCTCCCTCTCTGTAAAAAAATCAATAAAATATGTTTTAAAAAAATCCTACCTAATAATAGACAAATATGCAAATTGACCGTACCTTCGCTATGCCCATGATTGGCCAGGAGGCGCCGGGGGGCAGGACTCAGGGTGGCCTATTGGGCCGGCGGGACGCTGAGCTCACGTAGCCAGCGGCGGCGAGAGCTCAGCGTCAGCGCCATGGCTGTGCTGCGGCACAGAAGGGGCCTCTGGGGCAGTGAGCTCACGTCCCGCCGCGGACCATCAAAAGCGGGGGAGCTGGGTGCCTGTCCGCTGGTGCACCAGGCCTTTCAGAAGCCTCCGCCGCGCCGGAGGCTTCTGAAAGGCCTGGTGCACCAGCGGACAGGCACCCAGCTCCCCCGCGATCGAAAGCGAAAGCGTGTAGGGGACCCTGCACGTGCATGATTTAATCACGCAGTGGGCCTCTAATATATTTATATAAATAAAATAACGCCTTGACAATTCTTAGGCTCTTTGTGTCTGGCATCTCACAGTTGGCTGGCCACGTGCTTTATTTTTACTGGTTCGTTGTCTTTTCAGGGCACATTCACTGACGAGAAGTCGAAAGCTTCCCACCACGTTTACCCACATCTTTCCTCACAAGAGGACGGTGAGTTAGTTTTTGGTTGTGATCTGATGAGCTCAGACTTCACTGGATTCTAAGTTCTATCAGCAGAGGGAGGGTTAAATAGTACAACCAGCTATTTTAGAAAGAGAGTCACAAGCATTAAATCCCACAGATTATTTAAATTTATAATTTTTTATTTATTTTGAATTGGGAAAAATAAACTAATTCTGTAATGTCCAACTTTCTAATCATTAGGCTTTTATTTATTTGTTGGTAATTATCATCTGGGTGTTACGTCTAGGCGTGCCTGTGTATTCACTTAATGTTTCCTGTGTCCCTTGTGTTCTGAAAATTAAGAGACATTGCGAGATAGAACGTCTCTGATAAACAGGCCCCTCAGAAATACTAGTCTGGGGATTTATAATGGGTTCGACTCTGGCTTTCAGCCCTGCTATTCTGAAAGTGGATTTGGTCAGTAGCCAGAGTTCATCAGAGCTATGGCAACTGATTTCTGTTAACCATTCTTTCAAAGGCTGGAAAGTTGGGAATCAAAATATGAATTATTAATTAACCAAGTTAATTACTAGTAATTTAGATTGAGAAATAGTTCGCCTATGTGGAGATCTGTTCCTTTTTTAAAAAAATATATTTTATTGATTTTTTACAGAGAGGAAGAGAGAGGGATAGAGAGTTAGAAACATCGATGAGAGAGAAACATCGATCAGCTGCCTCTTGCACACCCCCTACTGGGGATGTGCCCACAACCAAGGTACATGCCCTTGACCGGAATTGAACCTGGGACCCTTGAGTCCGCAGGCCGATGCTCTATCCACTGAGCCAAACCGGTTTCGGCTGGAGATCTATTCTTAAGCATAACACATCCCCATAGAATAATATATAAGGAGCCAAATTATATGAGACTTGAGGCGCTAATTACCTGCACTGTTCTTACCAGTGTGGAGATGCTATAGGTCAATAGCAAGATTACAGACAGTTCAGATGCTTGAAAATTAAGAAACATCTTGCCATGTAAACCATGGATGAAAGAAGAAATTGCAATGGAAATGGAAAATCTTTGGATCTGAATAATTACAAAATTAAGAAAGTATAAGAAAATTAACGTTTCAGGATGCAGCTGATGCTTTATCCAGAGGGAAATTTAGGTCTTTAAATGTGTATATCGGGGAAGAAGAAAGACGGAAAAGTCAGTGGTCCACACATCTTTCTCAAGAAATTAGAAAGATGACATCAAACTAAAGCTAGAGAATAAAGGCAATAAGTAATTAAGAGGGCAGTTAATGAATACAGTCTATAGCAAGGTGCTCAGCAGTATCCAGTGGTCCTTAGAAAGGACTTGTCTTAGACTAGCCGCGGTGGGTGCTGCGTCTGAGCGGCGGGAAGGAAGACCGTCGGGAGTGGAAGGAGGGCCTTGCTCGGTTGTGCAGAGACTGGAAGCTGTGACAGGAGGTGGGTGGGCTGGCGGGTTGGTTGCTTGTGTGTGTGTTTCCTCGACGGGAATGAAGTTTACGCCGACTTTACTTCTAAGAGTCTTATCGTTTCCGCTGTTCCCTGAGGCCTTGTCGGCGTTAGCTCTCATAGCTGAAGTTTGAGTTTCCTCTAACAGGCAGGGTCGCTCTGTGATCGCTGTGCTTGCACACACAGAACCTCACCTGCCGTCAGCGCTGCTCTGCTCAGCTCTTTCCTCCGAGGTAGTAGCAGCTGGTGGCCACTAGGTGGAGGTGCTGGCAGCTGTGTGTGGGTGTTGGTTCTGTGGCTGGCTCCCTCTAGGAAGGGTCTCGAATGAGGTTGGTATAGGTGCTTAGATTGTGAACGTATCGGAGACAGTGCCTTTTACAAAAGGCTTGAACTGCAGTTGTTACATCTCAGCTATTTAGTAATTTCTTACTCATGTGAGGGTGTCTTTCTTTTAATACCAACTAGTTCACTGATGTTTGCTAGGTATTGCTATTAGTAGTTGGAGTAATCGTTAGATGGTAGCATTTAAATTTAATTTGTAATATACTGAAGGTTGTTTTTAAATATGAAACAGGATTCTGCACATTGTGGGCTTTCCTTAGAACCAGTGGCTGTCAGTACATGCTGGCTGAGCAAAGCCCTGGCGGGCTCCTGGCCTGTGCCTGTCAGGTGAGGGCAGTGGTCACACTGCAGCCACAGCACAGTGAGAGCCGTGTCGAACGCAGCGTGCCTTTTATGAGGATCCGTGAACATTTAAAATAGAAGGTGCTGATACTTAAGAGGTCTTAAGATAGTAGTAAGAATTTGAGTATGAGATGCTAGAAGGGGTACAAAATAGGAAAAAGCAGAGAGGTAATACATTATGAAGTTTGAGGAAAAGCAAATGGCAGAGTTGGGCTTTATGTCTTAGGATAGTAGGAGGTAAGGGAGGGGAGGCGAGGAGATGTGAGTGTGGGTTGAAGAGCTTTGTTTTATTTGGTGGGTGAAGGAGAAGGTGCAGGGTGGGGGGGGGTGAGGTGGAGAGGGTGCTGGGCAGGTGGTGTGTGAGGTGGAGAGGGTGCTGGGCAGGGGGGTGAGGTGGAGAGGGTGCTGGGCAGGGGTGTGAGGTGGAGAGGGTGCTGGGCAGGTGGTGTGTGAGGTGGAGAGGGTGCTGGGCAAGGGGGTGAGGTGGAGAGGGTACTGGGCAGGGGGGTGAGGTGGAGAGGGTGCTGGGCAGGGGTGTGAGGTGGAGAGGGTACTGGGCAGGGGGGTGAGGTGGAGAGGGTGCTGGGCAGGGGTGTGAGGTGGAGAGGGTGCTGGGCAGGGGGGTGAGGTGGAGAGGGTGCTGGGAAGGGGGGTGAGGTGGAGAGGGTGCTGGGCAGGGGGGTGAGGTGGAGAGGGTGCTGGGCAGGTGGTGTGTGAGGTGGAGAGGGTGCTGGGCAGGGGGTTGAGGTGGAGAGGGTGCTGGGCAGGGGTGAGGTGGAGAGGGTGCTGGGCAGGGGGGTGAGGTGGAGAGGGTGCTGGGCAGGTGGTGTGTGAGGTGGAGAGGGTGCTGGGCAGGGGTGAGGTGGAGAGGGTGCTGGGCAGGGGTGAGGTGGAGAGGGTGCTGGGCGGGGTGGTGAGGTGGAGAGGGTGCTGGGCGGGGTGGTGAGGTGGAGAGGGTGCTGGGCAAGGGGGTGAGGTGGAGAGGGTGCTGGGCAGGGGTGAGGTGGAGAGGGTGCTGGGCAGGGGGGTGAGGTGGAGAGGGTGCTGGGCAGGGGTGAGGTGGAGAGGGCGGACAGTGCTGAGAGTTTCGGTGAAGAGAAGCGTGCAGCTGAGGCGGATCAGCACACTGAGAGGCGGCTCTGACTCGGTAGACGCTCAGCGTGGTTTGTTGAAGCGGATTGAGTTGTGGAAGGCCCGGGGGCTCCTCTTCACTGTGTCCGTGGCCGCTTTGGGGTGTCAGGTTAAGGGACGGCCTGGTTTCTTCCTTTTCCCTTTGGACGCAGTAAGGCCGCCATGGGCACGCGGGCTTCGTGGCGGCGTCCGTGCGGGGCTTGTTACGTGGAACTGGCGTGGACAGTCCACTCTGTTGAGCTGGTGTCACGTAGGTAAGTTTTGCTTTTTCCTGGGTGTCAAGAGGCTTCATGGGAAACGAGTATTAGCAGCGCGTGTTCTGAGCTGAGGTCAGGCTACCAGCGGCGCACGGCGGTAGGCGGCATGTGACTGTGGTTGACATTGCAGGAGCCATCTGACGGCACGGACGGGTGCCCGCCTTCTCCTCTGGTGAGGGCACTCGGAATCAAGAGCCGTCTGACATGGTCACTTGCTGGCAGCCTCCCTGGAGGGCTGAGCTCACAGGAGCCGCTAAAGAACAACAAAACACTGCTGTGGGTGAACGCTCGGAAGTAGCGCCATAAAGGGAATCTGAGGAAGAAGGTGCTGGTAAAACTTCCGCCAGGCGCTGAAGCCTGGCTTGCACTGGAGAGAGTGCCAGTAGCTGTTGCACAGCCTCACAGAAGGGAGGGAGGGGAGGTCCTGCCCGGAAGTGAGGCGTCAAAGGGGAGGTCCTGATGCGGTGGCCGCGGAGCAGGCAGGGGCTGGGAGGGGAGTGCTCTGTGATGGACAGTTGGTTCTGTCAAGAGGGAGGGCTCATTGGGCCTGGAATCGAGTAAGTCTGAGTGCACGGCTGAAAAACTTCCCCTTAGAAGGTGATGGTGGACAGCATTCAACTAGGAGAAGACTTTTGGGGGAGCTTCTTAGTAAACCCAAAACTTTGAGTAAAATGAAGTCTAAACAATAATCTATTCCAGTGATGGGCAACCTTTTGAGCTTGGTGTGTCAAACTTCGCCAAAAAACTGAGCATAACTTGGGTAGTGTGTCACTTTGAGGAAAAAACATTATTTCGCAAATGTTTCATCCTCGGCATGCGGCCGCAGAATTGAACCTGGGACCTTTCAGTGCTGACACGCGTGTCATAGGTTCGCCATCACTGGTCTATTCATTTCCTTGGTCAGCTTGACTGACGTGTCTTCTTTTCCCTTTCAGAGGAGTGGCTGAGACCCGTGATGAGGAAGGACAAGCAGGTGCTGGTGCACTGGGGCTCGTACCCGGACAGGTAAGCCGGCAGGGCCGAGGCCGTGCGGAGGTTTGTTGTGCGAGCCAGTCGCGCAGTTTCCCTCTATGAAGAGCGGCAACTTGGTTGATGGTTTTGGTTACTGACCTCCCTCTTAAGTCTCCCTGGCTGTGTCCTCACTTCAGTGTCGGAGCGCTGAGCTACGTGGCCTTACTTTTCTTAACAAACGGACACGTGCGCCGCGGTGCCACAGAGCGCCTCCGTGTGCTGTGAGCGGCCGGTCTACATTTGTTTGCTCCAAGGAATGATTTCCTTCCTGGCGTTTATGACGATTTTAGGGTGACCTGTTTGAGTAACGTTCTTTTACGTGCAGATACATTTCTTAAAGAAGTAAATATACCTTTAGTTGTGTCAAAATGTTAACAGTGTGTGCAGTCTTTGTACATTTGAGTTAATCAGGACCAAATCCAGTAAGCTTGCTAATCAGCCTCTTTCAAACCACAATTGACTAAGTGAACAGGTTTTTTTAAAAATAATACTTTCTATACATTTATAGTCTTGAGGCCTCGAGTAGCCCTTGGCACTATTAAAGTCTTTCAGTATTACAGGAACTATTATAGGAAATCAAGCTGTCCTTTAAAACACTTAGATGGAAACTCAGGAGTATGACAGGCATTGGAAGTAAAGGGCTGAAATACTACGTTGTCAATCATCACAGAAGACAGGTCACCTCTCTGCGGGCATTTTCTACGTATCAAATAAGATGCACTGGCTGCTCGAGTCTTGTCTTTTCAGGGGGCCTGTTAGTTCACTTACTGACGAGAGTTTGTGCCCTCGCTCCTACCTGTGCAACGTTTTCTACTCAGGACTTGTAGAGAATAGAGGTCCCCGATACTTCCTTACCATCGCCTCCCGTAGCTGGGGCGGTTCACTCCTGGCGAGGGAGCGGTTTCCCTCACCTCGTGGTGACGTGTCCTGGACGCTCGGCAGTGCTGTGAACAGGGTGGAGCGCTTGCTTGTCCAGATGCTTTGGGACTGACTGGGGAGCAGCGGCTACAGGAAGCCAGTGCTTGTTACCATACTTGGGTTCCCTTTAGTACCGCTGTTGGCCAGGGTAGTAGCACTGACCGTGCTTTAATCTGGAAGGTTCTTTTTTCTTATTTCAAAGTGGTGGAGGCACGGGGGAATGAATGACTCATCTCCGTGAATTGGACCTCGCTGGTGAGGCTTTGAGCTAAGCGGTGTGAAGATAAGGGAAGTGCTCGATGCATAAGCGGGTGGTGAGGGGCCTGCGGGAGGGCATGCAGTGGGCACCGCCTGGCATGTGTAAAGAGTGGCCCAGAGCCCCAGGAAGCGGCTCAGGTACATCGAGTGAGCGGAGAGCGCTGGAGACGAGAGCACTAGCCTCAGAGGATTTTGACTTTCATTCCGAGTTAAGTTTTGAGCAGGGGAGCAACGCGGACTGACTTGGTTTTCAGAAGAACCACTGTTTGCCGTGTGGAAGATGGCCTCTCGGGCTTTGGGCAGCAGGACCGGTGAGGCTCAGTGGCTCTGGACATGTTTTGAAGCTGAGCTGGCAGGCGTTTCTGACGGCTTGCTTATGGGACGGGTGAGGGAGGACAGGATGTCAGCCAACATCGGCCGGAGCACATGTTGGAGTCAGGAGGCATTGCATCGAGTTTTGAGTGCGTGAGGTTTGAAAGCCTTACTAGGCCTGTAGGGGGACATGTGAGTGGACAGTGGGATTCTTGAGTCCAGAACTCAGAGAAGAGGCAGCTGGAAGGTTTTAAGGGGTCAGTGTCTATTTGAAGCCGTGGGCTGCAGGAGAACACCAAGTGAAGGAGAGAGAAGAAGATGGTTGTTCGAAAACTAAAACGGGGCTGGGGCTCCCAGTATTGATGGGGTTTGGGAGAAGAGGAGAAACGCAGTAGAGACTGAGGAGAGGCTGGTGCCGAGGAATGCCATCGGGAGCACCGTCGTGGAGGCCAAGTAAGGGAAACGCTTTGAGGAGAGAGTGATGAACTTGTTGAAATCCTGTGGACAAGGCTTGAACTTGAGGTTGAGCAACGTGAAGATTACTGTAGACCCTACAGAGCAGCTTTCCTGTCAAGAGTGGTGGAGACAAAAGTGTATGATAGCCCAGACGGCGTAGCTCAGTGGTTGAGTGTCAGCCTGTGAACCAGGAGGTTACTGTTCGATTCTGGCCAAAGGCACACGCCTGGGTTGTAGGCTTGATCCCCAGTGGGGGGCGTGCAGGAGGCAGCCAATCCATGTCTCTCTCATCATAGATGCTTCTATCTCTCTCCCTTCCCCTTCTCTGAAATCAGTAATAAAAATAGATATTTTTTAAAGTGTATGATAAATTTCTAATAGTCTCCTAATAGTCTCTAAAATATATTTTTACATTTTGATCAAAGTCTTTTTAGTGAATGAATTTGGGATCTAATTAATTTCTCCTTTTCTCATTTCCTTTATAGCTATGATACTTGGGTCCATAGTAATGATGTTGATGCGGAAATTGAAGATCCACCAATTCCAGAAAAGCCGTGGAAGGTGAAAGCTTCTTTTTAAAGAAATTTATTCTTATGTGACTTCATAGCCCCTTTCAGCTGTTCTCCCCAAGGTTTTTAAGGAGACACGGAATGGTGATCTTCCTTTCTTACCATTCTTCAAGAGCTACCCGTGGCATGAAGGCCTTACTATCCAGGTCTCAGGTGCAGTGTCCGCAGTGATGTGTGAGGAGACCCAAAGCCCAGGGTTTGAGAAGCCGAGAGAGCAGTGTGAGGCGTGGCGTTGAGCATCATTGCAGGTGTCACTTAGGAAGGCTAGAAGCAGTGCCCACATAGCCTTATTACAATCGACCTCTTTTACTACTCATTTCTGTTATGATGGTGAGAGTCTATGCATCAGCTTGTGTATTTCTCAGCTTTCAATGTGGAAATAATTTGGAAAGTTGTAAGAGTAATAAAAAGGTATTACTTTATAGTTTTCTTCCAGAGTTCCCTGTTGTTAATTATTTCAGGAAATTCTTAAAACAATATTATTACCTTACACAGGGCCCATATTCCATTTCCTCCAATTGTCCCAGTGACATAGTAAGTTTTGTACTGAGTTTTCCCCTGGCGCATTAGCAATTCCTGCCTGACTCAGTCAGTCTGATTGGCGCCTCTCCAGCCGTCCATTCTGCATGTGGAGTTGGCATCCCTCTTCCTCCCACGTGTGTTCATAGGGTCCCTATGCACTTGTGGAGCCGTGGCGGGCCTGTCCTGCTCCACTCCAATGAATTGTCTGAACTTTGGCTGATGGGAACGTGTAGGCTGCCTCGTGTGACCTTTGGGCATGATTTGATGCCTGCTGGCATCCTCCCTACCTCCTGGGACAAAAAGATGCTCCCCACGCGCTTGGTCACTTTTGTGTCCCAGCCCTGGAGCCAGCATTTCAGCAGAGAGTCTGGCCCCTCCCAGGAGCAGGGGCAGCGAGCCATGATTTTTATTGACCCTTTTATATAGCTCTAGAGGCCCAAGGCACAAAATCCGTGCCAGGGGCTCGGCCCTCGCAGCCCGGCTTCGTCCCAAAGGTCATCTGGACTGTCGTTCTGCTGTTCATCAGTTCGGTCAATTTGCATATTACACTTATTATTATAGACGGTGAGCACCTCAATTGAATCAAAATAGTAGATATTAGGTCTGGTTCAACCAATTTTAATGGTGTGATCTTCAGAAAGACATGGCCTTTGAGCTTCAGATTTCATATAAGGAAATGGGATTAACAAAAACTAGTCCGTTTTTTAAAAAGTGTTTGTTTGGAATAATGTCACACAGAAAAGTTGCAAGAATAAGAATAGTACATGGCATACCTTTATCCAGATTTGCCTAAAGTTAACATTTTATTCCCCTTTTGAATTTTCATGTATAATCTGTGTGTGTGTGTGTGTGTGTGTGTGTGTGTGTGTGTGTGTTTTTCCTTGAACTGTTTAAGATAAAAATGCGTACATGATGGGCTTTTACTCCAAAATATAAATGTGTGTTTCCTAAGAATAAGGAATTCTTACATAGTTGTATAGTACGGGTTTTTAGTACATTTAACTTTATTAAATTTAACATTAACACATGCTTTAAGCTACTATCTGCATTCCAGTTTTGCCATTTGACTCGATATTTTTATAGCAGTTTTTTCTCTTTAGTACAGAATCCTGTCTAATATCAGGTATTGGATTCCTATGCCATGTCTTTAATGTTCTTTAACTTTTTTTTTTTATTACTGTTCACAGTATTTCTTAATTGTTTGTTTATCAAGAGAAACTATTCCTTAGCCCAAATATTCATGTTTCATAGTTCAGGAACTCAGGTCAGTGACAAACTTCCGTGGAATTCAGCCCAAAGAAATGCTTTGCATTCCACGATCACTTTGCACTCTGAGACCCCAGCCTTCCTCCTCCCCGCAGCGTCCTTCATGGAATTATAACTTGTGTAGAAACCTGCACGGGCCTTCTTGGTGGGTCAGCCACACCCAGCTGCTAGGACGCTGCCAGCCCCAGGACACAGTGATGGCTCCCCAAGCGAAGCCTCAGACTCAGGGTCAGAGCCACCTGAGGCTCTGTCAGTCCTGGAGGCATGGCACTGCTTCCCTGTAACACCAGCGCCTTCCTGACGGGGCCCCGGGCCTGATGCCCTTGAACGGCTGACAGCACCACAGCCTCTTAGGATGTGTTCTCATTTCAAAAGAGTGTTCCTCGTTTGGAATTTCTGCTCTTTTCTCATGGGTAATTCAGCTTATGCCCAGACAGAACTGCGGGGTGAGGTCGTGGCTTTCTCTGCACGTGATTCCCCCACGTGCAGCCTGGAGGCGGTCTGTCTGTGAGGGTTCTTAGACCAGGCAGACATCCTGCTTCTCATGAAAATCCCTCAGCCGCCCCGTTAGCATCCACCCCCAACTCCTGCTGACCCATCTCTTTGGTGATTGCACTGCAGTGATGTCCACGCCAGCCCTCCCTCTGCACTGCCAGCAGGCTTTCAGCGTCCTTCCTTTCTCCTCATTGTATTTTGAAAGAAGATGACATGATGAGCTCTGAGTTATCAAACCCTCAGTGTACACAAAGCCAGTGGTGCTTTCTTCCTCTTGTTTATTTGGGGAAAGACATGGAATAAAATGGTAAAGTGGCCACTCGCGTGTCACTGTTCATCTTTTATAAAAAACATTTTTATTGATTCCAGAGAGGGAGGCAGAGATATGAAGAGAATCATTGTTTGGCTGCCTCCTACATGCCCCTGACTGGGGATTGAGCCTGCAACCCGGGCATGTACCCTGACCAGGAATCAAAGAGTGATCTCCTGGTTCATAGATCCATGTTCAACCACTGAGCCACACTGGCCAGGCTGTCATTGTCTTATGTTTTAAGTTTGTAATGTGCAGTTGAGGATTTGGGGATAATAAATCAGCTTCTTTTCTGTTAAGTACTTTTAAAGCCTCTTTCCTTTTTAATACTTTTAGATTCGAGTGATTTTATTATTTATGTAGGTATTCTGCTTTAATGTGGTTTTAGGTTCATGCAAAATGGATTTTGGACACCGATGTGTTCAATGAATGGATGAATGAGGAGGACTATGAGGTGGATGAGAACAGGAAGCCCGTGAGTTTCCGACAGCGAATTTCCACAAAGAATGAAGAGGTATTTGGTTCGGCACCATTTTACTCCACTAGGTGTTTCTTCTTTCTTGGCCTGAACGTTCTCAGATATTCACGGACAAACGGTCACATGAAACCCAGGCGCATCAGCCATCGAGTACATATCATAGGAAAGGGACTACCGTCTCAGGAGCTGGCACCTCCAAGGAGGGCCGTGCAAATCTCGGGGTCACTGAGATGAGAAGTGGCCGTGCGGTATGACAGCGGTCAGCTGACTACGTTCTCTAGAGCTGGGTTTTCGTTGTGACGTACCAAATACATCCCGGCGTAATTTAACTGCGCTGTTGGTTTCCCAAGGGAAGACTCACTTAGTTCTGCTGTTTCGAATGGCTTTACTCACATGCAGGGGGTCGTACAGAGCATCGGCCTTCGAGGTCTCGGGACAGTTGAGTCCTTTTTGAGGTGAGAAGACTTGCTACTTACCGCTCTGGGCATTTCACAAGCCCACCCCTTAAATACGTGCCCGTGTTCCTTCCAGGCCCCCCAGAAAGCCCTGAGCTGAGAAGGCAGCGGCCATGTGTCTGGGCTGGGTTGTGTGGCAGCCTTAGGCCGAGACCTGCGATTCCAGAGTCCTTTTCAGGGGGGACAGTCAAATTTGGGGGTTTGCTTTTTATTTTATTTTTTTAAATCTTTGAGACAAATACACCTTTAACCATTCACTTAGAAAGTGCAGGTCTTCCGTACTATTTTCAGCCTGTGTTTTTCTTCTCTGTCACATGGTGTGTTCCTTGTTTTTAAGAATATTTTAAAACTAGGTCTTTTTTATATTGTTTCAATTTTAGTTTGTTCCTGTTTGCTTTAGAATATCACTTTAAATTTTTTTATTTTGGCCTCCTTTAATATGTTTACATATTTGTTTTCCCTTAATGCATTTCAAACCGAATCTTTGTGTCATCAGGAATATTCTAATTTCCATATCACATTATTGACCTGGCCTGTCCTATCCACCCCTGTATAGATTTAGATGGGTAGTTTACTTATTCACTTATCTTTAGGGGGGATTATGTAAAATTGATCTAATATGCCTTTAAAAAATTGAAGGTCAGATTTACATACTAATCAAAGGCGTGGGCAGTTTAGGTTTTCTTCCAGACTTCTCTTGTGAGCTCTGACGGTGCTCAGGTCCCACCTGAGGTTGTGGAGCTGCTGAAAGGAAACCTGGGTGCAAGGGGTGTGAGGGGCCGAGGAGATGGAAGTTTAATTGATATTTTAGCTCTGCTTTTTTGGGAGCGAGGGACACCTCAGGTCCAGTTCTTTGGGTCCTTTCGGGGTTTCTTTATTGCGGCCTGTCTCGTTAGATTGGCAGTGAGCGTCTGCAGGTCAGCTTCTGTGTATGGATCTGTGCCCTGCGCTCTGATGACCTCACCTGTTAGCTGGGATAGTTGTTCTGTGGATTCCTGAGGTTTAATGCCACCTGCAAGTTGGGATAGTTTTATAGGTTGACTTTGCCATCTTATTTCACATCTTTTGTATCAAAGTTATCTATTGTTTTTATTTTCTGGTGAATTAGGAGTAGTTTCTGGCACATTTCCCCAAGCTTATTCAGCCTGTCTTTGTATTTTATTAATAACACGTTTTATATTTTTCTAATTATTGGACATGTTTTTCCAACCTGGAAGCCCGGCTGTGAGCAGGGGTAGTTCTCGCCATAGGCTTGGGCCGCTCTGGTCTGTAGCGTGGCGGGGTCCTGGAGCTAGTGCTGGGTTTCACCTGACGCGGGGAGTCTCGTGACTGCTGTGGCCAGGGGCTTGTAGTGTGGCCTCGTTTGCTCTGAGCGCGTGTGCTGGCTACTGTCTGTGAAAAGGTACTTTGGGGCAAGGGCTTGTAGAAACGGAGGAGTCGGCCAGGCTGGCTGATACTCCTCTCCATTTGCCTCTTCCTAGCCAGTCCGAAGTCCCGAGAGGAGAGACAGGAAAGCATCAGCTAGTGCCCGGAAGAGGAAGCACTCGCCTTCCCCGCCACCCCCCACGCCCACAGAGTCCCGGAAGAAGAGTGGGAAGAAAGGGTAAGCACCGCAGCCTGGGCCGCGCATCCGGGCAGACTCCCGAGGGCTCTCTCGGGTGCCCTGCACAGCCAAGTTGTGTGAACACAGTCTTTCTTCCGCATCTAAGCATATTGAGAATGGTTGCTAAAGGGTTTAGGACATTATATTCATCATCGTTAATGTCAGTGTCTCTCTGATTTTGTCACCTGTCCCATTTGTGATCAAAATGACTCCTACAGGTTATGAACCTGTGAATTACGTCCTTGTATAGTGCATGGCCTAAAGTAGATACTTAATAAATGGCAGAGAATACTTAATACTTCCAATAGTTAGCTCAAAGTATCTTGATAACATTTATAAATAACACTCATGAACCAGCTACAGTCATAAAAATGATTTTACTATTTTCTCAAGCTGCATGTATAAATATATTGTGAAGACCTTATCAAGGACATGGAAGACCCAATGTGGACCCAAGTGAATACCGTGAAAGTAGATTTTTCTTCAGGTATTATTGAGGGTAACCTTATTTCTTAAGTATCGGATCTGAATCTTGATGTTCAGACATTTCGGACCCACCTGAGATCCTGCGAGGGAAGCCTGGCGTCCGTGTGCTGCTCTCCAATGGGGCTGAGCGGGGGTCCGGGCACCCGTGAGCACTGAGCCGAAGCGCGGCCGCCTAGGGCTCACGGTGGTGCGTTCGGCCTCTCCTTTGAGTGCAGAACCCACCACATGGAGCTCCCTGAAAAGAATGTTGTGTGTCCTTCAGTTGCCAGCTCTGTCTTCTAGTGAACGGGCCTTGGCTCACTGAAGTTTCCCCTCAGGATCCTGTATTTAACCAAAATCTGTTTTCTGAATGTTTGTTTTATTCATCTTCCCTGCATCTTTTCTTCCCTTTTTGCATATTTAATCTCCCCACCACCTTTAGGTTCATAGGCCTTTTAAAAATTGTCATGTAATTTTTTAAAAAATATATTTTATTGATTTTTCACAGAGAGGAAGGGAGAGGGACAGAGAGTTAGAAACATCGATGAGAGAGAGACATCGACCAGCTGCCTCCTGCACACCCCCCACCAGGGGATGTGCCTGCAACCAATGTACATGCCCTTGACCGGAATCGAACCTGGGACCTTCCAGTCCGCAGGCCGACGCTCTATCCACTGAGCCAAACCAGTTTCGGCTGTCATGTAATTTTTGTTTGAAAATTTTAACCTGTATCCCTCAGTCCAACCCAGCGGTCGCCAGCCGGTGGCCCGCGGATCACTGGTGGTCCGTGAGTCCGAAGGTTGGCGACCACTGGTCTCACCGATAGCGACATGCTGCCCCTCTTAGAAGGGAAGGTGAGGCCTCAGGCTGGTCCGTCCTGTGTCTCCATCCTCACTCCCCAGTCCCTCCTGTGCAAGTTATTTTCTTTTCCCATCTTTGTGCCTTTACTCATCATCCTGAAACGTTGCCTGCTTCTTCGTGAATTGTCACTGTTGAGCTGCGCTGAGCTGTCGCCTGCGATCTGGACTGTTTCTCCGAGCTTTATTTCTTGGTGCCTTTATTCCTTTCTCTTACGGCATGCGTCACGTTTGTGCGTTAGGTAATGATTTCTGTTCCGTATCCCCTTTAATTCCTCAGGGTAAGGAATCATTCCATTCTTGTTTGACCTTCAACATGCATTCTGGCATGTGTTAGTTTTAACAATAAGTATTTATTTGATTGAATTGGTGAAAGAGCAATGACAGTTTTTACAAAAAGCATGAGTACCAGGTTAGTACCATCCTAAGTGATTCTGCTTTGTACCTCCTGGTATTTGAATGATATAAACAGCGAGAAAATACAGTGTTTTATATCTCTGACCAAACATCTTATGTAAGTGATTGTTTATGACCTGAGCAAATACGTGTTGTCACATTTCCATAGCAGATGTTCTTTCTTACACTAGCTTAAGCCTCTTTTAGGGTGTGGTCTGCAATTTGTATAGTAGGATTTAGTGTCTGTTTTTATGCCTAGTGACTATATTTTCCTTTCGGCTGTACTTTGGGGGATGTATCTAATTTGATTTCACTTGTCTTTTAAGGTGGTTCTGGACATCGATTCTAATTACAGTGAAGGTGAAGCCTTTGAGATTGCTTGCTATAAGTAGCTACAATGGCCTTGTTTATTTTTCATATGCTCTGTCTGCTTTAGCCAAGCGAGTCTCTATGGGAAGCGCAGGAGTCAGAAAGAGGAAGAGGAACAGGAAGACCTCACCAAGGACATGGAGGACCCCACGCCTGTGCCCAATGTCGAGGAAGTGGTGCTCCCCAAAAACGGTGTGTGCTCTGCTGCGGGCCTGAGGCACCCGCAATGCCACGGGCTGCCTTCTGCCTGTGCCCCCCCCGCCTCTCAGCCTTCAGGGACGACTAGACCCCCTTTAATGTCCGTACTGAGGCAGTTCCTCTTTCCCCGTCTTTTGGTGCTTCTTGTTTATTGAGAATATACACTGACCAAAATGTTGTCTAAATTTAGTGATATTTTAAAACTCATGTTTTAAAAATCCCAACAGAATCAGTATGGAAGAAGAAAAGTGGAGTGTGTGTCCTCGTGCCAGTTACGGGCCGAGGCTGCGGCATGCCCTCTCGCTGCCTGTGGGTCTGGAGATTGTCCCCTCCCTCCTGCTCACGTGTCTCTCCGTGTGCTCTGAAGCTCTGCTCTGAAGGGCGCACACGGTTAGGGTGATCCTGTCCTCCCGATGGCTGGACTCTTCCTTCCAGCACCTAGACATTCCCCTGAAAAGAACCCCAGTACCTATTGGGGTCCAAATTACCCCTCCCCCACCCTGCAACCACTGCTATTCTTTGTCTCCAGATTTTCTATTCTCTATTTGCTTTCTATCTAAATTTGTTGTCATTTCTTATAGGTATTAAATGTATCCTTAATTTATCAACTATATTTAGAATCACTATTGTCTAGTTGAGAGGAATGTGTGAAATTTACCATAATATAACTTATGCCCTTTCCTGTCTTTTGTAACGGAAAATGCAGTCACCTGTAATATGTTACATGCATTTCTAAAATCATCACATTGTATGAAATGGGGCTCTACAAACCTCGCAGAGGTCACGTGGGAGATCATCCTCATAAAAGTCATCAGATTCATTTGAGATAAAAGTGCTGGGAAGGTGCTGGTAGTCCTTGCAGATCCCTAAACTACCTTTTATAGTAATAAAAGCGTAATATGCTAATTAGACCAGACAGCCCAACGACCTTCCAGATGTCCTTCCGGACAAAGCTAGGGCTGTGAGGGCCGAGCCCCTGCACGAATTCCGTGCCTCGAGCCTCTGGTAAAGCTATAATGATCAATATAGTGTGGTTGGACACAGGAATGGCTGGATGCATCAGTGGAATTGAATGGCCAGCTCAAATGTAGGCCCATGTACATGCACTCATTAACATGCGTGACGACACGGAGAAAGGAATGTTGATGATAGGATAGTGGAACACTCAAGATCAGGTTTCAGTCAGTACAGGGCTAGTTACTTTGTCATCTACGCACAGACACACTGGATCTATTGAGAATGGAAGGGACGTAATGTAACTGGGAGTTCTTACCTGGAAGTGTCACACAGGTACACAGTCCCAGGAGAAAGGTAGAGAGCTAAGGACAGTCTGAGTACCGTTCATAGAGGATTTGTACGTCCTCAGGATATGTCTCAGAGTCCCCTAGGTGTATAAAAGGTACCATTTCTCCCTCAGGTTTTCTAAACGAAGGGCACAAAAACGTGAATGAACAAAGACAAGAAACTAACAACATGCTTCTTTTAGGAAAGGGGTTAAAAGCTTCTTTTTCTGTTTTGCTCTATTTGTTTACTTTTATGATGAATTACAAATGTAGTGTCATCACGTGGGCTGCTTCTCGGGGTTGTGGTTGGATGGTGAGGGCTGAGTGATGGGGCAGTTGCAGGGAGATTCGTGTGTTTTTAAATCTATTCCGTTTTTCTCTTAAAAACAAGTAGAACTTTCCCCCTAAAACAATGCTTTTTTTTCCTTCTAGTAAATCCAAAGAAAGATAGCGAGAATACGCCTGTTAAAGGAGGAACTGTAGCTGATCTAGGTAAAAAAAACAAAACCTGCCCAATCTGTGGTGTTTTCTGTCTTAATGTCAGCTCCTCGGATGTCTGTCTTTATTGGGAGAGGTTGCTTTCAGTTGCAATACGTTCCAACAGATACTGATTGCCGATCCCTGGAGCAGCATGGTGGTTTGGTTTGCTACCAGACCAGGAACGTGGATGTTCTGTGATCCATTCTTTTCAGTCTTTAATCCTGATATTATGTTCTGATATTATACATAAATCAGAATTTCTGAGTTTTAAAGAAATTGTTGGTAGTTAAATTACTCGCAATGCCTTAGTCACTGCTAACGGTGATCATAATTAAAAAGAAAACAAAATGTTACCGAAACTTAACGTAACGTTTGTGCCAGAATCTCTCCCCTTTATCACACTGGCACTTCCCTTCCCCAGTGGAATTGCGCGTGGGTTTGCTCCCGTGCTTCTGTGAGCACACTGAGGGCCTGCATCCCCTCTCCTCAGAAGGTACCGACCCTCTTAGGGACTTGGTCTGTGGGGAGTGAGCGTAACCACTTTCTTCACTCCTCATTCCTTACTCACTGCCTCCCGGATCCGGACCGCCATTGCTTACTTCACAGCCTCAGGAGGAAAGAGCCTAGTCAAGCCCCTGTCCTATTAAGTAAGATCATGACCAGCAGTAATTAATTATGAATTCCCTCGTGTTGGAAATTTTTAATTGTTTATGCCAGTGGTTGGCAAACTGTGGCTCGCGAGCCGCAGTTTGCCGACCACTGGTTTATGCTTTGGATTTCTCCTCACCTCTGTGGTTCTGTGTACAATCCCCACTCGCTGAATGGTTTGAGGCGGGTTTGCTTTAGTTCTCCGTTCTCTCTTCTTTGTCCAGTGTCAGTTACTGAAACCTGAACTTTGCAAGAAGTGCAAGCAGCTTTGCCTGCTCTGTAAGTAAGGGTGTGTTTTGGTTTTACAGATGAGCAGGACGAAGAAGCAGTCACAACAGGAGGAAAGGTAACGTTCCGCTAGGTCCTTAGAAATACTCTGTTTTGAGGCCCTTATGATTTTAAATGTCTTCTTTAACAAATCCCCCCAAATAATTTGTGCTTCTTGACCCCCAAAGTTTTACCAAAAGGAAATTTCCATCTTCTCAGCAGTGTGCCTGGGGAAGCAATGATTTTGAAATTACTGTTAGAAAAACCAGGTGTTTAGGTGGAATCACTAGCAGAGCCTCCATAATTTATTTCTGATACAAATCAGGGAGCTTTTAGTGGGAGTGACTGAGAGTGTAGGCCCTCTACCTGGGCCCTGGAGTTATATATATATATATTTTTTAAATAAACTTTACTTATTTTTTACAGAGAGGAAGAGAGAGGGATAGAGAGTTAGAAACATCGATGAGAGAGAAACATCGCTCAGCTGCCTCCTGCACAACCCCTACTGGGGATGTGTCCGCAACCAAGGTACATGCCCTTGACCAGAATCGAACCTGGGACCCTTCAGTCCGCAGGCCGACGCTCTATCCACTGAGCCAAACCGGTTTCGGCCTGGAGTTATATTTGATTCCAGCTTCTTAGCTCTGCATCGTAGTCTCACCACGAAGCAGGTGAGGAACAGCACCTGCTGCTCGTCGGGAGACGGTGAGATTGTGCACAGAGCGTTGTTAGCAGGTCCCCGGGCTCCGTCTCGGGATGGGCAGCCTTGTCACTATGCCTTACTCGTGTCCTGGAGTCCGCTCCTCACCAGTAACTTGAGAGCTCATAACTTAGGCGTGGGATCCGATGCAGGTAAAGCGTAAACCTGGACAAGTCAGGAACATGCTATTGGAGACGGGTGGGCAGGGAGCTGCGTTCCTCACTATGGGAACAGCCTTCTTTCACCGGCCTGAGGCGGAGCCTCGCGGCGAGGCACGTCCCTGTACGTGCGGATTCCCTCGTGTGAAAGGCAGGCGTGCTCTGCGTGTCACCGGACAGCTGGTGAGGTGCCTTAGAGAGCGCGAAAGCCTGTTTCACTTGGACTTTATTTTCCTGGTCCTTGAAATGGGAACAAATAGCTTCATTTTCTGGGACGTGATATGAGCGGTTTGAAAGCTAGCTGTTCAGTGTCTCTAGTTGTCTCTTTCTCTTCACTTTGGCTTCTTTTTGTAGGAAGATGACGACCCCAGCAAAGGTGATCAGAGTCGGTCAGTGGACCCTGGTGAAGATAACGTGACAGAGCAGACCAATCACATCATCATTCCTAGCTACGCATCCTGGTTTGATTATAACTGGTGAGTAGCCCTCCCTCTGTGCACAGGGCACTTAGGAGTGGGAAGACGTTCCTGAAATCCATGGGGCAATATCCTCGGTGGGAATTGACAAAAAGAAAGGCTGTGGTACCTTTACACGATGGAATACCTTTGGCGATGGTGTGGGTGGGCCTGGAGAGCATTATGCTAAGTGAAATATGCCAGTCAGAGAAAGGCGAGGACCATAGGATTTCACTTACATGTGGAATCGATGAACAAGCAGAAACAGACTCACAGATACAGAGAACAGACTGGAGGGCTGGGTGAAAAAGGTGCAGGGATTAAGGAAAAAAAAAAACACCTCATAGACGACAACAGGAGGGTGACCTCCAGAGGGTGGTGGGAGGAGGTAGGAGACGGTTAGGTTGTAGTGGTGATGAAGAGAGACTTGACTTGGGTGGTGAACACACAATGCACTATACAGATAGAGAATTGTACCCCTGAAACCTGTGATCCTGTTAACCAATGGCACCCCAATAGAGCAATAAAACAAGTCAATAAGAAAAAAATAGAAAGGTTCTGCGATCTTTCTAAAAGCAGCAAACTCTCACATAATTTTTAAATTCAATTCACCACAGAGTTTCTGAGGGCTGGACAGACGGGGCGGGGGTGAAGAGCCTGAGGACCTGATTAGTGTGAAGTCCATTGTCTTCTGGCCCGTCATGCATTTTGTCATGCATTTTACCAGTTTGTTGCCATGCCAACTACTGTGATTTTTGTCACCCAATTTCCAAAGAACTCTTTCTGTCTTGTAGCTCATCTAGTCGAGTTTGGTTCTAGGAACGGAAAAACTGCAGAAAGGACTGGGTGAGGAAGGGAGCGCTTCCCTGACCCTCTGACCTACTGTCAGCGCGCAGGAGCTGTGCGCAGCCAGTTCGCTTTTGCGAGTAGTGCTCACGTTTTAGATTCGTCAGTTTTACTTTGAAAATTAAGCTTAGCTCACATTTTGAGATTTTTATGTTTCAAAGAGTACTTACTCCAGTCTTTTTCTTTTTCTGTTCAGTATTCACGTGATTGAACGGCGTGCGCTTCCTGAGTTTTTCAATGGAAAAAACAAATCCAAGACTCCAGAGATGTGAGTGCCATGTGCTGATGGGATGCTGATACTGCCATGTACTTGGCGGGGCTGGTCTGCAGAGAAATTGTGTGTTTGGCGGGGTTCCTAACGCTTCCTTCCGAGTTAATGTTCACATCTCTGCTGCTCGGAATTCCTTCCCTCAAAGGAAATGGCTTCACATTTTTTTCTTTCTCAACCTTGAACGTACATGTCAGCTCTTGCAACTAAAGTTTGAGTCAGTAATGGTTTTTCACTAAAATAGTTCAGGTTACTTTCCAACAGTTCCCACCCACATTGTGTGTACATATGTGGTATGAGCTATAGATACTTATTTATACTAATACAAGGGTAATATGCTAATTAGACTGGGAGACCTTCTGGGCGTCCTTCTGGACAAAGCCATGGTCGCGGGCCGAGGCGGAGGCGGTTAGGGGCGATCAGGCCAGGAGGGGGGGGCAGTTGGGGGTGATCAGGCCGGCGGAGGTGTGTGCAGTTGGGGGCAAGCAGGCTGTGGGGGGGGGGCAGTTGGGGGCGAGCAAGCCAGCAGGCAGAGTGGTTAGGGGTGATCAGGCAGGCAGGCAGGTGAGCCATTAGAAGCCAGCGGTCCCAGATTGTGAGAGGGATGTAGGCCGGGCTGAGGGACACCCCCCCATCCCGTGCATGAATTTTGTGTACTGGGTCACTAGTATGTAATAATTGAGGACAAAATGGAACTTTCACCTTGTTTTTCTGATGAATGACTAGTCCTTAAAAGGATGCCAGAGAGGAGGATGCAACTGCACAGGAATCACTCCTCGCTGCGTGATGTGTTATGTGCTTTTGCCTTGGAAGTAGTGAAACTTGCTGGGAGGAGGACGTTTGTCAGGACATATGTTTTGCCTTTGCCTGGTGACGGTTAAATACACACTTCTAGAAACCCTCGCCCTAAATAAATCCTCACCTATCATACTATCACTATCTTTCCATTTATTATCTTCATAGTGTTAATCCATTGTCTGTTAGATACTTGTGACTGCAAAATAGATGTCTCTTGTTTAAATGGTTAGGGAAGGATGATGGGATCGTGCGGATATACTGGGGGTAGTTAGGGAAGGATGATGGGATCGTGCGGAAAAGCTGGGGGCAGCCTGTGAAAGGCAGTTTGAGGTTCTGAGCTTAGATGTCAGAGAAACGCAGGCTTGAAGCTGGAACAACACTGTCAGGAATCACTTGGAACCAGAGTCGAAGATTCCCCATGAGAAACCCTGCGTTTCCCTGATAATGTCTTCGTCTGCGCAGTCGTGGTCTATGCTGCCACCTACTTTGCTAATTGCCAGCGTTTGTAAGTTCTTACCGTCCTTGGGAGTCTTCCGCTCAAAAGCACCGTTAGCACTTGAGTCCGTTGAACTTGGATTCACCTTTCAGCCTGCGTTGGCCCACCTGTGCCTTTAAGGCCCTTCTAGAGACTGTGCCCCTCGAATCGGGCTGCCCGGCTTTTGTCTGACTTTGGTTGCAAGAACTGTTGCTAGGTCTCTAGCTTCTTAGAACTCTTATTCTAAGTATTTTGTGGCAAAAATGCTTGGGCACATTGTGGAATCTCCTCTGACCCCCCCCCCCCCCCAATCTGTTTTTCTCTCTTAAAAAAAATGTTCTGTGTGACCTCTGAGTTTGGCCTCATGGCTTCTACTTGTTGCCTGAAAAACTGCCAGGCAGGTGTACAGCAGCCAGGTCGGAGCGAAAGCCACGCGTGGCTCTAGGAAGAGTGTAGCGATGAGACGCAGCACGGCCTAGAGCCCCACACGTCCGCACTGAAGCCAGCGTCACCCGTCCCCGGTCTGAGGTCCAGGACAGACCTTTATCACCTGGTGCTTCAGTCTCCGCTTCTGAAAATGGGGCGCTAACAGCCGTGCATGGTGGGGGCTAAGCGATGCGTGCAGGGGGAGTGCTCGGCACCAGCCCCGGCGCACAGTCAGCCTAGAGACGCAGCGCAGTGGCCCCGAGGCTCCCGCGCGTGCGCAGCCATGGACATTGCTGGGCCCTGTGCCGCCAGCCTTTGAGTCTGAGAGCTTCGTCTCTGTAGAGTCAGCCAAAACTGGGAATCGGGAACAGTCTTTCACCTTCGGTTGGGAGGGAATCTGGGCACAGGGCTGAGTGCTAGGGAGGGCATCTGGGTAAGGGTGCCGCAGGCAGCTCTCCACTCACCAGCTTGTCTCCATGTCGCTTCACATTAACTTGGCCAGCTTCCTTCGTGCGCACGTTAGTCAGGAGTTGTTTTGCATGTTAGAGGGCCCTACCCGGTGACACCGCTGGGCTGTGAAGACCCATGCATGTCACTCACGGGTTGGAATGTCGTGGACTTCTTGTATTTAGTTGTGAGGAATGTGCAAATTGTTCGCTCCGTGAGTGACTTTCTGAAAGGATGTGTGTCCACACTAAGAATTTTGCCATTGCTTTTTAGATACTTGGCGTATCGCAATTTTATGATTGACACATATCGCCTGAACCCCCAAGAATATCTGACCAGCACCGCGTGTCGGAGGAACTTGACTGGAGACGTGTGCGCTGTGATGAGGTAAGCGCCTGCTGCCCGACTTCCTGCAGGCGGCACTGACCAGACTTGCTGCCTGAGGGCCGATCGACTGGCCAGATGTTTCCTCGCTCGATAAAATCAGCCCAGTCTCCTGTCTTTCACTCAGGGGTTGAATATAGGTGATGCTTTGGAATTTTTCCTCTTTTAACATTTTATAATCTTTTATTTTAGAGTCAAATTGTAAAATGCCCCGAGGTGGAGAGTGGCGGGGAGGGGAGTGGATAAGCTCTGTGCCCTAGATCTGCCTGAGGGATGGCGGGAGGGGGGCCCTGACTGGTGTGGGTGAGCCCTCCCCGGGTCTAGCTGAGCGCTCACCATCCTTGCTGGTGGGAAGGTTAGGCTTTATGCCAGGCCTGAGGCGCCTGTAGAAGTCATCCCTCCTTCCACAAACCAGAATTGTCCGTTACTTCCTCACGGCTCATCGCCTGGAGAGAAGATGTTTGCTTGTTTTTTGTTTATTTGTTTTTAAATGAAAAGGCGTGCGCTCAGCTTTAACGCAGAGCTTGCTTCTTCAGGGTTCACGCCTTCCTAGAGCAGTGGGGCCTTGTTAATTACCAAGTGGACCCCGAGAGCCGGCCCATGGCGATGGGGCCCCCCCCCACTCCTCACTTCAACGTGCTGGCTGACACCCCCTCTGGGCTTGTGCCTCTGCACCTTCGATCACCTCAGGTACGTGAGTTCTGCCCTCTCTTCAGGGAACGCTCCCCTCGAGCTTCCTGTCCAGGCGTTAGCGGCAGCGTCGTCGTCGTCGTCGTCGTCGTCGTCGTCATGGGGCAGCGCTCCCTTTAGCTGGCGGGTGTTGTTTGCTTCTGTCTGTTGGGCACGTTGGAGCCGTGTGTCTGTTCGGTGTTTGAGGTCATGCTCCCATCAACCCCCGGGCTCTGCCCTTCCTGCCCCGCGGTGCAGGCTCTCTCCCACTCCTGACTCCGTGCCCTCTGGCATCCAAGACGCCAACGCGACGAGCAGGTTGTCCAAAGCTGTTCACGGTGTTTGAACTCCTTCCCCTTCGTCCCATTTGGGAAGAGGGCGTTCACACACGTGTTCTTGAAAACGTTGTCAGATTGTGGACAGCGTTCACTTGAAGAGCGTGACGCTGAGCTTTACATTGCCCTGCATTGGGAAACGGGAGATCGTGTTTAGGAAAATGTGTTGTCTGCTTTTTCTGTGACTTAATAGAGACAGGAAAGTGTTATGTGTTAAAATGTTGCTAGAAGGGTGGTGTGGAAGTGTTAGTATTTATTTTTTTTGTAGAGTCTCTACCAGGAGTGAGTGTTTTATTAGGTTCTGCTATTAAACCATTCCTTTTTAAAAAAAACAAAAACTTTTTTATTGATTTCAGAGAGACAGGGAGAGGGAGAGAGAGAGAGAAACATCAATGAGGAGAATCATTGATTGGCTGCTTCCTGCATACCCCCTACTGGGGATCGAGCCTGCAACCCCGGCATGTGCCCTTGATCAGAATTGAACCTGGGACCCTTCAGTCCGAAGGCCTGACGCTCTATCCACTGAGCCAAATGGGCTACGGCTAAACCATTCTTTAAAAACTTCAATCCCCTTAACTCATTATTATTATTTTTTTGTAAGAGGACATTTATTGGGTAGATTACAGAGGTAGAAAATGTAGTTCCTAGAAGCAGTGGGCTTAGCAGACAAGGTCTAGAGGCAAAGGAAGGGCCCATGGGCTCGGGAGGAAGAAGCTCATGGTAATGTGCCCGGGGCGCGGGCGGGGGGGGGGGGGGGGGGGCGAGGGCATGCTCCCTGGAGGGAGAGCAACTTGGTCCTCCATCCTAAGGGTGGTGGTTATTTTGTAATTTAAATTTTTTATTGTTGAAAGCATGACGTATGTCTCTTTTTTCCCCACTGAATTCTCCCTGGCTGCTCACCCCTCCCCCATCCTAAGGGCTTTTAGATCAGAGTTTGTGGGGAGCTCACAGGGGGAGACCCCAGTAGGATGTGCAGCAGCTCCCCAGGTGTGTCCTCTCGGTGTGGTCTCCACTGGTGGGTCGCAGCATGAGGCAGCCAGTTGCTGTGTGTCTCGCGTTGATGTTTCTCTCTCTCTGCCTCCCCGCTCCCTTCCATTCTCTCTTGGGCTCCAGCAAAGGGAGGGCAGACTGGCCTGGAGCTGTGTGAGGAGGGTCCCGGGCTGGACCTCAGAGGGCAGCGGGTCTCCTGTGCTGAGCCAGTCCCTCGCGCTGCAGAGGGCCTCTTTCCCCGATGGCCCCTGGACTTCAGAGGTTAATGCAGCTCCTTCCTTTATGTGACTCACAGGTCCCTGCTGCTCAGCAGATGTTAAATTTTCCTGAGAAGAACAAGGAAAAGCCAATTGATTTGCAGAACTTTGGTCTCCGAACTGACATTTACTCCAAAAAAACCTTGGCGAAGGTAAGGATGTTTTTCCTAGATAGACACTGACTACAATCCAGCATGTCCTCTTCGTCCTTCTTCCTTCTGTGAAATGTCATTTTCCATAAGACACTTAATTTACTGTCTAAAGTGTAAGGAGGTGAGCTTTCTACTAATCTGATGGCATTTTGTAAAAGAACAGTCACTTTTACCATTTTTCTACATGGTTAGAAGAGAAGTATTTAAAAATAACTATGATTGATATGTTAAGTAAAATAGAGAACAAAATGGAGAATTTCAACTGAGAATTGGAATATATAAAAGGAATCAAATGAATATTGTATAATATAAAAATATACCTGAAATTAACTCAGGAGTTCAATAGGCTGAATAGAGCAAAAAGCAGGGCCAGTGAACTAGGCAGGTTAGATTTATTGAAACTAAAGGACCAAGAGAAGAAGAAATTGGATGCGACGGGACAAAGACAACAGAGAACAGGAGGCACATGAGATACAGTGAAAAGAACTCGTTTCTTACTCGAGATAAAAATGCTGGTTCGGGGTGGTGTGGTGATTTGACCAGGCATTTTGGGAGGGGACTAGGTCACTGGAGGAATACAGAGTGCCAGGAAGTCACATGTGGGCCAGCGTGAAAGGCGTTTTCCCCTTATTTTTAGTTTTAAAGGTGATAATAGGCTCTTTATACCCAAGATGATAACAGTACATCATTAGGTTTACAGCACGTGGACATTAAGGACTACACATAGGATGGGAGGGGGAAATGGAAGTATATTGTATTGAAATTCTTACATGTGAGGCATAAATATTATTTGAAGGTACAGTGTGACAAATTAGAAGTGACTACATCTTAGAGCACCTATTTAAAATAAATAAACACACACACACACACACACACATATTTGTTTATTTACCTCAAAGAGGAATGGAGAGGGAGAGGGAAGGATAGAAATATAAATGAGAGAGAATCATGGATCAGCTGCCTCCTGCACGCCCCACACTGGGGAGCAAGCCCACAACCCGGGCCTGTGCCCTGACCAGGAATCAAACTGCGACCTCCTGGTTATAGGTCGATGCTCACCACTGAGCAACACCCGCCGGGCAGAGCAACGACTTAAAGATGTATAACGACTAAGCCAGTCATGGAGATAAAAACAGAATAGTACTCCACAACAAAGCTACTTCACAAGGGGCAGGAAATGAGAACAGAAGGAACACACAGGAAGTGTAGAAACAACAAAATGGTAGATTTACATCTGACCACAGAGATAGTAATAACAACTGTAAATGGTTTTAATACTCCAGTTAAGCAGCATAGATTTTCAAATTGGATAAAAAATCAAGTACAAGCATATGCTGTTTATAAGAAACTCACTTTAAATATGAAGATATTTCAATTATGAAAGTAAAAGAATGGGTGTTGATTTCAGTGGTGGTTACATGGATGTGTACGTAAAATTGCATCAAATTTTACACCTAGGCTTTGTGTATTTTATTGTGCATATCTTACCTCCTTAAGTACAAAAGGAAATGTTCTGAAGTATGCAAAAGCCCCAGCAAGCACCTCTCAGCCCTGATAAGGCTCTGTACTCTCCTGTGAACCAGTTTGTTTGGTTTAGTTTTTAGAGAGAGTGGAAGGGAGGGAGGGGAGAGACAGAAACATCAGTGTGAGAGAGAGACACATTGATTGGTTGCCTCCTGCCTAAACCCCGACCGGCGCTAGGGATTGAACCTGCACCCACGGTCCACGCCCCTGACCGGAATCGAACCAAGGACCCTTCAGTCTGTGGGCTGACGCTCTAACCATGGAGCCGAACCAGCAGGGCTGTGAGCCAGTTTCCACAAGAGGAGAAACACTGACTGGGGCCGAGGGAACGGAGAAACGCTTCCTGTATCGTCGGCTGAGAAGGGGAAGGCGGCAGCTGAGGACCGGTCGGTGAATGCCATCCGTGCCAGGTGGCACAGCTCTGGCCTGCATTGGGTTTGGTTCCTCAGAATTGAGATGGAATGTTGAGTTTTGTTCCTTTGGGGACTCAGATCTGATCCCTGGCACTTCTAACGCTGGTGAGTCCAAGGTGAACCTTTGGTGATCAGAACGGGACCCTCCAGGCGTCTGAATGATGCGTCCTCTCGCTCAAGCAGGACTTGAAGGACTTGGCTTCTGCAGGGCTTAGTGTCCTCTTTATTCTCTAGTCCAGTGATGGCGAACCTATGACACGCGTGTCAGTACTGACATGCGTAGCCATTTCTGATGACGCGGCCGCTGAGGCGGCCGCATGCCGAGGATGAAACATTTGCTGTTCCTGAGGATGAAATATTTGCGAAATAATGTTTTTTCCTCAAAGTGACACACTACCTGAGTTATGCTCAGTTTTTTGGCGAAGTTTGACACACCAAGCTCAAAAGGTTGCCCATCACTGCGTCTAGTCAAAGGGCTGGTATTTTCAGTACGTTTTTTGCAAATATTTCAGAATGGTACGTATTGAATACCATGGAGAGTGTTTGCAGGCTGAGTGAAATAAATTAAGAAACTTTAGAGACAACAACAAGGACATCACGAACTGTCCACATATTTTTCATTTGTCAAATTGTAATCTCCAAAATAGAGTTTTCAGAGAGAGAATGTTAGAATGTCTATTTTGAATTAGTAACATCTGTAGGTAAAGAATATCTCTCGCCCAACTTTTTTGGGAGGCAATAAAGATTTTTGGTGGCCTTGTTTCAACAAGGCTTATAGTGTTCAAGAAACTGAAACTCGTTAAAGTAGCATTTCAATGTTTTTAATCACTTGAATAAGTATTAAGCCAAAAAAAATGTCAGTTATTCCACATATTCAGTCCTACAAATATGAATGAAGCAAATAAAAAATAGGAATTGGCCCAGCTGGGGTGACTCAGTGGTTGAGTGTCGACCTATGAAACAGGAGGTCATGGTTCGATTCCCACTCAGAGCACATGCCTGGGTTGTGGACTCGATCCCCGGTGTGAGACGTGCAGGAGGCAGCTAATCAATGATTCTCTCTCATCATTGATATTTCTATCTCCCTCTCCCTTCCTCTCTGAAATCAATAAAAAATATTTTTTAAAAGGAATCAACAGGTAATCGTTAATTCTTACGGAACACAGAATTGGTTTTCTTACACTTCAGTGCGCACATGAACTGGAAGGTATGAGGGATTCTCACGAAAAAGGTGCTTGTTTGGAGATGATTTTCATCAAGAGATTAAAGTCCTGCCTTCAAGCTACACCCAGTATCTGCTGTGGTTATAATGGTGTAGCTGACTTGGGATAAACATCCAAACACTGTGCCTTTGTAGCTTCAAGAGGTATTTTCAAGTATCAAACTAGTAGAAATAACATGTCTAACTCATCGGCGTTTCGGTAAGCAAGAAAGAGATCTTCTGCGAGAAGCTCAGGCTCCTCGCCTGCTCTCTCCCCGCCGCCCTGGTTGCTGGGAGCCTGCGCTCGGACCGCCGCAGGGCGCAGGGCGCAGGGCGCAGGGCGAGGAAGTAACTCTGGTTTGTTTTCAGAGTAAAGGCGCCAGCGCTGGAAGGGAGTGGACGGAGCAGGAGACCCTGCTGCTGCTGGAGGTGAGCACACGGGAGCCTGGCCGCCGTGGGGGGCGCTGTCCCAGGACTGGCGCTGGCATCGACCTTGGAACTTCCTGTGAAATGCTTATATCCGTGTAATGAGTGTTAGTGGGTCTTTATTATGTAAGTATCAAACCTGGAGGTTACACACTGGCCCTCAGTAGGAGATCAAGCCTGGATATGTGTTATTTTGGCCCAGGTTGGGTTTCTTCTGTTTAAAATCCATTGCCAACATTAAATAAGTATTGGAGCTTTGCTCGAGTTTTCTAACTTTTCCTCCTAAATTGGAAGGCCTGGCCATTCTGGGACCTCGTTTTCACGGAGCAGCAGGTGTGCCTTTGAGGCTGAGCCTTTGTTTAGATCCAGTTTTCCTGAGCTCAGCCCCCTGAGTCATGTAGAGGAGTCCTAGTGCTTATGCATTTGGGTGTATGGCCGCCTCCTTCCCAGAAGGACTCCGAGAAGCAGCTGAAGATGCCAGCCCTGATGGACAGCACTGTTTGTTTATGAAAGCAGCAGACTGGCAAACGGGCATTAACCAGCATCGTGCTAGTCAGTCTTACTGAATCCGCGTTTGGGTTTCTTCTGACTTAAGACTCTCACAGTGCCGCACAAGTAGGTCTTGGCGACCATGTCTGCTCGGACGGGCAGGACATGGAGACGGTTGGTTTGGTGTTTAGCGGCCATTTCGGAAGAGGGACCGCTTGTCCTGAGCTACAGAACAACGGTCGCCGGGTGAGCTGAAGGCTGCGGGACACGGCTCCGTGTGGGTGTAGATGGGCTGAGGGAGCTGACGCAGGACCCGGAGGGCGTTCTCGCCAGACGTGCTAGCAGTGCTTCTGCCTGCACGGACCAGGACAGCGGCTGCCGCAGGTTCAAGCGCAAGGACGCTGGTGGTGGCTGGTCAACTAGATTTCTTCAGATGGGCAGTTCCAAGATTCCTTCCACTGCTCGCTCTCTGGATCAAAATCCAAAAAGATTTCTTCGTTTTGAGTCTTGACTGCTGTTGTAATTGATGCTCATCTGCCCATTCAGTATCAGTGATACACAGAGAGCTGCTTTTCTGAGCCGCTTCTTAAATTTCAGGACCGTTCTGTCCAGTCCTGTCTGCCATGGAGGGTAATTTAAAAGGGCTCAGGACGTGTGGGGGATGTAGTTCAGTGTTGTGTTGCTGTTTTAGAATCTGGGTTCTGCAGAGAAACTTAGTCTCACATCAGTTCTCCCTCTGCACATTGATACCAAAACGTCTCCTCCTCTCCGCGGAAGACGAGCAGGCGTAAACACAAAGGGAGTCCGAGGCTGGGCCACCAATGACCCTGACCCTGACCTGGCAAGAAAGCCCCGCAGCCTTACACACAGGGCGTGTCCTCTCCTGCAGGTGGAGCCGTGCCTGGTTGGCTTTTCTGTTAAACATGCAATTGAATCAGCAGGTGGTGCCGCGCTCACACAGCGAGAAACAAAGGCTCCCAGCAGCTTTGCTTACCACCAACACCCTCTTTCTGCGGGTGTTTGTCAGCGATTCATAGCTTAGCGGGAACATGGAGTCAGGTGACTGTAATGGTCTAGAGCAGGGATGTGCAGCCAGCCGCTCTTGGCACGTGGGCCGATGGGGCGCTCACGTGCATTGTCCAGTGTGAACAGCACCCATGGCCTCTGCCCACGAGATGCCAGTAGAGCTCCCAGTTAGTCAACCAAAGATGTCTCCCGACTTCGCGAAAGCCCCTGGGATCACGGCTCTAGAGAGAACTTTGGGGAGCTACTGAGTAGATGCTTTTTACCCAAGCGATTCCCCGACTCACGGCTTCACATGTACTTCTGGTTTTTATCCATCCTATCACCCTCCCTCTTGGTGGAGATGGCTTTTACTATTTTTGTTGTTGTTCAATTTAAGTTTTTCAGCACTTTCTATGAAAAATGACAAATTTTAAAACTAGAGATTTGTGTACTTCATACATGTTAGTACTGCTTCTGAATTTCTAACAAAAAAAGCTTGGAACTGGAATGGGATTGCATTGGATCTAGTTCAATTTGGAGAGAATTGACACCTAACAGTACTGAGACTTCTTAGCAATGAGCACAGTATCTCTATTTAGGTCTTTGATTTTTCTCAAAGTTTTATTTTCTCAATTTGTGGACTTTACATATTCTTTCATATATTTATTCCTTAGTATTTTTTTTGTGTGCTATTTTAAATACTTTAATTTCCCCCAACTTAAACTTTTTTTTATTGCTGGTGTATATAGAAACATAATTAAGCTTTCCTATTTCCTCTTATCCTGTGACCTTGCAATACTTTCCAGCTTTGGTACCCTTTTTATAGATTCCTTAGGATTTTCTATATAAACAATCGTGTGTATTAATAAAAGACAGGTTTTCTTCCTTTATAATGTGCATACCTTTTAATACAGAGTATGACCATTTTCATTATTGTTTCTAAAACTAACTATCTGAAAAATAGTCACAGGCTTGTGATGTCGTTACAGAGCGCTTCCTTGTTACCCGATACGAAAGCTGTTTGTTCCTTTTAGGCCCTGGAGATGTACAAGGACGATTGGAACAAAGTGTCCGAGCACGTGGGCAGTCGGACTCAGGACGAGTGCATCCTCCACTTCCTGCGGCTCCCCATCGAGGACCCGTACCTGGAGAACTCGGACGCCTCCCTGGGGCCCCTGGCCTACCAGCCGGTCCCCTTCAGCCAGTCAGGAAACCCCGTCATGAGCACAGTAGCCTTTCTGGCCTCCGTGGTGGACCCCCGAGTGGCATCTGCTGCAGCTAAAGCGGCTTTGGGTATGGACTCTGCTGAGCCATCTCACCGCAGACACGTCCAGATAGCGGCCTCCTCCTCCCCTTCACACCAGTGTTCTCCCATTCACATGTCCTCCTGCGCTACATTCATTCCGCTGCTTACATAACAAAAACCGGGCATTGCCCCATGCGATACTGTTGTATTTAAAGGGATGACAATTTAAACTAACGCACTTAGAATGTAATAGTTTTATAATTAAAAGCATTAAGGATTGGGGGGGTCAGAATATCTTTTACGGTATATGTTGTGACTCACTTGACATTTGACACGACTGGCCAAAGGAGTCCTGTGACCCCTAGGACTGCATTACGAGTTAGAATGAGACCTTCACACAGCACCCTTCCCTGGCTTTCTGGGGTCTGTGCTCGCTGTTTTCTTTATTATCCATCTAGCCAAGCAGTTGGATGAAATTTGGACAGCAGTTTTGATTGTTGATGATACAGATTCAAAGATCTGTCTTATTATATAGCGAGATACTAGGACACGCACCTAGGTTTTCATTACTGTGCGCGATTTTTCATTTGCCCTGTTGTCCTGGGAAGGCGGGACCGAGTCCCCGGAAAGGTCACTGCACACGAGACCCCATATGTGCTGGGTGTCCGGGGGATTTACGTGAAGCAGATCCTCGTGTGAAACCAGGTCCCCGTCCCGTTTGTCTTGAACAGAGGAGTTTTCCCGGGTCCGGGAGGAGGTGCCCCTGGAGCTGGTGGAAGCTCATGTCAAGAAAGTACAAGAAGCAGCTCGAGCCTCCGGGAAAGTGGACCCCACCTACGGCCTGGAGAGCAGCTGCATCGCGGGCACGGGCCCCGAGGAGCCGGAGAAGCTTGGTGAGTCGCTGCGTGCTTCCGGTGAGCTCGCTGGAATCTGGGCTTGCTTGCAAGGGAGTGCTGTGGTCAGTGCAAGCCTGTCGCTTAACATGAGTGTGTGAGCTTTTTCTCTCTCACTTGGCTTCCTTTGTGGTAGATAGAACTAAAATATTCTCTCATAACTGTTAATAATGTCACAGTTGCAAACTCTGATTTTCGGTTTCTAGATGTAGATTTTAAGAATACAGACACGAGAATGCTGAAAGGATTGAAGTCATTTGAATTCATATGTTGCTGTGTAGGTTCAAGTTCATTGTTGTTTTGTTTTAAATTGAGGCAAAATTCGTACAACATAAAATCCCCTATGTTAACCACTTAAAGGTATGTGATCCAGTGGCTTCTAGCATATTCACAATATTGCCAGCCATCATCACCGAGTTTGAGAACCTTCTCGTCCTCCCAAAATAAAATCCCACATTAAGATGAGCAGCCCCTCCCCCTCCCTCCTCTTGTCGGCCTGGTGACCAGGAGCCTGCTTTCCGTCTCGGACTTGCCTCTTCTGGACACTTCCTCTAGGTGAAGTCCCACCACGCATGGCCTTTATCCGACTCCTTCGCTCAGCGTGATGTTTTCAAAGTGCGTTCCAGTGGATGCGCCACATCTTCCCCTCATCGTTGTGAACGATGCTGCCACAGCGTCTGTGGCGTCATCTGTGTCGGCTGTTCCCTTCTCGGGCCCTCGGGCTGGAGTGGCTGGGTCATCCGTGTAACTTGTGGGAGAACTACTCAGCGGTTTTCCATCGCGGCTGTAGCGCTGTGTTCCCACCAGCAGCTTAGAAAGGTTCTGATTTCTCCCACATCCTCGCCAGCGCTGTTCCCCTCCCTTCTTTGTAATAACAGCCTTGGGTGAGAGGTGGCATCTCATGGTGGCTTTTATTTGCATTCAGTTTGGGGAGTATTGCCATCTCAACGATATTCTTTTCGTCAGTGAACATGGGATGTCTTTCCATGATTTAGGTTGTCTTTAGTCTCTTTACACAAGGACTTTTAATTATCTATTTCTTTTAATCAATCTTGAAGAGAAGTGAAATTTTAATTCAGTAGCTTCATAAGCAATACCTGGCTTTTCAAATGGGAAGTGTTCTTATTTAAGAGGCTATTTACAAACCAGGTAACAATATTATTTTTCATATACATATATAGTTTTATTGATTTCAGAGAGGAAGGGAGAGGGAGAGAGAGATAGAAACATCAATGATGAGAGACTCATTGATCGATTACCTCCTGCATGCCCCCTACTGGGGACTGAGCCCACAACCCGGAATCAATGTGCCCTTGACCGGAATCAAACCCAGGACTCTTCAGTCTGCAGGCTGATGCTCTATCCACTGAGCTAAACCAGCCAGGGCTAAAAATACTTTTTTATATATAACTAGTGGCCCAGTGCACAAATTTGCACACATTAAAAGGGAATTAATTATAGGAAATATTATAATATTGCTATAATGGAAGTGTCAGAGAAGAAAGAAAACTAGATGTATATGAAAATCTTCCTCCTGCCAGAGTCTTGGGCATGCCATGCTTCGGGACCCAGAGTCAAGTCCCCGCCCACTCGCCCACACCTCAAAATCACGAGAGACCCAGACCCGGCCGGCCCCCAGCCCTCCTCTCCCTCGGCCCCCAGCACGAGGGCACGACGACCACGTGCACGCTAGCTCTTGATTAGTTAGGTCAGCAGTAGTGCGTTCCCGTGTTTCTTACGTTGTTTGTGGTTCTTTCTTTTCATTCCTTATGAAACGATTTCTGATAAGTAACTCAAGCTAAAGAGTTGCTGGCATCTTGCCTAATTAGCTCCATCTTTGTCTCCATTGTGTACTTCAGCTGCAATAATTTCCTTTTGTCTTTTTCGTTCTTTAAAATAAAGAAAATATGAGATGAAAAATAAAATGGCTGGCCAGCCCTTGACCCATCGCACAGCCTGATCTCCTGGTGCTCTGCTCTGGGCGACGTGAGCAGATACCAGTGAAGGCTCTTCAAGCCTGAAGCCTCGGGGTTCCTGGGGGTTTCATGGGGCTCCCCCTGGGGTTCCCTCTGAGAAGTGTCCGCCCAGCAGCCTCGTTGTGGAGACAGGAACAGCTTTTCAGAGGGACTCCACTGCTCACTCGATCCCTCGGGACCAATTACTGGCCTAAGTGTTTTTAGCTTTGGTTACTAATCCCGATACCAGCCTTTCGATTAAAAATCAACTTAGCGTTTTCACCGTATTTCTTCGTTTGAAAACTCACTGGTTTTCCTCTCTGAGGTGGAGGCTGCCATTCGCAAGCCCGGCCACATCTCTGCTGCTTGTTGATTCTGCACCACGAGGCGGGCCCGAGGAGGCGGGAGCCCGGGCTATTGAGCGCCTGGGAAAAGCCTGCCTCCTCCCAGACGTTTGTGTGTTTTGGCTCCTTTGCTGCAGGGCCTTTGGGTTCCCTGTGGGCATGGGATTGGCAGGATTGGCAGAGCTGCTGCTCTACTTCAAAGAAGCGTCTGTGCTCTGCAGAATCAGGGAGGTGTTTTTCCCTGTGAATCTGCTGAACAGTTTTGGTAGACGATGCCAGGAGCATTAGTGGTTAAGAAACAGGTTGTAAATCGAGCCATTTCTGGTTTAGTGGGATTTAAAACAAAGAAAAAATGCTTTACAAGGAAAAAAATGTAGCCACCGTAGTCCCTTGGGGCAGGGTCCCCAATTGAGGGGAAGGTGTGGTTTCTGGGGTATGCAGGGCGGGTCAGGCTGCAGGGGACTGTGGGGGCCCATGAGGGAGCCCCCACAGCGCAGTGCGCTCAGTAGTTGTTGCAGCAGAATGGGCCGAGGAAAAGACAGCAGGACATGAGTGTTGCTGAAGGAGCTGCAAACAGATCCTGGAGCTCGTGCTGCCGGTGGTCCTTGCCATGACTCCATGGGTGTGGCCAACGACTCCCTGTGCAGGCTCAGGGTGCAGGGCAGTCAGCACCTCCTTTCTCTCAGAAGCACACTCGTAGGGAGTTCAAAGCCTGGAAGTACTACATTTACACATCAACTTACAATTGCGCCTTACGTGATAGCGCGCTGATTTGAAATAGAATGATGTAGACTCTTCCTTATCAAGAGAAGATTGTACTTGAATATTGCACACTGCAGAGTATACTTTTTATTGTGATGCTTAATTTACGATGTCACACCTGTAATTTCTTACAAAGGTCAAATAATAATAATATAGGAAAAAAGTGTCCTCATGAAATACAAGACTGTTTTGGATTTCTCTCATTAGCCTATCTTAACTTTTCATTGTGGATTTGGATTGGAGGGAGTATATGGTGACAAAAAGGTAAAGATATGTAAGCACCAGGCTTCAAACACTTTGTTGCCTTTATCAGGGGACTTTTTTTATGTGGGAATTATTTAGGAAATGAGCATTAGCTTAACAGAAGGGGCTTCTTCAGTCGACCTAACTTTAATCATTCACCAGTATCTGCTGATTTCTCTAAACTTGTACAGTGCTTGCTTTCTTTGGCCAGAGACCACTCTGTGGATAGAAAAGGTGACATTGCTATTTGAGGCCTTTTGCAGTTAACTAGGAACATTGCTGGGTGTTGTGTGCCCTTGGTCCTAGGGGAAGGTGGGAGGAGTTAAGAGAAAAGATGGAAGAGAACTTGGAAGTGTTTCTCAGAAGTCGTGGACCCCAGAGTTCCTTTCTGAGCGCTCACATTTGTCATCACACACAGGGCTTTTCTGGTTGGTAATTTGAATTTCTATTCAGGAGAACCATTGGGAAGGACTGGCATTGTTTGTTGTAAAAGCAAGGCGTCCAAGGTGTCGGCAGGTTCCATAGGCTTGTGAAAATCGGGGCTACCTCGGGCACTGAGTCACTCGGACCCCAGAGCTCGACCTCTTTTCACGTAGCACGCCCCGGAAGTACACAACGTAGGCATGTCTGTGTGTTTCCCACTCATTGAGCAAGGATGACAGTCCTGTGAGACGGCTCCGTTGTCATGGGCTGCCGGACATGCTGTGGGGACACAGGAGAAGAAGACCCGGCCCCGACACCGAGCTCTGCAGGAGAAAGCAGGCAGAGGAGCCAGGAAGAGCCGCGGGGGCTCATCTATAGGCGATCAAGTGCTGAGAACCCACAGCAGCGTTGAGTCTGATTCAGTGCACGAGCCTACGACACACAGGAGGGCAGAGGGCAGACTGAGGATGGCCTCTCCTTTCCAGGTAATTCCCAGGACAAAAGGCGGTAAATGTGCTGTGTTGTCCTGGTTTTCAGGATCGTGCCAGGGGCTGTGAACAAAGAAAATCCAAGTTCCTGTCTCATAGACTATAATTGAGAGGCAGCGATGTGTGGGCACCCCATGTGTAAAACTTGTAGGATGTATTAACTAAATATGTGGAAAGAGGATGTTGGTTGAGAAGTGATGTTTTGAAAAATAAACTAGGGGTTGGGGGGATACAAGTGCAGTTTTAAATGGTCAGAGAATGTTAACCGAAAAGTGACGTTTGAGCAAAGATGTAAATGAGGCGAGGGCGGGAGCCATGTCGCCCTCGGAGGTCAGTGTCCAGGCATTGGGGTGCGCGGGCCCTGCCGGGAGCTGCCTGGCACAGCTGAGGGGCAGCAAGGGGATGGAGGCAAGCAGCTGGACTGTGGTAGAGGCGGTCATGGGAGCTGCTGGGCCGTGGGCTGTGGTCAGGCTGTGATGCTTACTCGAGGTGAGGGGGCCAGTGGAGGGGTTTGAGCCCCGAGTGTCAGGGCTCACGACGTGGTTCACGTCATTCTGTTAGGGTGAGGATAGGCCCATCTGGGAGTTGTTAAACTGGTACCTACTTCTAAATAAGTTCATGTCACATACTTACATGTAGAAGATAATGTTTTCACTGTCACTGAGGGCTTTATTCAAGAGCTTTACTAAACTTTTCTTTAATTGACCTGGAGTCAAACAGCCTTTCTTTTTTTTTAATTACAGTTTACACTCATTACAAAACGGCCTTTCTGATAACCTGCTTGCTTGTGGCCAAACATCTGACATGTTGATAGGGTAAGCACAGGGGAAGCTATGCCTGCCGGCAAGGCCCAGCTTTGCCATGTACTCTATCTAAGCAATCTAAATTAATGACTTTTAGTTTTTTATTTTTCATGAATTATTTCAAAGTAAGTTGGAGACATCATGATTCTTTGCACCCAAAATAATTCCGCTTGCATCTCCTAGGAATAAGGACTTTTTCCTACAAAACTATCATAACACGAGCAATCTTAGCCCCTTTGTGGGTCCCCCCGCCCCCGCCCCCACCCCCACCCCCACCTCCAGGTGGGATGTGCATGATTTCAAGGGCCTGTCAGGAGTCCGGGAAGACTTATTATTAAAACCCTCATTTATGTTTTCTGGCCTCGGGTATTGGTTTTATTTTTATGTTTTCGGTATGGAATAGATACACTGCCTGTCTTCATTCTGGTTTAGAGAATTTGAGAGATTAAGTTAATTGATGCTTTTATACCAATGAGTGGATTGTCCACCGAACTCCATGGAGTGCATCTGGTGCCATTTGCCCCAGCTCTCCATAGAGCAAGCATGTCAAACTCGTGGCCCACAATGAATATTTTTGCGGCCCAGCCAATATAACAGTATGTAAGAAACATTTTTTTTAAAAAAATATATTTTATTGATTTTTTTACAGAGAGGAAGGGAGAGGGAGAGAGAGTTAGAAACATCAATCAGCTGCCTCCTGCACACCCCCTACTGAGGATGTGCCCGCAACCAAGGTACATGCCCTTGACCGGAATTGAACCCGGGACCTTTCAGTCTGCAGGCCGACGCACTATCCACTGAGCTAAACCGGTTTCGGCTGTAAGAAACATTTTAATGAAAGTTTTGTAACTTAATTTTACAATATCCTATTATACATAATTATTTGTAACAAACTACAACGTTCACTAATGACTATAATTGTGTTGCATGCATTTCCCTTACGCGCCTTACATGCAGGCGCACCATTTCTCTCCACTAATACTGGCAGCGAATATTTTAGCAGCCGATGGCCACGTCATTAGTCTTGGACTGACTTGTTTGGTGTGCCCAACAGGAAATATCTTGCTTTCGGAGAACAAGAAAAATAGGTTTATTTGCATTACGCTTATTAGTTTGTGCAGTTATTCAGTATCTGGCAAGTTAATGTTCAAGAAAAAAATATTCATTTTTATTAAAATGTTCTATTTTATGTTAATGATGACTCATTTATTTCAGCCCTTAGTACTCAGCATATCTCCATCGAAATAAACATGTTTCTATGACAATGGAAGCTTTTTGTATGTGGCCCACATAAGCTTAAACCTTGTTTTTTGGCCTGTGTTAGCCTGTGAGTCTGACATGCTTGCCCTAGACCCGTGGTCGGCAAACTGCGGCTCGTGAGCCCATGCGGCTCTTTGGCCCCTCTTCCACAAAATACCACGGCCTGGGCGAGTCTCTTTTGAAGAAGTGGCGTCAGAAGTTTAAGTTTAAAAAATTTGGCTCTCAAAAGAAATTTCAGTCGTTGCACTGTTGATATTTGGCTCTGTGGACTAATGAGTTTGCCGACCACAGCCCTAGAGGAACGCCACTAATTGGCTCTAGTGTTCAAGGAGGTGAAGAACTCTAGTCCTTCGGGAGAGGAAGAGCATGCTGACAGTCACAGTGTTGAAAAGGTCATTTTCTAGGAACTTAAAGCCCAACAGTGACTGTTGTAATTCTTGCCTCAGATGCTATTCATAGCGTATAAACGGCCTCATTCTTCTCACCAGGAGGATTTCCATAACATTCCGTAAATAAGGCGCTTCTCAAACCCCACGTGTGGCGACACACTAGGCTGTGGACCTAAGCAAACAGTGGGGCAGTGTTCGTGCATCAGACTTACATCCTGTGGATCGGGCTGCTCTTGTCACGTCGCCTCCAAAGGGCTCTGTCAGATCTGTTTCAAGAGGCACTAAAACAGTCAAACTTCTGAGCAACTCGGAATGGGCATTTAACCTCTAAAGACTCGCTGATGCTGGGTAGGATTTCAGAGACTTGCCTGAGGACACTCTATTAGATTGTAGGATGTGTATTTTTAGGAAGAAACTGGCTTCCATTATATCATACAATTTCCTGCCTTTTGGGGACTGTTTGATCAAATCAGGCATTTTGGTTCCTTTATATAGATCTTGTGCTGGTCCGCAGTTATACAAAACACAAGTAAAAATTGGGGCTGTTTTTGTGATGAGTTATACATAAGTACATGGAGAAATAATTCAGTATTTGAGGGTTGGGGGTATAATGAAGAAGCATGGTCTTAATTGTCCCAGGAGGATTGTACACAGGAAGTGCTGTAAGAATTAACACAAGGGGACATGTAACTCTAGACTGAGGAAGGCTACAAAGGAAGTAGGATTTGAGCTGAATGTTGAAAAAGAGGTTTGGGATGTCACTGAGCCAGATCGGAGACGTATTCGGTTCTGTAGAGCAGAATGCACGAAGGAGCAGGGTCCGAAATGGGAGGTTGTAGAGGGAGGGAAGTAACCCAGGCTGGCCGAGACAGGAAGTGCAAATAAGGTGAGCAAGGAGCAGCCTGCAAAGGTAGGGTGGAGCCGGATAGGTGTTTGCCGGGCTCGTGGGCCTGGGTGGATGCAGAGGCGGCTTTGTGGGGTGCTTGGCCTTTGGTGCAGGGAGTGGCCTGACAAGAGCTGAGGGAGCTCCCAGCATGGCCTCTTCCCTCCTTCCCTGAGAAGACGAAAACTTGTTATATGACCTAATTTGTGGCCAGTATTTATTAAGCACTTCGTGTGAGCTGAAAGTGATGTGTATGCGTGCCTTCTCTCACTGGTGGGTGTAGAATTCTGCACACGTGCCTTTGCACCATCATGCTGTGTTCACAAGCCCTGTATCGTAATTGAGAGAAGGATCTTCACACACACACCCACCCCCGCTATGATGTACATTTTCATTTTCTCCCTGCCATTCTGTTGGCATTCTTTTATTCGGTTCTTAAAAGTCTAAAAAATTAATAATTTTCTAGTAATTAAACCTTTTCTTCATTATGTTGTTACCCTTATTTCTAATAATGCTCTATTCTTCTCCCCTCCTTCCCCACCCCCCCCCCGCCCGCTCCTGAGGTAGGGAACATGTGAGATAGAAACATCAATGATGAGAGGGAGTCGTGGATCTGCTGCCTCCTACACGCCCCCACTGGGGATCGAGCCTGCAACCTGGGCATGTGCCCTGACCAGGAATTAAACTGTGACCTCCTGGTTCATAGGTGAAGGCTCCACCACTGAGCCACGCTGCCGGGCTTGATAATGCTCTGTTCTTACTTGTATTGGCCAATACCATGGGAAGGCACCCATTCCCTGGATTCATTTTCCTGCCCTACGTTTTCCATGCTTGCGGAGTTTTCATCTTGTCCTACGTATGGGTCATTTCTTTAGGATGGTTTACAGTTTTGTAATTCACCTTGTTTGCACTGCTTTGATCTTTTGATTATTTTTAAATCTTTGATTACCTCTTACATTCTCTTGTTGGTTAGAGATCTTTATTTTCATATTGCACCCACGGCGGTTGGAGAGGCAGGATCTGATGCGCATCCTATTGGCGCGCCTTGGATTCCGAATCTGTCGGTCAGTGTGTCGGTGTTAGTGGGCTTCTTCCTTGGTGTTCGCTCTCTGTGAGTCATCGCTTGGACCTCGTTTTGGCTGAAATGAAGACGGAGAAAACTGCCTGCAGAGGGTTCTGCCTCAGGGAGCCCAGGGCTGCCCCTGGTCCGAGATCACACTGGGCTGCTCTGTGGGGGTCCCTCCCGGCGTCCTGCCCTGCCCTGCACCGGGCCCGGCCAGGGCTCCGCTTTCTGGTGCTGAGCTGTTAGGTGACCAGCCCTCCTCCTGTCACACTTCACCCCACCTCCGGTATTGCAGGCATTGGGGGAAGGCGATGATCCATAAAGCTTCCTGTGAGACTCGGTGTCCCAAATAGTATGACTTGGGAGCTCCTAGCCAGCCTGAACCCTGGGGGCAAGATCACCTGATATCATTCATTCCCAAGGATTAGAGAAAAGGGGATTTTCCTATTCATTAACAGTGTTAGTCCATATTAAACACTAGAGGCCTGGTGCACAAATTAGTTTAGTGCACAGGTGGGGTCTGGCCGGCCGGGGGCCCATCAGGCCAGGCTGGAGGGGAGGAGGGGCTGTAGGCAGTTGGCCAGCTGGCCCTGCCCCGATTGGGGGGAGGCAATCGGGGGCGGATCAGACTGGTTGGCTGCCACAGTGTGCGTCATAGCCACCGGGTGTTCTGGGCGTTCTGCTGTTCCGGTCGCTGGGCTTTTATATACAGACTAGAGGCCCGGTGCACGAAATTCGTGCACGGGGGTGTGTGTCCCTCAGCCCAGCCTGCACCCTCTCCAATCTGGGACCCCTCAAGGGATGTCCGACTGCCCGTTTAGGCCTGATCCCAGTAGGATCAGGCCTAAACGGGCAGTCGGACATCCCTCTCACAATCCAGGACTGCTGGCTCCCAGCTGCTTCCCTGCCTGCCTTCCTGATTGCCCCTAACTGCTTCTGCCTGCCAGCCTGATCACCCCCTAACCACTTCCCTGCCAGCCTGATTGATGCCTAACTGCTCTCCGGCCAGCCTGGTCACCCCTAACTGCCCTCTCCTGCAGGCCTGGTCTCCTCCCCCCCAACTGCTCTCCCCTGCAGGCCTGGGTTTCCCCCCCCCCCAACTGCCCTTCCCAGCAGGCCCGGTCACCCCCAACTTCCCTCCTCTGCTGGCCTGGTCACCCCTAACTGCCCTCCCCTGCAGGCTTGATCGTCCCCAACTGCCCTTCCTTGCAGGCCTGGTCCCTCTCAACTGCCCTCCCCTGCTGGCCATCTTGTGGAGGCCATCTCGTGTCCACATGGGGGCAGCCATCTTTGACCACATGAGGGCAGCCATCTTGTGTGTTGGAGTGATGGTCAATTTGCATATTACTCTTTTATTAGATAGGCTAGATTGTTTTAAGTATCTGTACTGGTCTCATTGTTTACAAGAGGGAGATATATTTAACATGTGGGCTGTACTTGTTTTTGTGTGAAGTCCTGCAGCTGTGCTGGCCTCGGCGGCACAGGCACTGAAATTGGAACGGTGCACAGAGGGTTAGTGAGGCCCCTGAGCAAGGCCGACAGCGAGTCTGGAAGCCTTCTGCACTTTTTCACGCCGCGCGTTGTGTGAAGTCTGACCACTGCGCTGCACTCTGCACGTTAAGATAGGATTGAATGGCAGCTGGAACTGAGAAGTTAAAAAGCCCATCACCTTCTCCACAGGATGTATGGCACCTTAGCACCACTCTCTCCCACTCTGATTTCTCTGTCCTCCCTTTTCTCGGCATCACCAGTGACAAACATTTTCCCTGCACCCCGAGTCTGTTTGTCTCTGCATGTGCCGCCACCGCCACAGGCACACGCCCCGCCGTGGCGGCCTAGGAAGTGCTAGTGCGGTCCTGTGTCCTTCCTGGCGAGGCAGGCGCCCCTGCTTCCCACAGCATCCAGACGCGCACCCGCGGGTGTCCTCCAGCCAGAGGGCGAAGCTCAGCCGCTTCTCCAGCGCCTGCCTCCGAATGTGCTGTGCTCATGGCCGTTCGATAAAAACAACATTTTGGGGCTTATTTTACTTAAAATTTTTTGAACTTTTAATTTTTATGCAAACAGAAGAGTGGGCAGCTCGTTGCGAAGCAGCCTCAAGATCAAGAAACAGACCAGTCCCCGGGCCTGCCCCCTGAGCCTGCCTTGTCTGCACCCTTCCCTGCTTAACGGCTGCTCTGATTTCTAACACCTGTTTTTGACCTTTAAGTTAACAGAGTTATTAAGTATGTGTTGCTTTATGTCAGGGTTTTTATGCCAACCATGTGGCTGTAAGGTTCATCCATGGTGCTGTGTGCAGTGGTGTCTCCAACACGCACAGCTATCTGATGGCCTTTCTTTTGGTCGAGGTTGTATTACTTGTTCTTACTCTTTTGTTTGTAGAAGGAGCTGAAGAGGAAAAAATGGAGACAGATGCTGATGGTCAGCAGCCTGAAAAGGTGAATTCTGTTTGAGTTCTCCCACAACAGACAAGCCACAGAGGATGCCTTTCAGAGCGTCATGGTTTGGGTTTATTCTGACCTCTTAGTCCCTCTCAAGGGGCTCTAAGTAACTCTCCTTCTGTCAGCCATTTGGACTTTGCTGGTTTAAGGTATGGTTCTCACAAAGCATAATGCAGGGCCTTTCTCATTTATTCGTGCAAAGATTTGTCCACTCCCAAGCTCTTCTTCTGTGCCAGCCCCTCCAGGCACAGCTGGGACTGTGAATATAAGAGTTGTCGTTCTTAAGAATATTGAGTTGTGGGGTTTAAGTCCTATCCTTGTGCCAGAAGAGAATTATATAATATCTGGGATTTTCTAAGAGTGAACTGCCAGAAGAAAAATATTTAGAAAAGACTTGGTGAGAAGGTGACATTTGAAGTAGATTTTAAAGAGCAGGTAGAGCGAGAAAGAATGGAATGAAGGTTAGGGAATCGAAGTTTCCACCTGGGAGGGGCGGGGAGACACTCGAGCCAGTGCTCAGTGTTCCGAGGGCATCAAAGGGCCCAGGTGTTCCTGACCCGATCCCCGTCTTGGATCAGAGATCCTGAGTGCGGGGTGAGCGGGGCAAAGCAGGGTTTACAGCCTCTTCAAGGCCAGGGCTCCTGGTGAGTCGGCAGTCACCGTTGGGATGAACAGATACAGGAGGGCTCAGGGCTTTAATCACCAGCGCTGTTTTAGATTGTTTGTGGATAAGGAGAGGGTGACAGCAAGATTAGTTCCAGCTCTTACCGTCCTGTGCTTTGTACTTTACATTTATGAATCCACCTAATTCCTAAAACAGCCTCATCAAATCATTTTATAGACAATGTTAAACGTTTGTCCAGGGTCACGGATTTCAGAATCAGCAAGTGGTGCCAGATGCCACGCAGAGGACTTGAAGTTTTTGGTCCCAGAGCGTGCTCGCTGGTGCTCTGTTGTGGCTCTTCCTACAAACCGTGAGCAAATGGCTATGGAAAGGCTTGGTCAGCTTTCATTTCAGCAGCATTTCATCCTGCTTCTCGGCTGATGATGTGCATTTTCAATGCTCTTGGTCCTTTTGGACAGTTTGATTATTTAATAAATATTTCCCTATTCAGCCAGTAAGTCATAAATGAATTCCCGACGTTCCTTAGGGCCTTGTGGCCGTGGCCTCACAGCAGACGCGACCGGGACCGTGTCCCCGGGGGCATTGTCCTGTGAGCACACAGGTGTTGAGGCAGTGAAATGTATTTCTGTGAAGTTGTTAATTTGGTTTCCAGTTTTTCCCTTCTGAGCCTAGTCTGCTTGTCAGAAATAGCAGAACCTTCAGTTATTCCATGATAATATCACTGAAATTGGCCTTTTCCCCCTCACTCTCCTTCTCTTCTTTCGTACCCTATTCAGGCAGAAAACAAAGGGGAAAACGAAACGGATGAAGGTGATAAAGCCCAGGATGGAGACAATGAAAAAACCAGCGAGAAGGAACAGGATAGTGAAGTTAGTGAGGATATCAAGTCAGGTAATTTGAGGAAACTCTTTGGACTTCATTAGGTAACGCTGAAAACCGGGGGAGAAATGTGGGCCGTTTAATTGTCGAATTGATGTCCCATTTTGAGTTGGTTTCTTGATGTGGCCATCAGTGTGCAGTGTGCATGTCGCTTTGTGGCCGGCACCTGTGCTGATGCCGGTGGCTGCCGTGTTCACAGTCGTGCACACAGACAGGTCGATGGGGTCCCTGAGGCACCACACCGACCTCCCTCCCTTCAGGGCCAGCAGGTGCGGAAGCTCTGTCCTTGGTCCTGATTTCCTCCCGCGAGCGCCTCATTGACCGATGAACAGACATGTTTGCCCTAGGGCTTCGCTCCCTGAATTTCCCTTCCTATCCAAGGGAACCTCACACAGAGCTGAGAGAAAAGGGAAGACAGAGGGCACATTTAGCAAACCCATCTCAGATAGAGGCGCACTGATAGGCTCGCGCGGTCCAGCACACACCTCACAGGCAGGGACGGCACTGAGGCCCCTTTGTGCGCCAGGCCGGGGTGTCCCGTGGTGGAGGGGAGCCGTGAGATGGCTATTGAAAGGCCACACTGCTGAGGAAGCTTCTGGTTTCTTTCAGAGGAAAAGGAGTCTGAAGAGAACAAGGAACTCACTGATACTTGTAAAGAAAGAGAAAGCGAGCTCGGGAAGAAGAAAGTAGAACACGAGATTTCCGAGGGAAACGTGGCCACGGCCGCAGCAGCTGCTCTCGCCTCCGCTGCAACCAAAGCCAAGGTTTGCCGACAGCCCTTCCCGCGCGCGCTCTCGGCCTGAATGGCCGTGTTGTTCCCGTTGGTTGGGAACGTCTAGTGTAAGGAGCCCCACACCCGGGAGCAGGGGCACCCGGGAGCAGGCCGCTGTTGGCTTGGACGGTATTCTGGGTGAGGAGCTGCGCAGGCGGATGCGGGTCAGGCTGGTCCTGCGGTGACCAACTGCCTTCCCCGCGGCCGCCCATGTCTTCACGCGGCCCAGCAGGCTGCAGTCGAAGGTGGGATTTGCAGTCTCTCTTAATTTGCCTGCAGAGTTTGACTGGACTGTGGTTCCAATTTCTACCAGATTGAGATATTTGTGATTTTTAAGACAGAATCTGTTTCCTTGTATAAAGACTTCATCCTGCTCTTACAGACTGGAAGGAGAGCGGGGGGACCTAAAATAGCTCTTTTTCTCCTTGAATTTGCCAGCTTTTCTGGGGGTGGTTTTCTCTATTTATAACACAGTATTGGCTTCACAGCATCTTTAAGAAGAAAGGAGAATGTTATTCCCCTCACTTGGTGTTAATTTAACATTTTGAGACATTCCAGGCACGAATATGTCATTTAAGCACCTTCCCCTTCTCCAGTTTGCCCTCGGGGAGGCTCCGTCCGTAGCAGGTGAGCACGTGGAGAGCGGTCCTGGCAGGTGGCAGGCCGGGCTGTCCTGAGCCCTCCTCCCTGGCAGAGGTTTCACGGCCTGCAGTCCCCAGGCCACCGCGTGTCTCCAGCCGATTCCTCCTCTCTCCGCACCGGGCCTTAGCTCCTCCTCTAGAGGGACTCAGGCAGGACGAGGAGCCTGGGACACAGACAGTGAACCACCTCCCTGTCTCTCAGGCCAGAATTCAAGCTCTTTGCCTGGAATTGAGGCGTTTTCATGCTCAGGACCCTTCCCAGTTCTCAGGCGTCATTCTGACAGGTTCCTTGCAGTTCCAGACAGACCCACCCCACCTCGAGTTACTTCTTTCTTTCTTCCTGTGCGGCCATCTGGACCAGAACTTCCACTTTTTTCTTATCGTTGATTATTTTTAGGTTGATTCTCCTACATTCCATACATCTGTGGCCCACTCTGAGACCTCACCATTCCTCCTAGGTTTTATGAAGCCGATCTGTGAGGGGGGCTCTCTAGCCCTTAGTTTGGGAGGCTCTGCTTGCTACTGCTGCCAGACCCCCAGAATCCACAGCCCGAGCACCAGCCTTGTCCTTGCTGCTCACCCGTTGCTGTGTAGCTGCCGCAAAACCTGGTGGTTTAAACCATCCTCACGGTGTTCTGCCTCATGATCGCACAAGTGAGACTCGGGCAGGCTCTGCTGGGAAGATCCTGCTCCGGGGGCACCGGCTGGTTCGCTGAGTATTGCCCTCCTGGCGGGGCTCCTGTGAAGGGCCTGGTGACTCTGCTCGTGTGCCCGGAGCCGAGACCCTCTGGGCTGGCTGCTCGCTGTCCACACAGACCAGCTCAGCAGTTACCTGGCTGCTTCGTGTCCGGGGGTAGCAGATGGTTGGACTTCTTCGTGGCAGCTTCTAACTAAGAGCAAGTGGCCCCGGCGACAGGGAGGAGAACTGCCGGTGTCCTGTGGCTTGGACCCCTCCCTGGCGCTGCATAATGTTTCCCCACCAGCTGGCAAAGGTTCTGTCCAAATTCAAGACGGGACAGCAAAGGCCACCCAAGACGGAGGGCGTCACCTCACCCACCACGGTCTGCCTCTGGTCACAGTCAGCCATCCCCCTTGCAAAGGCGGCATCCCCTTGTCTAGAATGGGAGGCTCAGGCTGTGGTCAGGTCTCCGCTCAGTCCGTCCAGGCCCGGGGAAGCTCCTTGTGTGTTGACAGAACCAAACCCGACCTCCTGGCCAGGGCCTGGTGATCGCAGCCAGCCCAGGGCCACCATCGGTAAAGTTCTCCTGCATTGAAATGCGCCCAGCGTCTTCGTCAAACCCAGCAGCCTGCTCAGAAGTACCTGCCTTTTTTTTTAAGCACCTCTGGTATACCAATTGTGGTTTAGGTTTTTAATTTTTAAGAACAAGAAAATAACAGGAATATGAAGGAAGCAGTTACACCGACTGTTTTATAAACATCGCTAACTAGTCTTGTCTCCGTGTGCCACCTTCTCACTGCCCACTCTTCCTCCAGGCGCGCCTCAGAAATGCCACCTTGGCGAGGCATTAGCTCTGAGCTTCACTTGATGCTACGCAGAATGGAGACAGTGGGTTTCTTGGCAGTTATCAGTAGAAGCAACATGGAAATGCCAGGTGACAGCACCATGCGTCTGGAGTGAAACACGTGCTGATGACCTAGTGGCACCCTCTGGTCCCCTGATGTGTGCCCCAGCGAGTCTCACTCTTAGCACCCTCTACGGTTTCCCCTAAGCAGACGTGAGTGGTGTTGGAGAGGTTAACGACTTTGCCCCAGTGCTTGGTGCCATGCAGTCGCTGGAGGCCCTGTGAGGGGTGGGATTCCCTTCAGAATCGGCTTCTAGGCCTCTGATTTCTGCTGGATTGACATGGTACATGTATGTCACCGAGTCCATAAATTAGCAAAATGTCTTGGCCTTGGTCGCAGGAAGGACGCTCTCTAGGAGAGAGGACTGTGCTGCCTTCTCCCGGATGAGAACCTCTTCCCAGTAAAACTGAAGAGTCAGGAAGTGACGTGAACAAAAGGAGGCTCTTCCTCCAGCTGCAGAAGCACGGGGACAAGACTGGCTTGTTCCCAAGCTCATGGCTGCAAGTTCCAGAGGACACAGCACACGACCTGGCCGCTCCAGGGTGAACGGAGCCGACGTTGGCTTTTTTTTTTTTTTTTTTTAATATGTTTTTATTGATTTTTCACAGAGAGGAAGGGAGAGGGATAGAGAGCCAGAAACATCGATGAGAGAGAGACATCGACCAGCTGCCTCCTGCACACCCCCCACCGGGGGATGTACCCGCAACCAATGTACATACCCCTGACCGGACTCGAACCCGGGACCCTCCAGTCCGCAGACCGACACTCTATCCACTGAGCCAAACCGGTTTCAGCCGACATTGGCTTTGATACGTGTACAAAGGAAGTCAGAATCGTTTCTTGGAACTGAAATAGGAGAAAGCCACATGTAATGTGCAACATGAGTTCTTCCTCCTGTTTCCACTAGAAACCCAGATGTTATTAACCACACCAATGACAGTTGGACCTGGAGGTGTGCTGACGTGGCCATAGGTGGAGGCGGGGGCGGGGGGGGGGGTCACAGCTCAGGGTGCGCACCACTGTGTGCGGCCTGTGCAAGCACTCAGTCCTCCATCTATCCCGTAGCTACCGTTGTTTCCAGGTCGCAGGTGAAAGTCAGGCGGGGTCGCGAGGCCAGTTATACCGGCAGTAAGCGGCCGGCTTCCCCTCCACCCTTCCTACTAACCCAGTGATGGGCAACCTTGTGAGCTTGGTGTGTCAGACTTCGCCAAAAAACTGACCATAACTCGGGTAGTGTGTCACTTTGAGGAAAAAACATTATTTCGCAAATGTTTCATCCTCAGGAACAGCAATGTTTCATCCTCGGCATGCGGCCGCTGAGGCGGCCGCGTGTTATCAGAAATGGCTACACGTGTCAATGTTGACACGTGTGTCATAGGTTCACCATCACTGTACTAACCTCTGGCGTGAAGCCTGCAGGACAGACGTGGTGGTCACAGGGTGTCCGTGTCAGAGAGCTCCGTGTAGGAGACAAGGGAGCACATACAGAACTCAAAGAGCATTTTAAACATCTCATTAAGGACTCGCTTACATTCTCGCCGCCCTTGGTGCGTGTGCCAGTCAATAGCATTTGCCTAGTTGGCCACTGGTTCACTCTCCTGCCCACACACTTTCAGGTCCCTGTGGAGCCTCCGACAGCTTCAGCCCCTTCCTGCCGCGTGGCCTTGTGTAGTCTGGGCAGGCTCCCCCACCCCTTTAACAATAATTAGATTCAGAGACGTTGCAAAAATATTATTGCAGAGTCATCCTGTGTACTACTTACCAATTTCCTCCCGTTAAAATTTTGTTTTTAATCCAATATTTTAATTCTTTTTTCTCTTTTGTGATCTTGGTAATTACACATACTTAGGTTATTCTTTTAGTGTGTTTTTCCAATGATTGCATGATGGCATTCTTGAATTTTGCTATTTAATCTAAATTCTTTTGCTATTTTAATGGTAGAACACAATTCTATTGACTGCTTCTCAGTTCCTTTCTCAGTTCCAACGTCTTCTTTAATGGACTAGTTCCCCCCCCCCCCCCCCCTGTTTAAAGAACTCTTTTTAGAACTTTTTGCTGTGCAGCCTTGCTAGCAATGACTTTTGTTTCTTTTAAAAGGACTTGATTTCACCTTCATTTTTGAAGTGTATATTCAGTGGGATAGAGGGCAAGGCTGTCCGTTATTTCCCCAACTTTTAAACAAATGCTGTGCCACTGGAGCCAATCGAGGCTGGTATGCTCTTTCCAGTCGATACTTTTAAGATTCTTTTTTGTCTTTATTTCTCTGGCTGGGTTGTACCTTAATACAATTTTTATTGTTGTATTTTCTCTCCTTGGGAATTGTTAAGCTTCTCGAATATCTCAGTTGATTTGTTTCACTTATTGTGGGAAATTCTCACCCATTACCTCTCTTTTATTTATTGGGGTGACATTAGTTAATAAAATTATGTAGGTTCCTATTATGCCCATTATCTCTTTATTGCTTCTCTCTCATTTTCTATCCTTTTTTAAAAATATATATATTTTAATGATTTTTTACAGAAAGAAAGGGAGAGGGAGAGAGAGTTAGAAACATCCGATGAGAGAGAAACATCAATCAGCTGCCTCCTGCACACCCCTAACTGGGGATGTGCCCGCAACCAAGGTACATGCCCTTGACAGAAATCGAACCCGGGACCCCCAAGTCCGCAGGCCGATGCTCTATCCACTGGGCCAAACCGGCAAGGGCTATCCTTTCTTGTGATTCCATTTACATAAACGTTACACCATTTGCCGGGTGTCCCACGTCTCTTATCTTTGGTTCTGGTTTCCTTTTTATTCTTTTCCCTCTGCTGCAGCTTGAATATTTTTGTTGGCTTATCTTTCACTTCACTAGTCAAATCTTCTGCTTTTAAACTTAATCATTGAGTTATTTTTTCATTTAGTATATTTTCTAGCCAATTATTCATTCTTACATATATATATATATGTATATATATTCTAAATCTGTTGAAATTCTGTTTTACCCATATTTTCTACATTTTCTTAAACATAATGATCTTGAACTCGTTTAGGATTCTCACGATGTCTCATGTTCTTACATTTCCAAAGTTGTCCCTTGCTGTGGGTCTTTTATTTTTATCATTTTCCGATATTTTTTAATTTTTATTTTTCAATTACAGTTGACCTTCGATATGATTTTGTTTGCGTTTCAGGTGCACAGCATCGTGGTTAGACAGTCACGTGCTTTACATAGTGGTCCCCCGATGGTTCAAGCTGTGGTCTTGTTTTAATCTTTCTTTTCTTGTTACTTGATGGTCCTTTCTGCTTTGAAATTTCGTGGTCTTTATTTCCTACTAGTTGGGGATGTCCCACATTCCTGCATAATTCTCAAGAAAATAGAATGTTTCCTGCCAAAGCCAGCAGAAGCCTAGGAGCCCCAGGCTCATGGAAACATGTAGAAACTGATAGCATGGTCTCCCCCGAAGGAGACAGCGCAAGGGAGAGGGCGACTCCGCTCTTGGGCACCTTGTGAGCTTCCCGTTTTACGTCCTGTGCGTGCGTCTCTCATTCAGGAACACATACAGCCTGCGCTGCCCCGCGGCAGGCTCGGACTCCCATCTTCCCTTGGACTGGGTGTTACCGGTGTGACGCAGTCCTTGAGGAGGCAGACATTAATAGCTGGAGAGAGTTCCTAAGACCGCCCTTTCTCAGCAGTGAAAGGGAGACATGGCTCTTGTTTAAATATTGTCTATCACTTCTCCCAAAAGCCTGCAGTTAGCCCTCCTGCCTGTAGCTCCGTCTAGATTCTGCAAGAAACAGAGATCGGTAGACCACCCTCCATCACTTCCCAAACCTCGGGTAGAAGCAAGAAGGGCCGATGCTCAGCAGATTTAATACGAGGGAGTGCGGGCGGTGCTTTCCTGCCCGTGCAGTTCATGGGGAGGGAGGCCAGGCTGTAGGTGAGGGTGGCAGATGGGGTGATGAATGGACGTGCCACCCAGGCCACCTGCGTCCTCCTCTTTGCCCATCAGGGCGCTGGTTCAGCCTCTGCTCCCTGATGGGCTGTGAAGGGAGAAGCTCGCCACAGCACAGTTTCCTTCCTCTGGGGAAGGGCTGGTTTGTACCTATAGGGACCAGAAATGTGGACAGTTGGTATGTAAGTTGAAATAAATGTTCCATAGAAACATGCAAAGAGGGCATGTAGGGCACCATTGTAAACGACTAATCCCACGTTGCAGGAACAGCTGCTACAACGTTGTGTTACTCTGTAAGCAGATGTTTAATCATATGATGCTCTTTTGTGCTTAGCACCTGGCTGCCGTGGAGGAGAGGAAGATCAAGTCCCTGGTCGCGCTCCTGGTGGAGACGCAGATGAAGAAACTGGAGATCAAGCTCCGGCACTTCGAGGAGCTGGAGACGATCATGGACCGAGAGAAAGAGGCGGTGAGTGCGCTGGCAGGGGCTTCGGGGCCACTGAGCTCAGTGCAGGACCACAGACGGTGGTGGCCTGCCCCTCGGCCGGCTTCTGGCCTGCACCTTGCTCTGCCCTCTCAGGGCGGTCTGGGCAGCGGGGGAGGGCAGCGGGGGAGGGCGCTCCCACATCCTGAACTGCTTTCGAACCCCTGCTCAGCCCCCAGCTCTCCAGGCCCAGGGGGGCTTCAGGCCCCCAGACTGACTTGCCTGCTTGCTACCTGGTTCAAGGCTAGTTTCGAGTCCCTGTCCCTTCGACCTAAACGTCAGAAAGTAGGCGCTTCTCTCACTGTGTGAGGAGCTTTGCTTCCGACCCTTTTACCAGACCCTCCTCAGACCCAACCCGGCTCAGTCTCCTCCCTCCTCTGGGGGAAGGGTAGAGAGGGGAGGGGAGGGCGGGTGCAGTCGTCCATGCTGACCCTACGGAGATTCTCTGACCTGACACTTCTCCCATTTGGACGTGGTCCAAACAGGACCAAGAGGAGGATGAAAGGGGCTGAGGGTGGGGCAGGAAGCGTGAACATGATGGGAACGGGCAGGGAACGTGTGGTGTCTCGAGGGAAGTTTAGGAAAAACGGGTTGAGATCATTGGGAAGTTCTTTAATGAGTTGACTAGAGAAGGAATTGGTGACTCTAAGCAACGGGCTCAATGTGAGGATCAGTTAGGATGGTGTCTTTTTTGTTATTTTGACTTCCATCTGTATACGAGACAACGAGACATTGGTGTCTGTGAATGGTAGAATCTTAAGATGAGAAGAGTGAAGGATCTGCTTATATTTGTCAAGCTGCCCCTAGTGCTGGCACATCCTTCATGACGCCTCGCCCCCAACGGCCAGAATAGCTCATTGGTCTTCTGTCCCACCACCAGCTCTGCTCGTGGACAGCACGGCCCTGTGAGCACCGAGAGCCGCTCGCAACGCCCCGTCCACACCCTGCACGACACCCAGTTCCCTGGCCTCAGAAGCGTCCCCTGCATCGCTGGGCCTCCTCCCGAGGCTGCTGGCCACCCCACCTGACCCCCACCCCATTGCGCACCCGCCATGCCCCTCCGTGCCTGCTCCCTCCGCCCTGCACCTTGAATGACAGCCCTCCACTTGCTGCCATGGCAGCCTAACAGCACTCGCTGTGTGGTACTTGCTAATTCACGTGCCCACTCCCATGCCCAGGGGACGCTTTGGGGAGAATCCACCAAGTGTCTCTTAGCACAGAGCTGGCCCATCACAGGCCCCTGTGTGACTGTCCTGAATGGATGGAGGCCGGCCTCCCAGTCAGAGGCGAGCTGGGACCCTGGGAAAGGCCTGTGGGGCCTCGTTTAGCTGCTGAAATGGTTAAGGAAACAGACGCAGCACCGTGAGCTCAGCTCCTGTGGGCAGGAGGACCACCAGGGACGGGGAGAGGCCGTGGAGGATGCCGGGCAGAGTGGGCTGTGCTGGGGGCTGGCCCGCCGGAGAGACGTGGAGGGCTGGGCCCTGCCAACAGTTCTGAGGCCAGAGAGGGTCTGTGAGCCGATCGAGGAGTCGCTGGGCACTCCTGCCCTCTGGGAAGGGGGTTGGCGTGTGGGAGTGGTTCACCTTCAGACCCCAGCCATCGAGGACACAGCTGGGGCTCCCCGACCTGTCTTTAAGGGGGCGACCCGGACACACAGGCCACGTGCTCTGCGGGAGCAGGGCTGTGGAGTCGGGAGGGGGCCGTGTGGTGTGCCGGTCAGGGAAGGCTTCCTGTGGAGGGGGGCTGAGCTGCGCGGGAGGAAAGGCCCCGATCCCGAACCGTGGCGGGAATGGCGTGATTGCCGAGGGTGAGAGCCACCTGCCAGGCTGCTCCGGCCTTTCCATGGCCTCTGACTCTGAAGCGGAAGGACGGCAGGGCCGGTCTGCGCAGCCAGGAGAACCGGTGCGACCTCCTCGCGGGGTAGCAGGGACACGCCACCTGCTGTGCCAAGGCCGAGGCAGCCCACGTGTGGTGGCTGTGCAGGACGGCGGCCCGAGGGAAGAGACGGTCGAGCTCTGGGCAGAGCTGAAAGGGTTGCTGATAGGTATTGTCACACCGACAGGGTGTAGGGCTAGGAAAGTTGGTTGCACTTTATGACAAATTCAAGAAGCAAGAGCAAGTCCACAGAGGGAGTGCGTACGCCGCAGGAGGCTCGAGCTCGGCTTTGTTTTCTGGTTTGTAGTAACTCATCCCTGTGCTGCCTGCCGTGGAATGAGTCTGTTGGACACGCACCGTCACGCTACGGGGTTCATTTGAGACGGAGGAGTGGACCGGCAGCAGGTTTAGTTCTGAATGAGAACGCGCCCGGCGTCTGGGGCAGCCCACTGCCAGGGACAGTGATCGGTGCAGCCGGGCCTCCCGGTCTGCCTGGAGCCACGGATCCCCGTGGGGCGCAGGCAGGCTGTGCTGTCCCCTCGGGCGGAAGGAGGAACGCGTGTCTGTCTGGACTTGGCCACTCTCCAGTGGCGGTCTGCTCACTGGCCCCACACCTTCCCGCACAGGGTGACTGTTCACCTCAGTTCTGAGCCGCGTCGTGGGGGCTTCGCGTCTCGGCTGGTATTCCAGTTCTTGGCAGTGTGGGTGGGTTTTGTGGGCGCCCCCCCCCCCACCACGTGCCTTCTCTTACTCCTCCCCCCGCCTCCCCTTATGCAGACGAGGTTGGGGAGGCTCTGTGTGAACTTCAGCTGCGCTTGCAGCTGTGTCTGGTTTCAGGCCGGTGCAGACCCCATGCAGGGGGCGGGGGGGCGTTGGCGGATGTGCCTTGGAACCTGCACAGGCAGCTCTGCAGCCGGTCCGAGAGCCAGAGTGGAGCCATGAAGAGGGCGGGCAGATCCCTTCTCAGCCGGTTTGGGGGAGCCGTTTGCACTGTCAGTTCAGCTACTGGGACTTGAGCCTCCGCCCCAGGAAGTGGAGAAGGGAGAGGGGAGACGGGGTGTCTGTGGCATATACCTCGGCAGCTCGTGGCATTCTGTTTGCTGCAGGAGCCGGTCATGGCTGGTGAGCCCAGGCGGAGCTGTGCCCTGGGGGCTGCTCTCTGGGCGCCGCTCTCGCTTCTGGGACCTGGTCGTCCCACAGTGGAGCTTAGACTGGGCTCTCTTCCAGCGTGTGTGTGTGTGTGTGTGTGTGTGTGTGTGTGTGTGTGTGTTTAACCACTCATCCTGTTTAATTCTAATTACTTTCTCTTAGTTACCTTCTCTGTTCTGAAATGACAAAAGAAACTCAGGAAAAAAGAGTATAATTACGGTTAGTTCCTTTGTGGCAAGGAATGGGGGCAATACTTCCCCCGGGTGAATACCTTGATATTAAGGTCAGCTCCCAAAGAAAGGCGGGTTCAGTTAAAAGCAAACAAATTTTAAAAAGACAAACGGCTAAGGTAGGTAATGCAGAGGCTAAAACCCCCTCCGAGACGCCGGCCCTCCCGCCAGTGGCTGCAGCATCTTCATCCAGCTGGCCTCGCCCTGAGCCCCGGCTCTACCTGACGCAGGGCCGGAGCCAGCTGTGCAGACAGGAGGGGCTCAGCAGGAGCCCAGGTGGGAGGGCCTTTCCTGGCAGCCTCGGCAAAGCGCTGTACTTCCTAGAAAGAAGGGTCAGAAGAGAGCAGAGCCCGGGCCTGCGGTGCGAATCTGTAAATCCCGTCTTTATCCGTCTGCCTCTTACGCTATCTCACCGCTTAGTCTTCCTGCCAGACTGGGCCTCCACAGGATTCTCTGCTGTTTGCAGCTTGCTGCTCCCTCCTCATCCTGCAAACGGGGGCAGGTACGGGGCCAGGCTCTCCTGGGGTCGCCCTTCCCTAGAAAAGGCAGAGTCCGCCCGGCCTGTTAGGACCGTTAGCACCCCACCTCTTCCCGTCACCTGGCTGCGCGACCGAACGCTGCCCACGGCCTGCTTCCTGCCCCACCCATCCACGCACCTTCCCTGGTCCCCCCTCCTGATGACCCGCGATGCCCCTCACTCAGGGTCACAGGCACTTCTCTGCCACAGACCAGATTTGTGGACTGATTCTCGTGCACCTTCCGTCGGGGACCATGGGAGGCAGGAGGGGCTTTCCCTGCTGGGGAGACGGAGGCGGGTGTGGGGACCTTTACCACCTGAGGCCTGTCAGGCAGGTGACGTGTGTCCTGATTGGACCCAGAGAACGATAGCCCCCGGCGAAGGCCTGAGGAGGGCAGGCCTGTACCTGACTCGGAGAAGGCCTCGGACCGGGACAGGTGTCCACATGGGAACCTGCTCCTCGAGAAACCCTGCTCTTGCTCTCTGGATGTTGGGGGGACTTGGGGGCCAGGGGGGCCCTGTGTCACCATTCCCGAGACCCTGTTCTGACGTCATTTCCCTTCCCTTCCCTTCCGTAACAGTTAGAGCAGCAGAGGCAGCAGCTGCTCACTGAGCGCCAGAACTTCCACATGGAGCAGCTGAAATACGCCGAATTGCGAGCCCGCCAGCAAATGGAGCAGCAGCACGGGCAGAACCAGGGCCACCAGCACACGGGGGGGCCGGGCCTGGCGCCGCTGGGAGCAGCAGGGCACCCCGGCATGCTGCCTCACCAGCAGCCCCCTCCCTACCCTCTGATGCAGCACCAGATGCCGCCGCCCCACCCGCCCCAGCCAGGTGAGGAGGCTCTGCCCGCAGGAACTTGTCGCCCAGGAGATGGGCGTCGTAGCCATGGGTACCTCAGGCTCCCATGTTCCCCCAGAGTCCCTGGCACAATGCCTTTCTTCAGGTAGATCGGCCCTGCGCGGCCAGTGTATCCCAGAGTGCCTTACACGCATCCTTGGATTGTCTGCGCTTTTTAAAAAACTTACAGAAATTTTCAAAACGAGACAAACACACAAGGATGGTACAGTGGACTCTCTGACCCAGCTCCGGGTGGCACGGGTGAGTAGGCAGGAGGGCATGGTCCTGGAGCACGTGCCCAGCATCCCTGACCTCACCCAGGCCAGGGTCGTTGAGCACATGGGCACCAAGTCGCGGGTGGCTTGGTAGCGGTGGCTGCTTCCTGGGTGCCCTTGATTTGGCTGCCTCTCAAGAGGTGCCCTGACTGCTGGGCGTCTCCTTTAAGGCGAGGCGGTCAGTCCTCCAGTGGCCGTGGCACCTGTTTAAAGGAAGAGGAACTGTCGGTCGGTGGGGCAAAGGGAAGTGTGGGGTGCAGTGGAGCCCAGCCCGGGGGCATTCGGGTGGGGATCCCAGATCCTGTGAGCTGTCACGTCAGGGCCTCGTGGGAAAGTGGAGGGAAGCACAGTGGCTTGGGTAGCCGTAGGGCGTCCTTGCTGCTCGTGTGTAAGAGTTTGGAAGTGCCTTACAAGTCAGAGCGGGCTGATCTGATGGGAACGCACACGTGGTGGAGAAGGTGTGAGTGCTGGAACCAGGGCATTCTGCATCACTGGGTTGAAGGTTGGTGGTTCGGGGAAATCTAACCAAGGCGTTGGCGCTCGGCCGTTAAGCCCCTGAGGTGGGCCGCTTCACCAGGCTGCCCGTGGGAAGGACTGCAGGGAGGGTAACCGCCGCCCGCCACCGCGGCCTCGGCCCCACACAGCCCGGGAAGGCCCGCTCACCCGGCAGCCAGGGTTTCATCTGTCGTCGTGTGCCCCAGGGCTGCCGGGCCGCAGGGTCCCTCACAGGCGCCCCGGAGGCAGTCTCGGGGGGCTGGGCTTCCCCTCGCTTGGCCTTGATCCTGTTGTATCTGTTCTCCAGGCGCTCGGCCGGGGATGTGCCGTGGGAGGCTGGCAGTCGGCTTCCTTCCCTCCTTCCCCCTCACGCTCCTTCCTGCCTGCTGTCCCATCCTAAAGAATAAAGATCCCGTCCTTCCCTACGTTCCATTAGGCTTGGTGGGCGTCACGCTTTAGTAAAAGAGCTAATAAACCCGAGAGTGTGAGGGGGTTTTCCACTAGGCTACTCCTAATTTTAGCAAACGTTTTCATTTTCTAGGCTTCGGATGCCTGCTGTTCAAAAAAAAAAAAAAATCCTGTATGTAGGTCAGCCTCCCGCCAGCTGGGCTGGGACACGGCTGTTTTGAAGCCACAGCTTGCTCTCTCACCTCCCTCTCTGCCGGGGAAGGAAATACCTGAATAGTTTTTTAATGGAAAATATATACGTGAACACTTTTTAAAAAAATATTTTTTTATTGATTTCCGAGAAGGAGGGAGAGAGATAGAAACATCAATGATGAGATGCATTGATCATTTGGCTGCCTCCTGCACGTCCCCTACTGGAGATCAAGCCCGTAACCCGGGCATGTGCCCTGACCTGGAATCAAACTGACCTCCTGGTTCCTTGGTTGACACGCCGCCAGGCCACACGTGGACACTCTCGTTTTGCTGGTTAAGGCTGCTCCTGGGCATTCCGGTCGAGGCGGGCCAGGCTGCTTCACGGTTAGCAGGGTGAATGGAAGCGCCCTCAGACGTTGTCATCCATTTAGAAGTGGCAAGATCAGTATCAGACTCCAGAGAAAGCACAAGGATGTTTAGACTTCAGAAGGATAGAGCTTGCTTTACAAGAAATGGATCTGTAGCCTCCCCAATCCTCTTACCTTCTGCCCCACATCAAACCTGACCCTTGAGATCAGCTTTTCTGAGGAGAGACGCTCCTTTACGGCAGGGGGTGCGACGGGGAAGGGAGTGCGCCTCCCGGTCAGGCAGGCCTGGGTGTGAGCCTCAGCTCAGTCTGCTTCCTTGTGACTTTGGGCCCCTGACACGCGGTTCCCGTGCCTTGACGCTGGTCCTTCCCGTCAGGCAGTCTTCCTGATGGACTGGAGGGGGCAGGGAGCAGCTGTCGCCTGGCAAGGCACGCCCTGAGGCAGAGGTTCTTGTCCCTCCCGCGTCTGCTCTCTGCACCACTGCCCGCGGCTCCCCCGCCCCGAGTCCAGTAGCGGGGACAGCAGTGCCCTCTGCGGGCGCAGGGCCGGCTCCCCTTCCTGCTCGGCGCCTTGCCTTCCCAGAAGCACTGCGCAAGGTCCCCTGCCCGGCTCCCCCCACTGCTGCCGCCTCTCCAGGGACTCAGCGCCCGTCCCAGGGAGGTGCTGCCGTTGGGGACGGGAGGAGAGGTCTTCCTTGTCCAGAGGTTTGGAGTTCACAGCGAGAAAGGAGAGATTTCTGTCGGCTGGTGGGCTGGCCGCCCTAGGAGCCCTGAAGCTGTCCTGTCCAGCCGGTTGCGGGGAAGATGCAGGGAAGTAGGGAAATGGCCACGGCGCTGAGGCCGCTGGGAACTGCACGGGGCCTGGGCCTGGAGCAGAAGCCACAGGCCACCCTGGGCGGTGCGGGCGTGTGGCCGCCACCTTGCGGCTGTGTCCATCGCCGCGGCGCTCCTCTGCCAGGCGCTTGCTCTCCTGGACGCACCTCCCCCACACACACCCCCCAGCTGCTGGTCCGGGGACGGTTCGCCCTGCGCTGGCTGCTGCGAGGGAGGGCCCTGCTCGCCTCCATCCACAGGGTCCCCTTCACACTGATGACGTTGGTGGGTTCCTCAGCCGTCGTGTCTCCCTTCACATGCCTGGTGACCAAGTAACGAAAAGTTCACGCTCGCAGTTCTGGGAGCTAGAGGTCCAGTCTCCGGCAGCTGCATTTTTTCCAGATCGGACCGCAAGCATTCCGATCGCCAGCTGTCTCAGACTTTAAGTTCTGTTTAAATAAACGAGCCACGAGTTTGACATGCTTGCTGTGGAGTAAAACGTGCCCTTACATAAAAGCGTCAGCCTGGTGTGTGCCTGTTACTCCCCTTCCCTCTGTTTGTAGCTCTTCACAGCCAAGACCCACAGCCACACCACTGAGTTCAGGAGCGAATAGGCCCCATCATTCTAGAACCGGATGGCGAGCTCCGGCCTGTGGGCCCCGGCCGCTCCTGCTCCAGGTGGCCACACGCTAGGATGGTTAACAGTTTCCATAGGAGAGGAGCCCTCAAAAGAGGGAGAAGGTGGATGTCCCATGGAAATGACGTGAAGTTCCCATATGCGAGTCCATAAATAAAGGGGTATGGGGACACAGCATACCTGCTGTCACATATCCTCTCTGCCTGCCTTCACGCTGCCATGGCAATGTTGAGTCGTCGTAGCTGGGACTCTGTGGCCTGCAAAGCCCACGTGTTCACTGTCTGGCTCTTTCCGGAAAGTGCTGCAGCTCCAAGGGATCCTGTGCAGGAGGAGGTGTCCTCCTGTCCTGGGCCAGCAGCTCCTGTCGCTAGTTCCCAGCACCAGGGGGCGGTGACGGAGTGCTGTCTGTCTGTCCCCTCTGCCCCCACCCCTGGTGCTCCAGGTTGCAGGGTTCTTCCTGGTGGGACAGAGGGAGAGATTGGTGTGTGACCAGGACCTGGGGATTCCACTCCAATCCCTTTTTAATGGTGACTTCACAGTAGTGACCTACACCCTCTCAGCACACCTTCCCGTGAAGCCCGTGCGAGAAGCTCGGTCCTGGCTGAGCTGCTGGCCTTGGACTGCACACCGACTCGCTGTTGACACCCTTCTCTCCAGCCCCCAGATCTCTGCGGGGCACCTGGTGTCTGTCCCAGGGCGATCCTGAGTCCCTGCTCACCCTGACTCACCGGGATGAATGCTTGCTCTGGGTGCTTTTTGGTAATTGCTTCTGTGGCCACCTGCCTGCACCGGGTTTCGGGTGGCCATTCACTCCACAGACCTGCTCCATTATTCCCTCTGCCGCGAAAAATAAAAAAATAAAAACTGGGCAAAGAGATGATTGCAGACATTGCTCCGTGGGTATTTCAGATCCTCTTGGGAGTTGGGTGTTTGTATTTAGTCTTGGGTAGGAGTTGATCCCTTTCTTCCCAGTGCACTTACCTCAGCACTTCAACTCTCCCTCCCAGGTCAGATGCCAGGCCCAGGTCCCATGATGCCGGGGCAGCCCCTGCCAGGCCGCATGATTCCCACCGTCGCAGCCAGCATCCACCCCCCCGGGAGTGGCCCCGCCCCTGCTGGGATGCCGCCGATGCCAGGAAGCATCCTAGGACCCCGGGTCACCCTCACGGCCCCCAACGGCATGTGTAAGTAGCACGCTTTGGGGGTGCGTTCCCCGGGGTCTCTGGGAGGACTCGGACAAGGTGGGGGGAGGGGGCTCGTTCTCTGTGATTGGCAGGTCCCTGGAAGGACAGTGCGGCCTGGGACAGTGGGGTCAGAAAGTCAGTTTTGGGGCAGGTGACGGTGCACAGCCTTCCTGGCGCGCTCGTGACCCGAGGTCTGAGGAAGCCGGGAAGACGCTCCTCTCCCTGACCCTCCTGTCCACTGAGCCTGTCAGTGTGCGCCTCGTAGACAGACAGCGCAGCTGGTGGTTCTTTTCCCTACAGGAGCCTCAGATCAACACAGGTTCAGAAGTAGTGGGTGGTTGAGCGTTGACCTATGAACCAGGAGGTCATGGTTCGTTCCTGGTCAGGGCACAGGCCCAGGTTGCAGGCTCCATCCCCATTGTGGGGCGTGCAGGAGGCAGCCAATCCATGATGCTCTCTCATCATTGGTGTTTCTGTCTGTCCCTCCCTCTCCCTTCCCCTCTGACATCGGTAAACATGTATATTTTTAAAGAAGTGGGTGTAAAGAAAAGGACAGGAACCAGTCTAGGGCAGGAGTGACAGGCAGTTCCTCACAGCCGCTCTGACCGCTGGCGGGGCTGCGTAGCCTGGTTCAGGAGGAGGTGAGGCCCCAGCAGGCTCAGGAGAGGTGCTGGCGGCCGGTCCCTCTGAGGGTGTGGGGGGCCAGGTCACCTTGGCTCTCACCTTGGCCTCCCCTTTCTCCCTATAGACCGGACCAGTGAGACAGCCCCAAACGGCAGCCTTTTGTGGCCAGGTGCCCCGCCACGCCTGCCCCGGGTCATTCAGAAGCTCGCGCGCATGCCAGGCGGTTGGCTCCTGTTCACAGTGGAGAGCGAGGCTGGGCAGGGATCCTGGCCTGCGGGAGCCGCGTGGGAATGAGTGGTTGGTTGGTAGTACAGGGTTTCCCAGGGTCCATGCGATCCTGAAGAGCCTGAGTGGCCACTCCCCAGGGCGCAGCGTGGATAAAGGCACGCCTCCTCTCTAGACCCCGCAGCCGGGACACAGCAGGTGCGCAGCAGCAGGAGCAGCTGAGCTGGGTGTGCGGACAGCGTCCTGACGCAGAAGAGGCCCTTGGAGGCTGTGGTTGGAGGGTAGAGCAGGTTCCGTCTCCTTGGCGGAAAATGCTTGCCTTGCGCTGGCAGGCACCCTGCAAATGTGCGGCCAGGGGACCCCCAGTCTGCCGTCCGTGCTGCCGAGATGGCACCGTTGGTCTTTACTCGGCCCCACGATTTGTGACCCAAAGGGCCCCGGTGGAGCCCCCTCCCCTCTTCCTTCCACAGATGAGTGTTCCGGGGTCCTGGGCTGCTGGTCCTGGGCAGGCCTCGGCAGGCGCGTGCACCCCTCTTCCGGCCGTATTTTCCCCTGAAGATGGGAAGGGACCGGATCTGGGGGCTTCATGCTTTGACAGCCCTGGCGGGTGGATGCAGCCTCCTGGGGAGGGTGGTGAACTGACTAGCGAGCAAGACTGCACTTTAATTATTTGTCTCAGTTTTCATTTCTGGTGAAATCTAGACGTTTAAAGCCCCGGTTAAGTGGTTTGTGGGTTCCTGTGTGCGAGCAGGCAGCTGCAGCTGAAATGGGCGGGAGCCCAGACACGCACTCAGTCGCGCAGGCCCCATCGAGACAGGGCCCCAAGCCCAGGGACTGCGGTCCACGCGGTGGGGCCTGCAGGACCGTCCAGCTGTCGGCAGCTGAGGGGCGCTCTGGTCCTGGGGGCCGGGGACAGCCCTGCGTTGCACCCAGCTAGGCGAGCACTGGGGGAGGAACAGAAGGAGAACTTGCCCAGGGAGTAGCTATCCAACTAAAGAAGTAAAATTAGAACCGTTAAGACACAGTCAAACCAAATGTAATTAACCTCTCAGAGGGTCTGGGGGATTCCCGGGAGAGCTGGGCCTGACAGCAGCGGGACAGATTCAGGCACCACCCAGCCGCCTGGGGTGGGAGCAGGGGCCTGGAGGCCCGAGGCTGTGGCCCTCAGAGGCCAGGCGCTAGCTCGACGCCTCCCTGCAGCCTCGTCGCCTGCCTGGGGAACCTGCCCTCCTTGTCACGTTCCTCCCAAGCCCTGTGCTTCCTCAGTGACCAGTGACTCTTGGATGTGTTTGCAGATCCCCCGCCGCCGCAGCCGCCTCCTGCAGACGGAGTCCCTCCGCCTCCTGCTCCAGGCCCACCCGCCCCGGCCGCGCCCTAGCCCGGGGGCTGCTGGGAGCACCTGACCCCGCGTCACCGCCAGCCGCAGGGAATGACTGACAGACACATTCCTCAGCCTCCTGGGTTTCTTTCAGGATTTTTCTTCTCACGGCCCAAGCATGCGTCCCATATCCCTTCTCCCCCATTCCTCTTGCCTCCCCGCCCCAGCCCTGGCACCCCTGGTGTTAGGTCCTGGGCCCACATTCGGGTGCCCTGGTGACAGGATGCCCTGGGCATTCTAGTTGTTTCTGTCCTGGTGTGGGTATTCCAGGCTCCATCATTTCTGTTGTCCTGCGGTCTTGCTTTGTCTTACGCCTCTGTGGATAATGTTCTATAATCACTTCTCTTTATTTCCTTCGTTGCTTTAAGGAAGAGCATTCAAAGTTAATAGGAACCAAAAACTGGTGATGGACAGAGGGATAGCCAGCAGGGACGGCCCTAAGGCATTACAAGTGACCTTATTCCTGCTCATCTGAGCTAAGAACGGTGCTGATGGTGCCGTCTCTGAGGCTTTGGCCACCCATAGATGCGCCCGAATCAGAGGACCGGGAAGGGACCCCACTGGGCTTTCCCTCTAGTGAGGACGCGGGCCGCGCCCTCCCCTCCGGCCCACAGGCCCGCCGCCCTGTCCTTCGGCGGCTTGCTGGGCTGCGGTGCGTGTTTCTGTGTTCTGAGCCGAGTGAGCTTTGGGCTGGCCTGGGAGGCATCCCTTCGTCCCTGGGGCGGGCCAGGACGGTTCTGGGCCGAGGGCCACGGCCGCCCTGTGAACCCAGCCCACTTGTTCACTGCTTGTGTGCATGCTTTTTCTCTTAAAAAAAAGAAGAAAACTTAAAAAAAGGAAGTAGATAGTGCTGACACTGAGCTCATGGCTAGGTTGCCGGGAGCGGGTCCCCACGCGGCCTCTGGCAGCAGCAGGTGAGGGACTTGGTGGAGCGGTACTTTCGGGCTGGGGTGGGGCCCAGCAGGGAGCCGGGTCGGCAGCCTCATACCTTCCCCTCCCTCTCTGAGATCTCACATTCTGGCGAGGAGGTGGGGGGGGGGGGGGGGCGGGCACGGAGCTCACATGGCCACAGAGCATCGAGCTGGAGGGTCAGGTGCTCGGCCGGGAGAGGGACGCCGTTCCAGAGGAAGAGCCACAGAGATGCCTTCACTTGAGCCCATTCCTGCCCCCGCTGAGGAGTGACTCGAGATGACTTGAGACTCTTGGTTTCTCCACTGACCCTCCCTGCCCCCCGTCCTGTGTGCGTGTGGGAACGTGTTCCCCATCCGATGCCCAGAGCCCCTGCCTCCATCACAGCCTCGGATGGCAGTGTCAGCAGAATGCCAAGTGGACCACCTTTTGGGGATCTTTCTACCCAGTGTATAAGGCTTTACGTATGAGAGGTGTAGGTAGGTGTTTGTAAAGCACCTTAGAACTTCCCCTTCATATCAGAAAGCAAATAACACAAGAGAAAACCAGTTAGGATTTGCCTTTCAAGCCTTCAGTGTGGCCTCTGACGGGGGCCCTGGTCCCGTCGGCACTGGAGCCAGGACCTTGCTCCTCGGGTTTGTTCGGGGCTCGGAGTGGGACTGAGCTTGTTGCTGGCGTCCCGTTCCCGTGCGTTTGCCTCCAGAACAGCCCCCGTGCCTTCTGACAGTAGCCGGGTTTTCCCTATTTCCCGCCCGTTTTCCCAAAGGAAACTCATTCCAAATACCTACCTTTCCACTGGGGTCTTAGAAGGAAAATGAAATTCTGGTTCATACTGTGGTCCCTTGTAACCTCAGGTTTTTAATGTGATCACTTTCAAGTTTAAAAGATCCGGGTGGGGCTATTTTTACTGCGCTGGTGACAATTCTACACAGAACCCAAACTCCGCACTGTTGTGTTTCAGTTAAGTAGTGGCTTTTTCTTTTCATGTCTTTGATCTGGTTTCGTTCCTGTAATACAGCCACTCGATTTTGTGAGGGGGAATAATACGTGGTTTTTGTACAAACATGTTTCTCTGTGTTGTTATTTTGGGGAAAATGAAGAGGGAGTTTGGGGAGGTTGGAGGAAATGGATCGAGAAGGCCTAGCTGCCCTCCCTCTCGGTGAATAAATGGAACATCACTTCCAGGTTCCAGTCCGTTCTCTGCATTTCTGCACCCGTTTCTTCTTTGGTTCTGTGAGGAGCCTACACATGCAGCCCCAGCTGGTCCTGGTCGGCACACCAACCACCTCCCTCGTCCTTGAGCAACACAGTTAAACGGGGCTCGTCTGCTGTTTGTTTCCTGGTTGAGGTGAAACAAGTGGGAGTTCCCCCAGGAGGGTGGCTGGCAGCCGCAGGGGAGCCTAGTTCTGCTCGTGAGCTAGAGCAGCGGTCGCCCACCTTTCGGGCCTCGCGGACCACCAGTTGGCGACCGCTGAGCTAGAGGATGTCCATCAGGGCGCAGCTTAGACGCGGCCCCAAGGTGGAGACAGGCCTCGTGGGCCGATGAGTCCTCGAGCCTTGCTGTACTTACTCCTAAGGACAGCCTTTGAGAAGCCCTTTCAGGAAACGGAAGCCATGGTCTTCAAGAGGCCACGAACCCGGGAAGCAAAAGGAGTGGACTCTGTCTGCCAGGCGCTGAGCGCCGGCCCCTGGGGAAAGCCACGGGCTGGTGTGCTTTGCTTCCTGACCCCACCCGCTCCGCCCGTGGTGAAGAGTGCTAGAGCCGCGGGCCGGGAGCGCCTGCTCCCCTGCGGGTTCCCAGGGAGGTAAACTGCACTCAAGCCTGGCTCCTAGCTCTCAGTGTGAGTTCTCCAGCGCAGTCAGTCTCCGGTTCCTGAGGCCCTGGCTGTGGAGTACTCCCCCAGGTGCGATTAGGAACAGCGGGTCTCCATCCTCTGCACGCGGATCCGGATCCCCTGCAGGATCCGCACGGGCTGCTGGGCCGGCCCTCGGGCGTTCTGGAATCCGGCGTGGTTAACGGGCTCCCAGGGTTCTGGTCCCAGGGCTCTTTGGCCCCTTGAGTGTGGCTCTTGCACAAAATGCCACGTGCGGGCACGCACGTACAGTGCGATTGAAACTTGGTGGCCCATGCGCAGAAGTCGGCCTGGACGAGTCTATTTTGAAGAAGTGGCGTTAGAACACACAAAGGGCCAAAGAGCCGCATGTGGCTCGCGAGCTGCGGTTTGCCGACCACGGATCTAGGCTCTAGGACGTCGTCGGGATTTAGAGATCACGGCATTAACTCAGGTGCCCGTGGAGGGGTGCTGTGGGAAGGGGCAGGACCCCCATTCTGAGTGAGGCCCCACCTCTGCGTCCTGAAGCCTCTTGTGACGTTAAGACACGTAACGAAAAGGTGTGAAGTCTAAAGCTTAGTCCAGGCCTTCCCACCGGCAGGGGGGTGTCCGTCTGCAAGACGTGCGTATGCGGCTATGAATGAGGCAAGCCAGACCCCGGGAGAGCACTCGGAGGTGTTCGTGGTCGCGCCTGAGGCGTCACGCAGGAACCACGTCTTCCTGTGCCGCCTGAGGTGTGTCCCGGCCTTGGCAGCCGGACCCGCTCCTGCCCGGACAGCAGCCCCGGGTGAAGCCAGGGGTGTCTGCACAGGGAAGCTGGCCATCGCCATGGCAATGGGCCTTGGTGCTGGGGCAGGAGGCCAAACCCAGTGAGAGAGAGCCTCAGGCGCGCAGAAGCATTGCCTCGCAAAGCACCCCTGGTGCCCGAGTGCGGGGACTTGAACGTGGGGACCTGGTAGACCATTTCCTTTTCTTTCACATCCACTTCCTGTATCTTCTCTCCCCTTCTTCAGGCTACCCCGGCCTTGTGCCCAGAGAAAACGTTTCATACATTTGATGCAGTGTGTCACCCCTTTCGCACAGGAGACCCGGGTCACTGGCTCTCCAAGCTGCTCTTCCCGTTCGCCCAGCCAGGGTGCTGCCCTCCCTTCTGAAGCTGCTGTGGCACCTGCTAGGGAGGATCAGAGTGGAACGGAATGGCAACAGTTGGTTTAAAATCCCAAAATGGAAGTCCTAGCAGAACCTGTCCCCGCGGAAGGGAAGGGGCTGGCTCGGGAAGGAGACGCGCCCTATTTTATACCGGGCGCTTGCTTATCTTGACAAGATCAATGAGACGCGGGAGCAGGTCGGAGTTTTAAGGAAGGTGTGGGTGTAAGGACCCCATCCAGACGACAGCCAAGGCCCATCCACGAGGCCTCTCCCGCGCAGGCGGCCGCAGGAAGGAGGCGGCAGGCAGGCATGTTCACCACCTCCCCTTGACCACCGCCCGAGTCAAGGAGACAGAGAAGCCGTGGGGGGAGGCAGAGCGGGGTTGGAGTGCGAAGCCCCCCCCCCCCCAGCCTCTGCTCAGAGAAGGTCCTCTTTCTGTCCCCAGAGGCAGTATGAAGTCAGAAAAAATACGTGTGATTTCACGTCTATGTGGGATCTAAACAATAAACCAAAATAGACTCGGATGCAGAGAACGGACCGACAGCTGTCAGAGGAGGGTGTGAGGGCCTGGCTGAAGGTGAAGGGATTACGGGAAAAGCCGCATAGGAACGGGACGGGACGGTGATTACCAGAGGGAAGAGGGGTGGGGGGAGGGGGAGAGGAAAGGGGGAAGGTGATGGAAGGAGACGTGACTGGGTAGTGAACACAATATACAGATGACGTAGAATTGTATACCTGAAACCTATATAATTTTATTAACCAATTTCACCCCAATACATTCAATAAAAAGTCAAATGAAAAAAATAAGCATAAAAAGTCCCTTTGCAGGAAGCTCCAGACCCATGGTTCTGGGCTGAGAGTGGATGCTGCCATTCATCCACCTGTGCCTCCTCGGAGCCCTGGGAGCCCTCCCTCCCCTGGCACTGCTCGCAGGGACGAGGGCATGGTGTCTGCCCCACAGGTTGTGAAGGCTTCATGGGGAGGGAGCTGGGAGCTGAGCTCCCAGGGTGCGGGGTTCGCAGGCAGAGCTGAGAGGAGGAAGCCCTGCAGCAGTAGGTGCTCCAGTGAGAGAAACAGGTTTGAGCCAAGGCAACCCCCTCCCAGGCGCTGGATCTCCTCTTAGTCACCGATGCCTTCCCGAGGGACAGACGCGGGAGGGTCTCAGTAACAGTTGCCACTTCTCGGCTGTGACCCCAAGTGTCACGCGGGTCAGTAACACATCGGGAGGTTGGCTTTGATTTGGTGGATAAACCAAGGGGCCAGGTGGCCACGGCCCCGCCCAGCAGGGCTCCGGGATGAGCCGTCCTGGGCGGACTGATGCCTGGCCCGGCGTCCGCGCGTCCCCAGGCTGCGGTCTAGGCCCCTGGGTCCACCCAGGACCTGAGCTCCGGTGACCCGGCCCGTGGGGCGATGCTTCCCGGGAGGGAGGAATAGACGGGACCCTCCCCAGGTTGCCAGGGGAGGCGAGGCAGCCACGGCACCAGGAAGGTCTCCCCTGCCCCGGGTCGCACTCCCGGGGGCCTGGCTGAGCGAGTCTGGGCTCCGGCTGCGACGGATTAGGGCTGATCCGATTAGAGCCGGGCCGCCGCCGCTGCGCCCCTGGCCCGGCCCTCGTGGGGACCCGGAGACCCCGGACCCTTCCCGCCCGAGCACGCGGTTGGCGCAGACACCGAGAGGCGCCCCGCACCCCGGGCTCGGCTCGTGGCCACCGCGCGGCTCGGGCTCCCGCCCCTGCGGCCCCTCGGAGCCCCGCCCCGAGTCTGCGGGTGCCTGGCCCCCGCCTCCGTGCTCGCCGCGTGGCGGGTGGGCTCCTCGCGGGTGGGGTCCCGCCAGCGCTCCACAGAGAGGCGGGGCCGCGACCCCGCCCGCAGGCCTCCCGCCCGCGCACCTGTGGGCCGCCGCCACGCGCGGCGCTGTGCGCCTGGCTGCCCGCCACTCGGCGTCCGTGGGTCTCAGCGCCGAGCCGGGGTCTGTCTGTCCCGCCCGCAGGCGGCCTGAGCGGCCGGCGTCAGAGCGACGTGCGCGGGGCGGGAGCGGCGGGCGGGGTGGGGGCGGCGCCGAGCGCGGAGCGGTGGCGCGGGAGGCGGGAGGCGCGGCGGGGACGGCGGGGACGGCGGGCACCGGGACGGCGGCGGCATGCGGCTCCTCGCGCTGCCCATCGCGGGCTGAGACGCCGCAGTCCGGGCGGGAAGCGCGGCGGCCGCGAGCGGAGGCGCAGCGAGCGGGACAGACCGTGGACAGCGCTCGGGGCCGCGCCATGGGCCGAGCTAGGGGCGGGGGCCCGGGCCGGGGGCCGCCGCCGCTGCTGCTCCTGGCGGCCGCGCTGGTGCTGGTCGCCGGGGCCGCGCCGGGTAGGTACCGACTGCCCGGGACCCAGCGGGCTCGCCCTCCCCGGGAGCCAGGGACCCCGGCCTCGGGTGCAGCAGGGTCCCCGAGCGGGAGGCCAGGGGGCGGGGCAGCGCCTGGCCTGCAGCCCGCGCGGGGGACGGGGTGCGCGAGAGGTGGGGGTTTGGGGAGGCCGAAGGGTGGGCGGCCCCTCCCTGGGTGTGCTGGCCTAGGTGCCGGCGGCGGAGGGGCCGGGGTGGGCGGCCCTGAGGGTGAGACTTGAGCGCCCGACTTAGAGGTGAAGGGGGTGCAGGAGGGTGCGAGTTCAGGGCGGGGCCTGAGGTGGGCGGGGCCCTGAGTGTGCGAGTTCGGGGGCGGGGCCCTGGAGTGGGCGGGGCTCCGAAGGTGTGCATTTGGGGCGTGGCCTGAGGTGGGCGTGGCCATGAGGGTGCGAGTTCGGGGCGGGGCCTGAGGATGTGCATTGGGGCGGGGCCTGGGTGCGAGTTCGGGGCCTGGTTAGACTGGTGTCCTGTGGGCGCGGGGCCTGGTCCGGAAACCTGGCGGGAGGTGCACCCGGCTTGGGGCGGGGGCGGGCGGAGCTTACAGGTGAGGCGTGGCCTCGCGGTGGGGTTGGGGGCCCAGGAGAACAGCGGGCGGGGCGGGACGGGGCGGGGCCGTGAAGGCGGGGGGCCCTGACGCCCCGCCCCTCTGCCCCGCAGCGCGCGAGGCGGGCAGCGCCGTGGAGGCGGACGAGCCCGCACAGACCACCGCGGCGTGGGAGCCGCGTGCCAACGACACGCGGGAGAAGGCGGGCCCGCCCGGAGCCGGGGAGGAGGCCTGGACGGTGGACGGGCCCCCGGGGGGCCCCGGGGTCGGGCCGGAGGACGCGCTGGAGGCATCGGCCGCCGTGACGGGCACCGCCTGGCTGGAGGCCGACAGCCCGGGCCTGGGCGCGGCCACGGCGGAGGCGGGCAGCGGGGACACGCAGGCTCTGCCCGCCACGCCCCCGGCTCCGGGCGGGGCCCCTGGGCCGTCCTCCCTGCCGCCCGCCCTTCCTGAAGCCACAGCGGCCGGTGGGCCGCCCTCCCCCGCCCCCGGCCCCCCGCTGAGCCCAGGCCCCCAGGGCCCCGAGGGGGGCCCCGCGGAGGTGTGGCTGAACCTGGGGGGCCGCACCCCTGAGCCTCCGGGGCCGGAGCCCACGTACCCGCTCCAGGGCGCCCCGGAGCGCCCCCCGGGGTCCGAGGTCATTGACATCGACTACTTCGAAGGCCTGGATGGCGAAGGCCGCGGCGCCGACCTGGGGAGCTTCCCCGAGCCGCCGGGGCCCTCCGAGCGCCACCCCGACGACGGGGGCGAGACCCCCTCCTGGAGCCTGCTGGACCTGTACGACGACTTCACCCCCTTCGACGAGTCCGACTTCTACCCCACCACGTCCTTCTACGACGACCTGGAGGAGGAGGAGGAGGAGGGGGAGGAGGAGGGCAGGGATGCAGGTGCCGACCTGGAAGACGAGGACGGCCTGGGGCCCAGCAGGAAGCCTGGCCTGGGGCCGGGCACCGGCCAGCCCACCAGCTGGTGGCACGCCGTGCCCCCTCAGCACACCCTGGGCACGGCCCCTGGCGGCAGCATCGCACTCAGGCCGCGCCCGGGGGAGCCGGGCAGGGACCTGGCCCCCGGCGAGAACGGCACCGCGTGCCGCAGCGGCTTCGTGCGGCACAACAGCTCCTGCCGGTCCGTGTGCGACCTCCTCCCCAGTTACTGCCACAACGGCGGCCAGTGCTACCTGGTGGAGAGCCTCGGGGCCTTCTGCAGGTAAGGGGTGGCCGGCAGGTGCCGGGAGCTGGGAGAGAGCCCCTGAGGAGTGTGTGTGAGGCCCGCGCAGCCGAGGGGGAGGCCCAGGCCCAGCTCCCGGCCTCCCGGGAAGAGCTGTCCGCTCAGGCACCGTCACGGAAGTCCTGCCTGAACGCGCTGCCCGCGACCCCGTCCCTGGGAGAGCGTCCTCGGGGATGAGATTTTGTATTTCCTCTAAGGGTTGTGTCCTTGACCCAACCACTGACTCTGAAGGCAAAAGGGCCCTGGCCGGTGTGGCCCGGTGGGCAGAGCGTCGGCCTGTGGACCGAAGGGTCCCGGGTTCGATTCGGGTCAAGGGCACATGCCCGGGTTTCGGGCTCGATCCCCAGTGTGGGGCGTGCAGGCGGCAGCTGATCAATGATTCTCTCCCATCATGGATGTTTCTATCTTTCTCTCCCTCTTCCTTCCTCTCTGAAATCAATAAAAATATATATTTTTAAATAGAGGCAAAGGGAAGGGTTTCGGAATGGGGCCTTTGCTGGCTTGAGGCGTTTTGGGGGGGAGTTCTGTCTATACCAGCAAAGAGTGTGCCCTCCAACCTACTCAGAGGAGAGAGCACTGCGGACCACGCCCTCTGAGCCACCGGCAGGGCCGAGTCGGGGGTGGGGTGTCACGTCAGAGGGAGGCCCTGCTCACGGGGACAGGCCAGCCAGAGAGCAGGCACTGGGGCCGAGAGGCCGTCTCCCCGGCAGCAGAGGTGGTGGGGTTTGGGGTCGTGGCTTTTCCCCTTCTACCTTGGTTTTTGTCTCCTCGGAACCCCGTCCAGAAAAGACACCGAGCGGCCGGTGCCTCTAAGGACGTGGCCGGCAGCACCACCCCATGCCTCCTCGGTGACTGCTCTGTCCCACCCTCCCCGGGAGGTGGGTAACCTGCTAGAGAGCGCGGGCTTGTCCTGGAAGATCCGTGAGGCGGCCGATGTGGCCGGTGAGCCGCCTTCGTCCTCTCCAGCCCCACCCGTGCGGCAGAGCCTCAGGCTCCGCGGGGACCTGTTTCTGATGGTCCTGGGAGGAGCGTTTCCATAGCGTGGGTGTCGTTTTAAAAAATACATTTTATTGATTTCAGAGAGGAAGGGAGAGGGAGAGGGAGAGAAACATCAATGATGAGAGAGAATCATTGATGGGCTGCCTTCTACACCCCCCCACCCCCACTGGGGATCGAGCCCGCAACCGGGGCATGTGCCCTTGACCGGAATCGAACCTGGGACCCTTCAGTCCGCAGGCCGGCGCTCTATCCACTGAGCCACACCGGCCAGGGCCTGGACGTCTTTAAGTGTCATTCCCAGTGTGTCTTTTCCTTGGTCTTTTTGGAGGCGTGTGAAGAATTCAGATCCTGTAGGTCTTGATGTTCTGACAGGAGAGTAACATGTAGAACGCATGAATGTTGTGCCTTTGGCATTAACACTTGACGCCCAGTTCCTTCCTGTGAAGTGGTTTCGTGCACATGATCATGCCGCTCAGGTCACTCGCGGGAGGGTGTGTCCACACCGGTCTGAGAGGGGGTACCAGCCACGGCCAAAAGGGGCACCTGTGACCAGGAAATAATGGTGGCCCGGCCACGGTGGCTCAGGGGCTGAGCGTCGGCCTAGGAACCAGGAAGGTCACGGTTGGATTCCCGGTCAGGGCACACGCCCGGGTTGCGGGCTTATTCCAGGCCGTGCAGGAGGCAGCCGATCCATGATTCTCTCTCATCATGGATGTTTCTGTCTCTCTCTTCCTCTCCCTTCCTCTCTCTGAAATCAATAAAAATATAGTTAAAACCAAACAAAAAAAGGAAAGAAATAACGGTGACCAGGCCATGTGGTTGGTTAAGGGCCACTGGAAATGGGGGCACCTTGGATTTTGCTCCTCAGACGTCACTGGGGAGACCATAGCGATGGGTTGAGCCCGGGAGGCGGGCCCCATCCTAGTGGAGGTCTGAGTTTTCACCTTCACAGGAAGCTCCCCTGCAGAGAGCGCCATGGAGGGGACCCCTAGCAGAGTCCCCGCACCCCCTGGAGCTCTCGGGGTTCCCTGGTCCCTTCCCTGGGCTGCATGGCTGTGTGGCCACGGCTCCCCGGGGGTCCTCCCTCCGAAGGGTCAAGGCCACCCAGGTCCCCTTGCTCAGCCTCCCTCCCCGCTGCGCACACCGGGCTGGCTGAGGCTTGGGAACGGTTTTGCATTCCGCGCACAGGAGGCTGCTGAGCCTGCAGCTGCAGACTGCGCGCCTTTGTCTCTGCCACCGACCCGCTGCAGAGGCCCGGGGGCCGGGCAGAACTTCTCCCGAGCAGCGGGCTAACGCCATGGGCCTCCCGCGGCCCCGGGGTCGGCGGGGAGGGAAGGGATCCCCCGTTAGCCCGGTCTCCCCACCCTGCTCCGCTCTGGGTGTGGCGTAGCCCGTCCTCCTTGCTCTGGTCTGGCGCTCACCCTGAGGTTCCTGTCCTCCCTGCTTTGCCTGCCTCTGTATCCTTCCCCATCTTGCCTCTTTGAAGCAGCCTGGTTCCCATGGAAACAGCAATGTCATTGGAAGAGTTGGAGCCTGGGAATGTCCCCAAGGGCAGGCGAAAGTCACTCCACAAAAGGAGGAACCCACCGGGGGCGGTTCTCACGGGGACGGGCCGGCGGCGTTGGGGGGCAGAGCGTTGGGGGGCAGAGCGTTGGGGGGCAGAGCGTTGGGGGGCAGAGGTGGGAGAAGGGCACCCTCGTCCGCGTGCCTGTCAGGGTCTGGTTCGCCACAGGAGCCAGATGGGACTGCAGAGCAACGAGAAGGTGCCTGTGCTGGGCGGGTCCTACGACTTGGTAGCCGGGATCCGATTCATCTTGCGTTTCGTCTTCTTTCCCCCGGAGCCCAGGCCGGGGGGGGGGGGGGGGGCGGGGGGCGGGCTGCTGAGCGGACCCTGCGGGTGGGACCAGGCTCCCTTTGCTCCTGGCCGCCTCACAGGCAGCGAACGGCCAGCTCCTTCAGCGTCTCCGGCCCTGGTCACCTTGATGTCATGGGCCCCAGAGCGGCCTGACCCGCCGCCTGGATGGCTATGGGCGGGCCGGAATATCAGCGGTGGGGTCTGCCCAGAGCGGGGCAGCCCTAGGACCCGGCGGGCGGTCCTAGGACCCTGGCAGGGCCGCCCGCCCACCACCTGGCCTCGCCCGTTGGCTGCTGCAGGTGCAACACCCAGGACTACGTCTGGCACAAGGGGGCGCGCTGCGAGTCCGTCATCACCGACTTCCAGGTGCTGTGCGTGGCCGTGGGCTCCGCCGCCCTGGTGCTGCTCCTGCTCCTCATGATGACCGTGTTCTTCGCCAAGAAGCTCTACCTGCTCCGGACCGAGAACACCAAGCTGCGCCGGACCCAGTGAGTCTGCCCCGCCCGCCCCCTGGGCCCCAACCCCGCCCGGACCCGCGGCCACGCCCTCCTCCTGACCAGATGTTCTCCTGAGGGTTTTGGGACCCAGCTCTCCACCCCCAGTTGTGTGTGTGTGTGTGTGTGTGTGTGTTTAATATATTTTTATTGATTTCAGAGAGGAGAGAGAGATAGAAACATCAATGATGAGGGAGAATCTTTTTTTTAAATATATTCTATTGATTTTTACAGAGAGGAAGGAAGAGGGATGGAGAGTTAGAAATATCGATGAGAGAGAAACATTGATCAGCTACCTCCTGCACACCCCCCACTGGGGATGTGCCCACAACCAAGGTACATGCCCTTGACCGGAATCGAACCTGGGACCCTTCAGTCCGCAGGCCAACGCTCTATCCACTGAGCCAAACCGGCTAGGGCTTGTGTGTTTTTTTTAAATATATTTTTATTGATTTCAGAGAGGAAGGGAGAGGGAGAGAGAGAGAAGCATCAATGATGAGAGAGAATCATGGATCGGCTGCCTCCTGCACGTCCTCCACTGGGGATCGAGCCGGCAACCCAGGCCTGTGCCTGACCCGGAATCGAGCCCTGACCTCCTGGTTCATAGGTCGACACTCACCCCTGAGCCACGCCGGCCAGGCCCCAATTGTGTTTTCATACCAAAGACCCTCCCGGGCATATCCATTCCTACACAGAAAGTGCCGGAATCGCAGCAGAGGCTGCGCCCGTGCGCACTGCCGCTGTCCAGCACCATTTGTCTCCCCCCCAGAGGCTGCTCAGAGAAAAGGCATCCAGTCCTCGCCAGTTAGAGCGTCGGCCTGCGGACCGAATGGTCTCGGGTTCGATTCCGGTCAAGGGCACATACCTCGGTTGCAGGCTCCTCCCCGGCCCGGGCCTGGTTGGGGGGCTCGTGCAGGAGGCAACCCATCGATGTGTTTCTCTCACATCGATGTTTCTCTCTGTCTCTCCCTCTCCCTTCCACTCTCCCTAAAATCAATGGAAAAACATCCTCGGGTGAGGATTCACAACAACAAAAAACAAAAGGAGGAGATGGGAGTCCAGCTCCCTTGGGGCCCAGGAGACAATTCACGCAGAACTGTGCCCACTGCCCTTGCCACCTGTTGCCCTATCAGTCCCCACCCTGCCCCCGCCCCCGCCCGAGGCTCCCGAGGAGAATGTGCCTGAAGCCCTGCCCTGGGGCCCGGGCCTCTCACTGTGCCTGTGCGCTGAGGTGGAGCGTCTGCGCCTGCGACCAGGAGCCAGGCCCTGGGCTCCTCAGGCCTCCCCCGAGGGGATGTGGAGGGGGCCCCCTGCCAGGACAGCCAGCGCCCTGAGGATGGGGAGAGGGGAGCCCTGGCTGCCCTGGGTGTGGAGAAGCCGGGCTGTGACGGGCAGAGCCGCGCCCTAGGCCTGCCCCGAGCTGGCTGTGTTCTGAACAGAGCTTGGCTCCTGCCACCCCGTCAGCTCGCCTGCTGTACCCCCCCCCCCCCGTCTCCCTCTTCGTCCCCCCTGCCTCCCCCGCCTGGCCCCACTCCGACCACTGCCCGTGCCCGACTGCGCGGTTCGTTAATTCTGGGAAACACGGGGTGGTTTTGGTTGTGTCTTACCATCGCTGGCATCTTGCGATCACCATTGGCGAGATGGCGGCACGATGTGGTTGTAACCGCCTGGCCACAGCTGCTCATCCCCTTGTCAGTTCTCCATCGAACGTCTCGATGAGCTACGTGGCGTCGGTAATAAAGACGCTGCTGGATCACGGTTCAAATGGTAGCAGGGAGCCCTGGCCGGTGCTGCTCAGTGGACAGAGCGTCGGCCTGCGGACTGAAGGGTCCCGGGTTCAATTCCGGTCAAGGGCACAGGCCCGGGTTGTGGGCTTGATCCCCAGTGTGGGGCGTGCAGGAGGCAGCCGATCACTGATTCTCTCTCCTCATTGATGTTTCTCTCTCTCCCTCCCTCTCCCTTCCTCTCTGAAATCAATAGAAATATATTTAAAAATAAAGATTAATAATGGCAGGCGTTTCCCTCGGCGGCGCAGCGAACAGCCGCGCGTCTATTGCCGGCCACGGCGTCGCTGAGATGCCGCGCTGGGCCCCTGCGCGTCCTCCGAGTGTGCCGCCGTCATTCCCTCACGTGGCCCTTCTCTCTTCTCCCCACCAGCAAGTTCCGGACCCCGTCTGAGCTGCACAACGACAACTTCTCCCTTTCCACCATTGCCGAGGGCTCGCACCCAAACGTAAGGAAACGGGCCCGCCCGCACCCGCCCGCGCCTCGCTCCCTGTAACCTTATGGGCCAGGTGACGCCTTCCTCAGGCCTCCCTCCCCGTGTGTGCTCAGCCCTGCTGGGCCTGCGTGTGTCTCGGTGCGGAGCCGCCCCTCAGCTCCGGGGGTCCGCGGGGGGCTACCGGCGGGGTTGGGGCCGTGGGCGCGGGGAGGGGGGCTTGATGGAGCATCTCTCCCCGACTCGCGGAGCTGCGGGGGTGCAGAGGGGTTTTCCTGGGATGATGGTGCTTTGTCTTCCTGCTCTTTCTGTCGAGGAGGCAGCTCGGCCTTCATTGCTGGGGGATGCCTGGGGGTCACTGAAGCCAGAGGGGTTGCCCTCTGGGGGGACTGGGCAAACGTCTTGACGCTGTTCTGGGACCCTAAATCCTGGCAGACTTCTAGGCCATTGTTGGGGCTGAGGGGGGCCCATGGGTCCGGGTCAGTCCTGTTCGGAGGTGGGTGGGCTCATTAAACACCAGCTGAAACCAGTGCACGTCCCACCCGGCTCTTACAAAGACCCTGCCACTGTGTGCTCCCAGACTCCCCGGTCAGAGACCAGGCCCCGGCCGGTGCGGCTCGGAGGACAGAGCGTCGGCCCGTGGACCGAGGGTCCCGGGTTCGATTCCGGAAAAGGGCACAGGCCCGGGTTGTGGGCTCAATCCCCAGTGGGGAGCGTGCAGGAGGCAGCCCATCCATGATTCTCTCTCTCCCTCTTCCCTTCCTCTCTGAAAGCAATTAAAAAAATATTTTAAAAAATTAAAAGAAAAAAAGTAAAACAGAAGCCACCCAATCCCGGAACTCTGTACGCGCCGAGCTCCGTGCCGCCAGGGGAAGGCGCCAGCGCGCACACAGGGAGCTAGGGAGCTCTCCGATGGAGCCGCGGCGGAGGAAACCGGAGGACGTTCTTTGAAATAATGGACCACAGAGCGCCAGCGCTCGCTGGGGCCTCCCCGCGGAGGCCAGAGCTGCCCACGTCCACGGAGCTTCCATCGCTGCAACGCCCACCACAGGCGCCACCAGGCGCCCGGGCCGCGGGGTGCTCGGGAAGGGGCCGTGCTACCGTGTGGGGCACAGATCTAGGCCACGGTCCCGTGTTCCGGACGGGGGGCGGGGGGGTAGCCCAGGTGGGGAGAGAATGAGTGATGAGTCCTTGTTCACCAACCCAGAAAAGAAAACCTCGGGGGGGGGGGGGGGGCGGGGGAGCGAAGGGGAAAGGAAAGGGGTTAGCGGAGGGTGACCGTGAGCAGTCTGCTCCGAAGGGCACAGGAAGAACAGGGATTCGAGGACGTGGTACGCACCAAGACACTCCTAAGTTCAAGGTGGGCATCAGAGCCAAGGAGACGGGCGGTCCTGGGATCCTGACCACATGGACCAGCCCAAGGATGCAGGCCCTGGGGGCGAAGGGGTGGCTGCTCTTGGGGGCTCCACCCCCACCTCACCCGGCCCCTTGCCTGACGAGCATCCTGTCCTGGTCCAGCCTTCCTTCCCGCCCGACCCCCAGCGGGGGGCCTGCAGGAGGCAGCCGGTCCGTGATTCTCTCTCATCATTGATGTTTCTCTCTCTCTCCCTCTCCCTTCCTCTCTGAATCAATACAAATATATCTTTTTACAAAGGAAGAAAGAACGGTATTTGCGATCCAGTCTCCCGTCAAGTTCAAGCGGGTCACTCAGTCCCTCTCCCGCCTTCTGTCTCCGCCCTGCCCCTCCCTCACCTCTGTCCCTCTTGCAGGACGACCCCAGCGCCCCCCACAAAATCCAGGAGGTCCTCAAGTCCTGCCTGAAAGAGGAGGAGCCCTTCATCGTCCAGAACTCCCTGTCGCCCAAGCTGGAGGGCGGCCGCGGCGACCCCGCGGAGCTGGAGGCCAACTGTCTTCAGAACAACTTGACCTGAGGGAGCGGAGCCGGCGCGAGGGGAGAGGAGAGGGGGCGGGGCGGGGGAGGAGGTCAAGGTCGCTCGGGGGAGGAGGTCACGGTCGCTCCTTTGTAGCTGTTCGTCCAGCTTTTCCTTTTCTGTCTCATGGCATGCTTCGTGTGTGTTGTACGGGAGGGAGACACAGCCAGCCAAGAGCCCGAGCAGAACCGCGTCCGTGGGTGGTTGTCTGTGCGTCTGTCCGTCCATCGCTTCTGCTGCTGTGGTTTCTAAGCCTCTGCTGTCATTCAACTGACTTTTTCTTTTTGTACTTGGATCCACCTTTTTTTGAAATACCAGTAAAAACAACAACAGTTCTTGAAATAAAACTTTTTAAAAAGCCGTCTTTCCAGCATCCTGTGTCCACTCCCTCCCGTTCTTGTCCGTCTGAGTTGGAGTCTCCTCTCCCACGGGGCGTGTCTGCAGACGTGCGAGTCCCAGAAATGGTGTCTGAGGCGTCCGCGCGCTCCCGTCACTGACACCGCAGCCCTGGAGCCTGGACGAGGGGACTGGACTGTTCCTCTAAGTTCTGGAGGCGGGACGTCCACGGCCCAGGCGCCGCAGAGCGGGTTTCTGGCGAGGCCTCTCTCTCCTGCTTGCAAATAGCCATCTTCTCTCCGTGTCCGCATGTGGCATTTTCTCTGTGCATGGGAGAGAGACAGACAGACAGACAGAGACAGACAGACAGAGACAGACAGAGAGAGAGAAAGACAGAGAGAGAGAGAGAGAGAGAGAGAGAGAGAGATAAAGACAGAGAGAGGAGGGGAGAGAGGGAGAGGGTGGGAGGGAGAGAGGTCTGTATTTCTCTTCGGATAAGGACACAGTCCTATTTGGTCAGGTCCCACCCTGATGACCTCATTTAACCTTACAGGGCCTGTCTCCCATACCATCACATTGGGGATTAGGGCTTCAGCACACGGCTCGGGGGACACAAAGTCAGCCAGTTTAGTCTGTAGCACCGACTATCAAGCCCACTCTTGGCCCTGGTCAGCACATCGTCCTACACACCAGGCCGGCGGGTTCGATCCCCAGTCAGAGCACATCCAAGCGTCAACCAATGAATGCCAAGTAAGCAGAACAGCAAATCGATGTTTCTCTCCCCCTCCCTCTTCTTCTGTCTCTAAAATCAAGGAAGTAGCCCAACTGGCATGGTTTAGTGGTTGAACGTTGACCTATGAACCAGGAGGTCATGGTTCGATTCCTGGTCAAGACACATGCCCTGGTCGTTGGCTTGATCCAGGAGGCAGCCGACCTCTCATCATTGGTGTCTCTATGTCTCTCTCTCATTTCCTCTCTGAAATCAATAAAAATATTTTTAAAATAAAATGAAATGAAGGCAGGAGGAGGTGGACTCCTCTTTCCTGCCTTCTTAGGTATTCATTCAGCGCGCACTTGGCCAGGGGCCATGCTGGGGCCAGGCCCTCGAGCTGAATAAGACTTAGGGCAGTCGTGCTATGACGGACAGGCTGTGGGAGGGACGGCCCGGGGCCCAGGCTGGGCAGGGCCCGTTAGCATGGCCTGTGGAGGGCCTCGAAGGCCGTGAACACGGCTGAGCAGGAGACACCTCTGGGCGCTGGTGAGGCAGAGGGGATCGCAGCAACATGGGCGAAGGACGAGGATGGGTTAGGGAGAGAACTAAGGGTTCAAGCGGCCGAGTCTGGTCCTCGGTCTGGGCTGGGCCTGTGTTCAATCTGCCATCATTCCCACGGCGGGGGTCCCGGTGGCCGGTTTCCGTTGTCAGATTCTGCGGGTTCTGCCCGCTGTGTCTCCGCGGGGCCGGGTGACTTCACAGTTTGCGCTGGACGTTGTCTTTGAGACGTGGTTTTGAAGGGTTTTGAGGCCGAGGCTGTTCCTGGGGGTTTGTCTGCTTCTGCCAGGCGCCCAGGAGCCCTGGGATTCTGGGGTCACGTTATCCCAGGTTCAAGGCCGGAGATTTCCGGACCACAGGCCCGTCGGACTGCGGAGTGCCTGTCAGCTTCCAGTTCATCCTCACCCCTACGGCCCAGTCCCCTCGGGCCGCAGCCCCACACAGGCAGTGGGTCCTCCGTGTCCCCCGCCCTCGTGGTGCATCCTGCACCCCCGGCCCTGCAAGACTCTCAGATCCACACGTCGCCTCCCCCAAGTGGGCGAGCACCCCAGGGAGGACGTGGCCTGAATGCCTCCAACGGGCTCACCTCACGGGGTTCCTGTCCTCTCCTGGCCGTCGGCCTCCTGCCTCCTCAGCATCCGGTTGGCTCTTTTTATTTATTGATTGATTTCCGAGAGGAAGGGGGAGGGAGAGAGAAACATCAACGATGAGAGAGAATCATGGATTGGCTGCCTCCTGCACGCCCCCCACTGGGCATCGAGCCCAGAACCCAGGCACGTGCCCTTGTCCGGAATCGAACCCGGGACCCTTCAGTCTGCGGGCCGACGCCCTATCCACTGAGCCACCCGGCCAGGGCTCCTGTTAGCTCTTTGGTGCTTCCAGACGTCTGTGAGCTTCGGGTTGTCTGTGGCGGGAGGGCTCGTCCCGGTTCGCCTGGGCTCCCCTCAGCTGACACCGGCCTCCGTGTGCCTCTTGGCACCCACCCGGCGGCCCCGCTGGTGCCGCGGCCCCGTCTGCGTGTGGGGTGCTGGGTCCGGCCCATGTGCGTGATGGCTGTGTCCGTGACGGCTGTGTGCGTGATGGCTGTGTCCGTGACGGCGGTGGGGAGGGTCGGCAGGGCTCTGCTCAGGACGTCCTGTTCTCTCTGCATCGGGGACAGACCGGCTTTCCCGGAGAGACCCCTCGGCCTTGCCCAGGAGCCCCTCCAGAGGTCGCACGTGAAGCGCGTGGTGTGTCCCCAGGCCCGGCCGCATGTCCGGCTTGCTCTGCGCTTTGTTTTCCCCACAAGAGTGTTAGGAAACGCAGATCAGAGCCGGGCTCGGCTCCTCACAGCACAGGCCGGAGGGATGGAACCCAATGGGACGGGGACGGGACGTGCCCGGCTCCTGAATGGGCGGCCGTGTTGCCAGGAGTCTGACCCAGAGAAGGAGCTGACGGGCTGCAATAGGATACGCCGATGTCTATCGGTGCCAACCTGACTCCTGCCGGAGAGCGGGGCTTCCTGAGGCCTGTGCCGTGGGGCTCAGCTGTGAGCTCCCTCCCGCCCCCAGCAACTGCCTAGCGCCTGAGACACCCCCTTCAGCACGAGGTGCTTTCGGATGATGGTCCGGGCCCCTTCTCTCTGCCTTCCCCACCCCCTCACAGCCTCCCCGTGTCCTGTCTCTAAGGAAAGGACAGACTGACAGGGTGCGTGGCCTCGGCATCATGGGAGGAAAGCCCGTTGTCTGATGGGTCCTCTCACTGAGGAGGAGGGTCCGTGCACTGTTGACCGTCTGTGTATATAAGGTGTATTCTTTTCTTTCTTACTTTCTTTTTATGTTTTTAAAAATACATTTTTATTGATTTCAGAGAGGAAGGGAGAGGGAGAGAGAAACATCCATGATGAGAGGGAATCATGGATCAGC